>NC_086123.1:39145520-39497361 GCF_963921235.1 Mobula hypostoma | reverse complement strand
TACACGACGGACATCCGGCATGTCTCGGGAAAGGACAACATCGTGGCGGATGCACTTTCCAGACCTACCATACAGGCCCTGTCCCAGGGGGTGGACTATGCAGCGCTGGCAGAGGCACAGCAGGCAGACGCTGAGATCCCCAGCTGCAGGACTGCAGTCTCCAGTTTGCAGCTCCAAGACCTCCCCGTAGGCCCAGGTGAGAGGACCCTACTATGTGACGTAGCTACTGGTCAACCCCGCCCTGTCGTCCCAGCAGCCTGGCACCGGCGGGTTTTCGAATCCATTCACAACTTAGCGCACCCCTCCATCAGGACAACCGTCCGGCTGGTCGCCAACAGGTTCGTGTGGCATGGGCTTTGTAAGCAGGTCAGTGAATGGGCCAAAACGTGCATGCAGTGCCAAACGGCCAAGGTGCAGCGGCACACCAAGGCTCTGACGCAGCAGTTCGAACCCACCCGCCGGAGGTTCGACTACATCCATGTGGATATCGTGGGGCCCCTGCCAGTGTCACGAGGAGCGCGGTACCTCCTAACTATGATAGACCAGTTCACCAGATGGCCAGAGGCAGTCCCGCTCACCGACACCACCTCCGAATCCTGCGCCCGAGCACTGATTGCAACCTGGGTAGCCCGTCGGGGTACGGGCCACATTACCTCCGACAGGGGCGCCCAGTTCACCTCCAGCCAGTGGTCGGCTATGGCCAGCCTTTTAGGATCGCAGCTACACCACACAACTGCCTACCACCCACAGTCGAACGGACTAGTGGAGCGTTTCCACCGTCACCTGAAGTCGGCTCTCATGGCCCGCCTGGAAGGGCCTAACTGGGTGGACGAGCTTCCCTGGGTCCTGCTCAGAATCCGCACAGCGCCCAAGGAAGATCTGCACACCTTGTCGGCCGAGTTGGTGTACGGCGCACCCCTGGTCGTCCCAGGAGAGTTCATACCAGCCGCAAGGGGGCAAGAGGAAGAACCCACAGCAGTCCTGGACAGACTACGGGAGAGGCTCGGTAACCTGGCCCCCATACCCACTTCACAGCACGGACAGAGCCCGACCTGCGTACCCAAAGACCTGCAGAATTGTAAGTTTCTTTTTGTATGATGGGGCGGACACCGGGCACCGCTACAGCGGCCCTACGAGGGGCCATTTAAGATGATCACGAACAACGGGTCCACGTTCGTGCTGGACATTGGGGGGAGAGAGGAGGTTTTCACGGTGGACCGACTCAAACCGGCCCATGTGGACTTGGCGCAGCCGGTCCAGACTCAGGCACTGCGGCGCAGGGGCAGACCCCCCAAACAGAGGCCAATCCAGACTGTAGACATTGGGGGAGGTATCGCCGGTTCTGGGGGGGGTTATGTGGTGACCCATTTTCTAGCACCCACGAACCGGCTCACGAAACAGCACGCGCAGACAGAGGGCCGGCCCCAAAAAGGGCGCTAGGCCATCTTCACCAGCAGGGGGAAAATCCTGCGCGCGGAAAGGGTCTGGGAATATGCATTCCCCACAGCTGTCCAGCAGGGAGGGCGGGAACAGGAAGGCTTTAAAGCAGGCCGCAAAGTTTGAATAAATCTCTTTATCGCAACTCCAGCTCACTGACTCCGTGTGGTTATTCTAGCGCTGTGTGTAGCACACCGCTACATACCAAAGTCAGCATGCTTTTATCATCTCATAAGTGAATCATGGAAAACACGGTTACTTCACTCAGTTACACGTAGGACTTGCTTGAAACAAAAGGGAAAATATTATGGCACAGCTTGAAGGTGGAGGAGAAGATGGCGGCGCGACGCAGCGCGCGCAGCCTCTCCGGTGAATGATATCTGTTATCTGTCAAGTAGGGTACTGTGCACAATTCTGATTTGATGGAGACAGATGTGAGAGGACGGAGGAACATCTGGAGAAACTTCTGAAATGCCCGCTTCTCTGCCACTGCTACTGTGTGGTCCGGAATCTCCGGAGCAGAAGGCCCCGAATCCTCGGCTTTGCTTGTTTCGGCGGCCAGGGCAAAGTTGAAGGCGCTTGGCAGAGGATGGCACTCAGGAGGCTGTATCAGAGGGGCTGGTTGGAGGCTCGAAGTTTTCGGATGGACGGACTCAGTGTTGGCTGTGGACGGGTGCTTCCAATGCATCAGCAGTTGTCGATGCCTGGAGGTTTATGGCAGGGAGTTTCTCCCTTTTGCCGTCTGCTATCAGGGACTCGGGAGTCGATCGGGACTTTGAGACTTTTTTTTACCGTGCCCATGGTCTGTTCTTTATCAAATTATGGTATTGCTTTGCACTGCTGTAATTATATGTTATAATTATGTAGTTCTGTCAGTGTTAGTCTTTGGATTGTCCTGTTTTTCTGTGATAATACTCTGGAGGAATATTGTATCATTTCTTACTGCATGTATGCATTTCTAAATGACAATAAACGAGGACTGAGTGTTCTCATAATCTAATCTAAAAAATTAGTAGTTGGAGCATCTGAGATATACAGTATAAAAAAAATAAATTACTGTCAATAGTGTAGATGCACTGTTTGCAATAGCATATCCATATAGACCAAAGGTATCAAAGTTTGATTTTCAGTCCATGGTGAAGAGGAAGCTAGAAAAGATGCAGCTGCTGAAAATCCAAAATAAAACCATAAATTACCAGAAACACTCAACAGGTCAGGCAACATCTCTGAGAAAAGGAACCAAGAAAATATTTCAGTTCTGAGATCCTTCATTGGCTGAAAAGTTCTATTGAATGGTCTCCCAACTGAAATATTAACTCTGTTTCTCTTTCTACAAACACAAATCAGTGTTTCTAGCATGCTTACACCATGTTAAAGTGGAGTCCTCTTAGCTGGGAAAAGAGTGATGGGCTCTGGGAAGGGAAAATCACAAGAGATGCCTTAATATTCAATGTTTCATCATCTAATGACTATTTGGCGACATTATGGTCGGAAGAAGAGAGCAAAATCAGGGATCATTGTAGGGATGCAGTGACTGCAAAATGACATACTTGTCAGTGAAGTTTAAAATCAACCGTAGCAAATATTTTAACCATTATTGCTTCATACTTGATAATCAGTAAATTGATTTCCTTAATGGAATCTGGGGGTACAGATCTGGGTTAGAAATCTTGTATTCAATAAGTTTACCTTAAACATCTGTGGGAAGTTCATGAGAGCACATTACACAAACATGAGGATATCTGCAGATGCTGGAAATTCAAGCAACACGCATAAAAAATGCTGGTGAACGTAGCAGGCCAGGCAGCATCTATAGGAAGAGATACAGTCGACGTTTGGAAGATTACGCTATTTTAGCTTGTAATGTTCCAGAAGTGCAGACCTACAGCACTGTAAGGCTTGCCTCCGCTGTACTAGTTCAAGCTCTCTGGATTTGGGTAAGTGATGTGTTCTTTTAAAGAAACTGAGTGCCTTAACATAGTTCACAATTCTTTGGTGCAGAGATTCTTTACATACAATTGTCACTTTCTAGGGTAAAACAATGTGGTAACATGTTGCAATAACTTTATTTTATGTAGTTTATATCTGCCTGGCTATTAACAACAGTAAGTACCTTTGCTAACCAAGAAAGTTGTCAAAGTTGGAGACCAACCACAGCTTCAGACAAGACCACCAGCAGGCTTGCTTGCCACAGCATCTGACTGGCAAGTTGATCTAGGCAAGGAATTAAAGGTCCCTGGCTGTATTTCTTCATCATCACTGAGCCCTGACATGGTCATTCTGTCAGAAACTTTGAAACAGGTGGTCACAGTGCCTTGGGAAGACTGGATTGAGGAGACATTTCAGTGAGATTTACCCCCAGGTTATTAAAGGAGGCAGAAGACAAGGTTGCTGGGCCCTTAACCAGTATTTTCGTGTCCCTTCTAGCCACAGGTAAGGTCCCAGAGGACTAGTGAGTGGCTAATGTTGTACCTCTGTTTAAGGAGAGAACAAGGGAAAATCCTGGAAACTATAGACTAGTGAGTCCCACATCAGTTTTAGGGAAATTGCAGCAGAAAATTCTTAGGGATAGGATATATGAGCATTTTCGAAGCCCATGGCCTAATCAGGGAGAGTCTGCATGGCTTTCTGCATGGCAGGTCGTGCCTTACCAACTTGGTTGAGTTTTTTGACAAGGTGACAAGAGGACCTGATGAAGTTAGGGCAATGGATGTTGTCTACATGGATTTCAGTAAGGTATTTGATGAAAGTCCCTCATGAGAGCCTAATCCAGAAGATTAAGGTGCATGGACTCTGCAACGAATTGGTTGTTTTAATTCAGAACTGGCTTGCACATAGAAGACAGAGGGTGGTGGTTACATAGAAACATAGAAATCTATACCACATAATAGGCCCTACATCCCACAATGTTGTGCTGACCATGTAACCTACTCTAGAAACTGCCTAGAATTTCCCTACCGCATAGCCCTGTATTTTTCTAAGCTCCATGTACCTATCTAAGAGTCTCTTAAAAGATCCTATTGTATCCACCTCTACCACCTTCACTGGCAGTGCATTCCACGCACCCACCACTCTCTGTGTGAGTAACTTACCTCTGACATCCCCTTTGCACCTACTTCCAAGCACCTTAAAACTATGCCCCCTCGTCTTAGCATCTGGCTATCCACATGATCAACGTCTCTCATCATCTTATACACCTTTCCAAGGACATCTCTCATCCTCTGTTGCTCTAAGGAGAAAAGGCCAAGTTCACTCAACCTATTCTCATAAGGCATGCTCTCTAATCCAGGAAACATCCCTGTAAACAACAGGAATTCTGCAGATGCTGGAAATTCAAGCAACACACATCAAAGTTGCTGGTGAACGCAGCAGGCCAAGCAGCATCTATAGGAAGAGGCGCAGTCGACGTTTCAGGCCGAGACCCTTCGTCAGGACTAACTGAAGGAAGAGTGAGTAAGGGATTTGAAAGCTGGAGGGGGAGGGGGAGATGCAAAATGATAGGAGAAGACAGGAGGGGGAGGGATAGAGCCGAGAGCTGGACAGGTGATAGGCAAAAGGGGATACGAGAGGATCATGGGACAGGAGGTCCGGGAAGAAAGACGGGGGGAGGGGGGGTGACCCAGAGGATGGGCAAGAGGTATATTCAGAGGGACAGAGGGAGAAAAAGGAGAGTGAGAGAAAGAATGTGTGCATAAAAATGAGTAACAGATGGGGTACGAGGGGGAGGTGGGGCCTAGCGGAAGTTAGAGAAGTCAATGTTCATGCCATCAGGTTGGAGGCTACCCATACGGAATATAAGGTGTTGTTCCTCCAACCTGAGTGTGGCTTCATCTTTACAGTAGAGGAGGCCGTGGATAGACATGTCAGAATGGGAATGGGATGTGGAATTAAAATGTGTGGCCACTGGGAGATCCTGCTTTCTCTGGCGGACAGAGCGTAGATGTTCAGCAAAGCGGTCTCCCAGTCTGCGTCGGGTCTCACCAATATATATATATCCTCTCGTATCCCCTTTTGCCTATCACCTGTCCAGCTCTCGGCTCTATCCCTCCCCCTCCTGTCTTCTCCTATCATTTTGCATCTCCCCCTCCCCCTCCAGCTTTCAAATCCCTTACTCACTCTTCCTTCAGTTAGTCCTGACGAAGGGTCTCGGCCTGAAACGTCGACTGCGCCTCTTCCTATAGATGCTGCTTGGCCTGCTGCGTTCACCAGCAACTTTGATGTGTGTTGCTTAAACATCCCTGTAAATCTCCTCTACACTCTCTATAGTATCCACATCCTTCCTGTAATGAACTGACCAGAGCTGAACACAGTACTTCAAGTGGGGTATAACTAAGGTCTAATATAGCATAACATTACCTCACAGTTCTTGAACTCAATTCCACAGTTGATGAAGGCCAACACACCATATGCCTTCTTAACAACCGCAGTGTTATGCTGAACCAGCCAAAAAGCAACTCAAAAACACCCAAACACTTATCCTTCCTACTTACACTATGTCCATATCCCTCCATCTTCCTTACATCCATGTGCCATGTGATTGAAGGGACTTATTCGAGCTGGAGGGTTGTAATTAGTGAAGTTCCACAGGGATCTGTGCTGAAAGCTCTACTGTTTGTGATGTATATAAATGAATTGGATGAAAATGTAGTGGGTGGGTTAGCAGACATCCCACCCTGCAAAAACTCATTTCAGGGAGGTAGCATCACCAATTTGTAGGAGACTCCCAGAACTTGCGGGAGACTCCCGGAACTTCTGGGAGAGGTGGGATGTCTGCAATACAGTAACTCCTTAGCAGCTAGCCAGCTAGTTTAATTAATGTTAGCTATGCTAATGAACGGATGACACCTGTTAAACTCACCTCAACATGTCTTTTACAGTCTTAACCCACCATGGGCAATAGAAAAGTCACTGTTGCAAACAGTGCAGCGAGC
Organism: Mobula hypostoma; assembly: GCF_963921235.1. NCBI lineage: Eukaryota > Metazoa > Chordata > Chondrichthyes > Myliobatiformes > Myliobatidae > Mobula > Mobula hypostoma. The sequence continues at coordinate 39,490,993 of NC_086123.1, read as the reverse complement.
AACACTGTCATTATTTTGACCCCTATTATGCAGGGGTGAAGTACATTTTATATTTTCTTTTTTTGGAACACTCTGCCATGGCACGCTCGCTCTCTCTCTCTCACTCCCTCTAAAAAAAATCTATTTCCGGGATATCATATATAATTTCCGGGCGTCAGGGAGCCACTATCGATATGCGGAGACTCCCGGAACTTCTGGGAGAGGTGGGATGTCTGGGTTGGTAAATTTGCAGATGATATCAAGATTGGTGGAGTTGTTGATAGTGTAGAAGATTAGCAAAGAACTCATCACGATATAGATTAGTTGCAAATATGGGCTGAGAAATGGCAGATGGAGTTTAACAGACATCCCACCTCTCCCGGAAGATCCGGGGGTCTCCCGCATATCGATAGTGGCTCCCTGACGCCCGGAAATTATATATGATATCCCGGAAATAGATTTTTTTGAGAGGGAGAGGGAGAGGGAGAGCGAGCATCCTGATTGATCTCTCTTCGTGCTAAGAGTAGTCCCCAACCACAATATGATTTGGCGATATGAAACGATATGAGTCATTTGCACCTTTCCTCATTTCCTGTCACGCACTGTTGAACTTGAACGCACACGTCATTCATGTCAGCGCGGGAAAAAGATCAACACCTGGAGCTTGTAAATGACGGCGGGCTGAAAAGTATGTTTGACATAACATCTCTGCCGGTATTCTGGATCAAAGTCAAGGCTAAATATCCTGAGATAGCCACGAAAGCACTGAAAACGTTGCTTCCATTTCCAACATCATCTCGCTGCGAAGCGGAGTTTTCTGCAATGAATGCAACGAAAACTAAATTGCGGAATAGACTGGACATAAGGAACCCTCTTCGAGTATCGCTGTCTCCCCTCACCCCTCGATAGGACCGTGTTGTTTCAGGAAAACAAGCCCAGGGCTCGCACTGATTCAGCGATATTGGTGAGTTGCAATGATTTTATATGTTCATACGGGGAAAATATGCGCTGTGTGTTTATTATCCAAACGTTACTTAAAATGTTATGATGCTATTGACTTATCAATATTCTTGCGGACCGGCCGACTGGGGCGGGGGTGGTGGTTGTGATTAACCCCCCCCCCCGTCGGCCGGTCCGCAAGAATACTGTCAATATTAAACTGGTCTGCGATGCAAAAAATGTTGGGGACCCCTACTAAGTAGACTTATCAGTTTTCTCTGTGGGCGGGCTTTATAGCCGACCTCAAAAATAATGACAGTGTTGCTCGTTTGCAACAGTGACTTTTCTATTGCCCATGGTGGGTTAAAGTGTAAAAGACATATTGAGGTGAGTTTAACAGGTGTCATTACAGCTTAGCCAACGTTATTTAAACTAGGGGCTAACTGCTAAGGAGCTACACTATTGATGTCCCACGTGATGAGGCCAAACTCCCTGTAGACTTGCTTAAAGTTGTAATAGAATAAACTTTATAATATAATATATTTTAATGTCACATTTGCTGCAAATACCCAACTTGGATTACAGATTAAACAAAATCACTAAACAAAGTATTACATACTTGGAGGTCGACTGGGTGGGGGGGGGGGGGTGCTACCTCCCTGAAATGAATTTTTACAGGGTGGGATGTCTGGTTTAGCCCAGATAAATGTGAAGTGTTGCTGAGCAGAGAGATCTTGGGATCCAAGTTCAAAGTTCTTTGAAGTGGATACACAGGTTGATAAGGTGGTTAAGAAGGCTTATGGTTATGCTTGCTTTTATTAGTCGAGACATTGAGTTCAAAATTCAGAAGGTTATGTTACAATTTTATAAAAAGCTGGTTAGGCCACATCTGGAGTATTGTGTACACCTCTGGTCACCCCACTATAGGAAGGATGTTGGGGCTTTGGAGAGGATGAGAAGAGGTTTATCTGGATGCTGTCTTGTTTAGAGGGCATGTGCTATCATAAGAGGCTGGATAAACTTGGAGTGATTTCACTGGAACATCATAGGCTGAGGGGAGGTCTGATTGGGGTTTACAAGATTATGAGAGGCACAGACAGAGTGAACAGAGAGTATCTAATCATAGTCATAGTCATAGTCATACTTTATTGATCCTAGGGGGAAATTAGTTTTTGTTACAGTTGCACCATAAATAATAAATAGTAATATGTAAATTATGCCAGTAAATTATGAAATAAGTCCAGGACCAGCCTATCGGCACAGGGTGTCTGACCCTCCAAGGGAGGAGTTGTAAAGTTTGATGGCCACAGGCAGGAATGACTTCCTATGACGCTCTGTACTACATCTTGGAGGAATGAGTCTCTGGCTGAATGTACTCCTGTGCCCACCCAGTACATTATGTAGTGGATGGGAGACATTGACCAAGATGGCATGCAACTTAGACAGCATCCTCTTTTCAGACACCGTCGTGAGAGAGTCCAGTTCCATCCCCACAACATCCCCGGCCTTTCGAATAAGTTTGTTGATTCTGTTGGTGTCTGCCACCCTCAGCCTGCTGCCCCAGCACACAACAGCAAACATGATAGCACTGGCCACCACAGACTCGTAGAACATCCTCAGCATCGTCCGGCAGATATTAAAGGACCTCAGTCTTCTCAGGAAATAGAAACGGCTCTGACCCTTCTTGTAGACAGCCTCAGTGTTCTTTGACCAGTCCAGTTTATTGTCAATATGTATCCCCAGGTATTTGTAATCCTCCACCATGTAATCATCCCTCTAATACCAGAGGGATGAGTTTTTGTTTACTCAGAGAGTCATGGATGCCTGGAATGCGCTGCCTGATATGGTGGTCGGGCAAATACATTAGAGGCTTTTAAGAGATGTTTGGGTAGGCACATGAATGTAGGGAAAATGGAGGGATATGGACATGGTAGAGGTAGGAAGGATTTGTGTTTGGGTGTTTTTGATTTGCTTTTTGGCTGGTTTGGCACAACGTTGTGGGCCCAATGACCTGTTCACATGCTGTACTATTCTGTGTTTTGTTTTATACCAGGAGCTAGTACAGCAGTGCCAGAGACAGGGGTGTAAGGGCATGATGCAAGCCTACAGAGGTGGGCTGTAGAGGTTCTAGCAAATCTACTCTCTCCTTGGCATTACAGGGACTGCAAAGAGAAGAGCTATCAGGACCATCACAGAGGCTACTGAGTGAGCCTCCAGATGGTTATGGATCAAGAAGTGTGACTCATAGACTAATGCAGCTGGGACACAAGCCAGGGCCTGAACAACCCTCGCTGGGACGTCTGGGCGAGGGTGACTTATGTTGAAAGATCCAAAACACCTGATGACACTAGGTTACATCACTGATGATGTGCCCCAGCACATCCCAGGATATATCTCAACATCATGGTGCTGAAGCTTTTATTTGATTATACAACATAACTCTGAGATGTTAGAGCCAATGCTATCACAACTTCCAAATTGGCTAACGAGTGGTAAAGTTTTCTGAGAGATGTGATTCCATTACTTCCTGCTGGAAAATGCATAGCAGTTGGGAATAGTACTGGATTACAGTCCAACAGCCCATATTATCAAACAGACTGGCCACAACTAGGGCCTTAATTCCAAGGTAAGTTAAGTGAATTTTTGGAGCATCCATGGAGTGCAAATTGAAGTGAATAATACATTTATATGTTGCTATTGTAAGGGGATTGACATTCTAACCACAATTGACATTAGCTTAAATAAAGCCAAGACACACTTTAGTGTTGTATGTCAAATTTACTCATCTGCTTTGATTTTCTTTCAGAAGGTACAAGTACCTATGATGCTACAGGGAAGGCTCAGTATAAGCAGGCATGCGAAATGTATGGAGTAGTACCAATCTCCTATTTTTTGCGGAATATGAACAGTTCGGAGCTGTCTCTAATGCATTATGGACTTGGACCAAAGGTTAGACCAACTTTTATACATTTATTAGAAAGAACTTTTCCACTGATTTTACTGGCAGTGGATAAGTTCATCACTTAAATAAGTTTCTGGATTTTAAATGGAATTTCGATTTCTGCTGTGACACTGGCCAGCAGTGGTTATATTTGCTGAAATGTTTATCAAATATTGTTTTCATACTCTGAGGTGGAAATTAAACAGAATTTTAGGCTTTACCTCTTCCTGGCTAGCAGCCTCATCTTGTTACAATCTAGACTCATTTACCTTTTCCTCCTCGAAGTTATTCTTTCTCAAGATGTTGAAGACCCCATGTCTGCTGGTATTATCTTCTTTCAGGGTTTAAAATTTAACAGACCTGCTTACTAATTCTGTACTTGGGACAGAAGTTTGTTCTTGGGCATGTCCATTTTTAAAATTGGTTGGAAATCAAAATGTTTTAGTGTTTAGAGGTTGCTGTATGTCTCTGTACTTAAGTCACTGAAAGTTAACTTGCAAGTACACCAGGTCTTTAGAGCAAGAAGATTTGCATGCAACAGCAGAGAGGACATTATTCAATATATAGAGTCCGCATGAGAATGAATATGAAAAATCATGTTTGCATCTATCTAGCACTGTCTAGAGAAGGATATACTTGTGAAGAGAGAAGGTTTACCTTGGGACAGTGAGTTTGTTGTATGAGAAGCGTTTAAGCTTCGGTCCATCTACTCTGTTCCAAACTATTAATCTAACTACTCCTATTGACCTGCATCAGGACCATAGACCTCCATACCCCTCCCATCCATAAATTTCTCTTCCCCCTCAGATTCCACTTAAACATTTCACCTTTCACGTTTAACCCATGGCCTCTAGTTCCATTCTCACCCAACCTCAGTGGAAAAAAATCCGCTTGCATTTACTCTTTCTATGACCCCTCATAATTTTGTATACCTCCTCTCATTCTCCTATGCTCCAGGAATAAAGTCCTAACTTGTTCAACCTTTCCCTATAAGGTAGGTCCCTAGATTTTTAGATAAGAGAATCAAAAGGTTAGTGTACAAAGTACTGAGGTACAGGATCAAACATATTCTTTTTGAATGGTTGGGAGGCCAGGATTGACTGGTTATTCCCCTCTTGTTTTCATCATTTATATTATTTCTTGTGCTAAATGCAAATTATAATTGTGGCTGATATTATACTCACTTTCATTATTAGGTTCTGTGATGAATGGATATTGTTTTTACATAACCTAGGTCAAAAATCTAAGTGTCTATTTTACCAATGAAAAAAAATGCAAGAAGTAGCCAACATGCTATTCATTTTATAGAAAAGCATGTTAACTTTATTTTTCTTGTGTTCTTCTTCATAGATGCTGAAAACCTGTTATCTACTTCTAACATCTCCTGTTTTATTTTATATTTTTAAGTACTTTGTTTTTGTAACCCTCATTAATTTTTTTCATCTTCCTCCTCTTAAAGTCGTTGAACATAGAACATAGAAAACCTACAGCACAGTACAGGCCCTTCAGCCCACAAAGCTGTGCCGAACGTGTTCTTACCTTAGAACTAGCTAGGCTTACCCATAGCCCTCTATTTTTCTGAGCTCCATGTACCTATCCTGGAGTCTCTTAAAAGACCCTATCGTTTCCGCCTCCACCGCCGTCACCGGCAGCCCATTCCACGCACGCACCACTCTCTGCGTAAAAAACTTACTCCTGATATCTCCTCTGTACCTACTTCCAAGCACCTTAAAACTATGCCCTCGTGTGCTAGCCGTTTCGGCCCTGGGAAAAAGCCTCTGACTATCCACACGATCAATGCTTTTCCTTATCTTGTACACCCCTATCAGGTCACCTCTCATGAACGGCTACCTTCCCATTGCTCTCACATCCATCATCATGAAATGTTTTGAGAGGCTCGTTATGAGGCACATAAAGAGCCTGCTGCCCCCTTCACTGGACCCCCTGCAGTTCGTGTATCATCCCAACCGCTCAACAGATGACGCCATCGCCACCACCCTCCACCTGGCCCTCACCCACCTGGACAAAAAAGACACATACGTTCAAATGCTGTTCATGAACTTCAGTTCAGCATTCAACACAATCATTCCCTCAGCACCTGATTGGAAAGCTGAAATTGCTGGGCCTGAACATCTCCCTCTGCAACCGGATCCTAGACTTCCTGACTGGGAGACCTCAGTCAGTCTGGATTGGGAGCAGCATCTCCAACGCCATCACACTGAACACGGGGGCCCCCCAGGGCTGTGTGCTCAGTACACTGCTGTTCACTCTGCTGACCCACGACCGTGCTGCAACACACAGCTCAAACCACATCATCAAGTTCGCCAATGACACGACCGTGGTAGGTCTCGTCAGCAAGAGCGACGAGTCAGCGTACATAGAGGGGGTGCAGCGGCTGACAGACTGGTGCAGAGCCAACAACCTGTCTCTGAATGCGAACAAAACAAAAGAAATGGTTGTTGACTTCAGGAGAGCACGGAGTGATCACTCTCAGCTGAACATTGATGACTTCTCTGTTGAGATCGTTAAGAGCACCAAATTCTTGGTGTTCACCTGGCGGAGGATCTCACCTGGTCCCTCCACACCAGCTCAATAGCCAAGAAAGCCCAGCAGCGTCTCTACTTTAAGTGAAGGCTGAGAAAAGTCCTTCTCCCACCCCCCCATCCTCACCACATTCTGCAGAGGATGTATTGAGAGCATCCTGAGCAGCTGCATCACTGCCTGGTTCGGGAATTGCACCGTCTCAGATTGCAAGACCCTGCAGTGGATAGTGAAGTCAGCTGAGAAGATCATCGGGGTCTCTCTTCCCGGTATTACAGACATTTACACCACACGCTGCACCTGCAAAACTAACAATATTGTGAAGGACCCCATGCACCCCTCACACAAACTCTTCTCCCTCCTGCCATCTGGGAAAAGGTACCGAAGCATTCAGGCTCTCACGACCAGACTGTGCAACAGCTCCTTCCCCAAACCATCAGACTCCTCAATACTCAAAATCTAGATTGACGTCTACATCATTTATTATTTTATTGTAATTTGTCCTCTACTGTGCCTATTGTCTTGTTTATTAATTATTGTACTACTCTGCACTGTTTTGTGCACTTTATGTAGTCCTGTGCAGGTCTAGTGTAGTTTTTGTGTTGTTTCATGCAGCACTAGGATCCCGGAGGAATGTTTTTTTCATTTTTACTATGTGCTGTACCAGCAGCTTATGGTCGAAATGACAATAAACTTGACTTGTCTTGAGAAACTGCCATGTTCACTCAACCTATTCTCATAGGGCATGCTTCCCAACCCAGACTACATCCTTGTAAATCTCCTCTGCATCCTTTCTATGGTTTCCACATTCTTCCTTCAGTGAGGCAACCAGAAATGAGCACAGTACTCCAAGTAGGGTCTGACCAAGGTCCTATATAGCAGCAACATTACTTCTTGGCTCTTAAACTCAATCCCACGATTGATGAAGGTCAATGCACCGTATGCCTTCTTAACCACAGAGTCAACCTGTGCTGCAGCTTTGAGTGCCCTATGGACTTGGACCCCAAGATCCCTTTCATCCTCTACACTGCCAAGAGTCTTGCCATTAATTCTATATTCTGCCATCATATTTGACCTACCAAAATGAACCACCTCACACTTATCTGGGTTGAACGCCATCTGCCACTGCTCAGCCCAGTTTTGCATCCTATCAATGTCCCGCTGTAACCTGTGACAGCTCTCCAAACTATCCACAACACCCCCAACCTTTGTGTCATCAGCAAATTTACTAACCCATCCCTCCACTTCCTCATCAATGTCATTTATAAAAATCACAAAGAGTAAGGGTTCCAGAACAGATCCCTGAGGCACACCACTGGTCACTGGCCTCCATGCAGAATATGACCTGTCTACAACCACTCTTTGCCTTCTGTGGGCAAGCCAGTTCTGGATCCACGAAGCAATGTCCCCTTGGATCCCATGCCTCCTTACTTTCTCAGTAAGCCTTGCATGGGGTACCTTATCAAATGCCTTGCTGAAATCCATATACACTACATCTACTGCTCTTCCATCATCAATGTGTTTAGTTACATCCTCAAAAAATTCAATCAGGTTTGTAAGGCACGACCAGCCCTTGACAAAACCATGCTGACTATTCCTAATCATATTATACGTCTCCAAATGTTCATAAGTCCTGCCTCTCAGGAGCTTCTCCATCAACTTACCAATGACTGAAGTAAGACTCACTGATCTATAATTTCCTGGGCTATCTCTACTCCCTTTCTTGAATAAGGGAACAACACCCGCAACCCTCCAAACCTCCGGAACCTCTCCCATCCCCATTGATGATGCAAAGATCATCGCCAGAGGCTCAGCAATCTCCTCCCTTGACTCCCACAGTAGCCTGGGGTACATCCCGTCCGGTCCCGGCACCTTATCCAACTTGATGCTTTCCAAAAGCTCCAGCATATACTCTTTCGTAATATCTACATGCTCATTTTTCAGTCCGCTACAAGTCATCACTACAATCACCAAGATCCTTTTCCATGGTTAATACTGAAGTAAAGTATTCATTAAGTACCTCTGCTATTTCCTCCGGTTCCATACATACTTTCGCACTGTCACACCTGATAGGTCCTATTCTTTCATGTCTTATCCTCTTGCTCTTCACATACTTGTAGAATGCCTTGGGGTTTTCCTTAATCCTGCCTGCCAAGGCCTTGTCATGGCCCCTTGTAACTCTCCTAATTTCCTTCTTAAGCTCCTTCCTGTTAGCCTTAACTCTAACATTACCTAGCTCTCTGAACCTTTCGTAAGCTCTTCTTTTCTTCTTGACTAGATTTACTACAGCTTTTGTACACCACAATTCCTGTACCCTACCATAACTTCCCTGTCTCATTGGAACATACCTATGCAGAACTCCACACAAATATCCCCTGAACATTTGCCACATTTCTTCCCTACTTTTCCCTGAGAATATCTTTTCCTAATTTTTAAGATTCCAAGTTCCTGCCTGATAGTCTCATAATTCCCCTTACTCCAATTAAATGCTTTTCTGACTTGTCTGTTCCTATCTCTCTCCAATGCTATTGTAAAGGAGATAGAATTATGATCACTATCTCCAAAATGCTCTCCCACTGAGCGACCTGACACCTGACCAGGTTCATTTCCCAATACCAAATCAAGTACAGTCTCTCCTCTTGTAGGCTTATCTACATATTGTGTCAAGAAACCTTCCTGAACACACCTAACAAACTCCACCCCATCTAAACCCCTCACTCTCGGGAGATGCCAATCAATATTTGGGAAATTAAAATCTCCCACCACAACAACCCTGTTATTATTACTCCTTTCCAGAATCTCTCTCCCTATCTGCTCCTCGATGTCCCTGTTACTATTGGGTGGTCTTTAAAAAACACCCAGTAGAGTTATTGACCCCTTCCTGTTCCTAACTTCCACCCACAGAGACTCTGTAGACAACCCCTCTCCAAGACTTCCTCCTTTCTGCAGCTGTGAAGTGAGAAGATTAACAGCACTCCAATTGACAATCCGTTTCATGTCATGGTCCGGTCCATCGGCCCTTGCTCCAGGTTTTCCTGTCTACCCTGTTACTGTTCCTGTTGAGCACTAATTGAGGCAGCTGATTCTCGTTGGGGCTGGCTGCATAAATACCTCCAGAGACCTGTGTGGCTGTTGGATTGTTCTTGTCCTTACTCCTTGTATCCCTTCCCCTGCCTTCTGTTTCCTCGCCTGAAGTCTTGTCTTGCCGGTAACTCTCGCCTTGCCTGAAGTTCTTGTCTCACCTTGCATTGCCTGAAGCCTTGCCTTGTCTTGCTGGTAACTCTCGCCTCGTCTCGCCTGAAGTCTTGTCCTGGAGCCACCCTGTACCTAGCTCCCTTCCTGTCCCTTGCCTCCGCCGGGTAAGTCAGGCTGTCTTGCCGTTACCCTATGGTTAATTCTGTCCCTTCCTGCCCCTTGCCTCCGTTGGGTAAGCCAGGCCATCTTGCCATTACCCTGCGGTTGGTTCTGTCCCTTCCTGTCCCTTGCCTCCGTTGGGTAAGCCAGGCCGTCTTGCCGTTATCCTACGGTTAGTTCTGTCCCTTCCTGTCCCTTGCCTCGGTCAGGTGCATATCCGCGCCCTGCCTAGTTGATCCACGCCCTGCCCAGGAGTACTGCGCCCTACCCAGGAGTACCGCGCTCTGCCCAGGAGGAGCTTCAAGACCCCAAGCCTCGAGCCCCGCCCCAAGCCAAGCTTCAAGACTCCAAGCCTCAAGCCTCTAGTCTCAAGCCCGGGCTCCTAGCTCTCTTGTCCAGTCCTGTTCCGGGTTCCCGGTTTTCATGTCCATATCCTAGCCCTCACCCTGCATCCTAGTCCTGTCCCTAGTACTTCAGTATCTGTGTCTTGCACTTGGGTCCATTCCCTGCCACCTCCTTATGACATTTCATTGCTCTTGTGGAAATAGGGTATACAGTGACAAATATGCAGCTGCCATCAGATGATCATCTACAATAAGCAGAAAAGCTGATGAATAGCTGCAAAAAGCTATCATCGTGCCAAATAATTGTCAATTCAATTTTTGACAGTACAATGGTCTGTTAATACTATTAGAACATTAGCTTAGATTTTGATCTCAAAATTCTGAAATTGATCTTAACGGCAATGTTTTCTAGCTCTGATTGGCATCATGGCTGTTATTCTCCAAAGTCACTTGCATGCATTTTTACATACTTGTGCAAGCCCTTGTATATTGCAATATCTATTTCTAAAATTTAGAGGAATTGGCTCTAACTATTTATTTCCCTAAAATATTTTAAATGAATGTATATTCAGCAAGTCCCCAAGATATCCAATAAAGTCAAGGCTCCTCCATCCAGTACTTTGTTCCTATTGTATTTCAGCAATGTCATTCTTCAGTACATAAGTGGAGAGTGAAATGATTGTTACTCCAGATCCAAAGCATGCAGCATAAAAAACCACAATAAATATAAATACGTCAAATTAGCTTATGTAAATAGACTGATTGTATGTACTTAAAGTGACTCCAAGTGCAGGAATATCTGTACATAAGGTAACTCTGACAGGAAATGATAAAGTGGTGGTGGTGGGAAGGGACAGTGTGGTGGAGTGGGTTAATGGGTGGAGGTGTTGATCAGCCAGATCACTGTAACAGTAACTGTTTTTGAGTTTGATGGTCAAACTCAAAAATGGGTGCTCTGCTGTTATGCCTCTTTCCTGATGGAATTGGGGCAGAGTCAATGAGAAGGGTGGGTGGGATCCTTCACAATATTGCTGGCCTTTTACTGGCACATTTCTGTATATATGTCTGTGATGGCTGGTGCCAATGATGTGTTGGGCAGTTTTAGCTACCTGTTGTAGAGCCTTCCTGCCACCACAGTGTAGTTCAAGTCCTTAAACTGGTGTTAGTCTTCCTGCAGTAAACTGCATACCAATGAGAAAACAGCATCTTCAGAGAGGTCAAATCTTTCGTATGAACAGTTTATTTTGAGAACAAAACAAGTCTGTATTCCACAAGAAAAAGATCTTAACCTCGATTCACGCTCCAGCTTCTAGTTTTCTCAGCCTGTCAGCTTTAGACTACTAATGATTCATTCTTTAAAGTTTTTTTTTGTATTTTATTGTTTTCAGGGAGCCAAAGCTATTTCCGTTTCTCTGATAACCAACACCACAGTTGTAAAGTTGAATTTGAAGGATAACTGGCTGGAGGCTGCAGGTGCCAAAGCAATTGCAGAGATGCTGAAGGAGAACTGTTACATTGCAGGTTAACCATTTTTATGTATCAAATTCATTCTGCAGAGTGGTATGATACTGCTTCTTGATATGTCGGTTCACCATTCATATTGTGTCCAAGTAGGAATTGTGTTTATGAGAAAGGGAGAAGAGAAAAGGGTGGAAAGGAAATTACTGGATAATTTTTGAAACCAAAATAGGTAACCTTATTTCACCTTTGTGACTATCCCTTCCACTTATTCTTAATAATATAAGTTCCTTTCATACAGGACAGGTATTGCAGGCTGTGAGTGGGATGGGACCAAATGTGAAGTTAGACTTGGTGTCACTATTTTCAGGTTTGCTTGTTGGACAATTATAATTTAAATATTTTACCATAAACTTTTCAAGTTTGCCATTCTGTCATTTTTTTCAGATTTCTATTGTAGTTTTGCATTCATGTTATCCATTTTATTTTCCCTTATGTAAAAAGGGTGTGACCGTGCATCTGATCCAACTATATTGTTTGAAGTGTAAAGTAACAAGTAGTAAGTTCATAGTTTGCCATCTTTGTTCTGTTGAGCTGACATTATACCTTTCTGTTACTATATAATTTTCAGTCACCATGAAAATATATGTGATAACTCATCCATCCAAGTTATAACCACAGGCTTGGCCTGATGGTTGTGTTTATTTTCAAGTGTAAGTAGTAATGGTTAGTGGCCCAGTGGTGAGTCCTATGGCTTTTGTCCTTCGTTATTGGTTATGGGACAGGTATGGAAGTGATTATTCAAAGTCTCCTGGAGCATGGAACAAGGAACAAAAAGGGCAGATGATGGGGTATAGTGTGAGAGGAAGGGCTTGTCCTTGGTAATCTGACCATTGGGAATAATGTTTCCAGTGGTAATAACAGTGTCAAGTCAATTTAGAGTTTCGAGAAAGTATTGGGACCTAGAGGCAAAAGAAAATAAAATTTAAAAGTATTAGCAAGAATCCACTGATAGACCAGATGGAACCCACTGCCTGAGTGCTGCTTCTGCCCAGAACATCGGGAAGACCCGGCGGCATCACAGCGGCAGTCCGGGAGCAGCGTTAGAATCTGAGGTAAGATGCTGAACTTTAAATAACTTGAGAGACTGTTTTATGGAAGAGAGCACTGCTGTCACTGCTTTTTGGGTTAGCACTGGTTTCATGTCATGGGGATCATTGCGTGCAGGCGCTTCTGGGAAATTGCGCGAGGTTTAAGAAGAGCTCGGGAACCTTCGGGAAGGTGCGCCCGGTTTGAAAATATAACGGTCCTATGAGGGAGCGAAGAGGTGCAGGTCGGAATCCGTCTACAAAGTCCGGAGCGGTAGCCAGTTTTTCACCTAATGACTTATGACTAATGTCTAATGGCTAATGGTTGATGGAATTAATGGAAATATCAAATTGCTGCACTTGCGAAAAATAAAAGGAGGAAAAAGGAAAAGTTGTTTAGTCATTGAGTGGAATCCAGTTAAAAAACCTTCAGGTAGACGCATTCAATCCTTTTCAAGTGGGGAAACTGCACATGTTCAAAGAACAAAAAGAAATCCGACTTGACAGTGAAAAAACTGGTTGACTGAGAAACTGGAGGACCAGGAAACAGAAATCTGGGAGCTTTGAGCTGGAACAGCAGGAGCAATAATCTGTATTCCTGAAAAAGGAAGAAAATCAAGTTAAGATAAAACAACATCAAAGCATCATTAAAAAGTTGTACTTACCTTCTCACCTGTGAAAAGCCTGCAGAGGAAATCAGACATGGCTGATCAAGCTATTGGGAAATCAGTTGAGCAACTCAAGGTAGAGCGAACAACAGCAAAAAGATTATTTTCTCATCTGGTCAACGGTATTACCAGGACCTATGAAGACCTGTCTGAAGAGGAGCTCAGAGTCAATTTCAATAAACTCACAATAGAAGCCGAGAAAGTCATGGAAGCCAATGATGATGTGGAGGCTGGACTCACTGCAGAACTGCAGGCGGAGCTGAACACAGAGGAAGTAGCTGTGTTAACTGAACAGCAAAAAGCCGACCTGGCAAAGACGGCAGATGAGTGTGAGTTGAAACTAAAGGAGGTCAGAAGCCTAATCCAGGGGACTCTTTGGACCAACTTTGGAAATGTTGAATTGTTCACAACACTACAAGCAGCAGAGGATGAATGTTAAAACGTCGCTGCTATACACCCCGATGGCAACCAGAAGGCGTATGACTTCATGCTTACCCACCAGCAAGGACTGGTAAAGACAGCGAAGGAGGTGCATGGTCGGTGGAAATGATGGATCCCGCCAGGGGATCAGAAGGACCTTCAGAGTCACCTAAAGGGGCTCGAACTCCACATCCCCAAGTTGATTTCCAAGAGGGTCCACTTCATGCAGGCAAGGAGAAAGGAGGATGCTGAAAGACTAATACTGACGGTGTTGGGCTTTTCCTCCAATTTTCCCACGCCAGCCATCAGATTGAAACTGATGGCCCTTCCCAAGTTTACTGGCAGCAAACGTGATTTTCACAAGTGGAGAAAGGACTAGGAAGCACTCCAGAGGCAAGGAGAGCCAACCGGTTCAAGAGAGGTGAAAAAGGTTCAACTACTGGACAGTCTTGATGACAAAATCAGAAGAGACCTTCGCCTCACTACTTATAACACTGCAGGTGACATCTTCCGTGTTCTAGAAAACCGCTATGGGAATCAAACGTGCATTGGTATTGAAATAGTGGAAGAGTTACAGAAAATGCCAGCTGTCAGAAATCATCAGTCACGGAAAATAGTGGAATTAATTCAAGCTGTGGAAAAGGCACTTCAAGACTTGAGTGACCTTGGAGACACGGGTGCTATCAAAAATCCGCTGGTGACAAGATCAATTGAAAGTAAACTTCCAGAAACTCTCAAAAAGGAATGGCTGGTCTATGTCGCTGACAGGAGAAATGCTGTGGCACCAGATAATCAGTTTGACTGTCTCTTAGAATTCCTCAAAGGGCAAGAGAGCATATATGAGCAGCTCGTGCAACTGAGGGATGAAGAGCCAAGTAGAAGAGAAACCAGGGCTGAGCCAAGACATGCCAGAACCAAGTCCCCCAAGTCAAGCGACGACCATGCAGGGTGTGTAGTCTGCGGTGATGGAAAGCACAGTAAGAAGCTCTACTTTTGCAAACAGTTTCGAGTGCTAAAGCTACCAGAGAAAAACGCTGCAGTAAGAAAGTTGGGAGCATGCAAGAAGCGTCTCGAGGTTCATGATGACAGTTCATACTGCAAACCCGCCTATCTGTGTAAAAACCAAGACTGCAAGGATGAGCATACTCCTGAGCATCATTACTATCTGTGCCCCAATGCTGAAATAAAGAAAAGCAGCGCAGGTCAGAAAAGAGCAGATTTGGTCCAGAGGAAGATAAAGGCAGGAAGAAATATACAGAGGATCAAGAGGAGTTCTTCAGCAAACTTTCACCAGAATTGGCCAAAGAATGTCGTGATGTATTTTCAAACACAGCATCCAGAGCCTTCAGCACTGTGAAAGATAAATCAGGCCTTCTGGTGGAGAGTAGATTGCCAGAGCTGCCAGTGATTATGATGCTTCTCAAGGTCACAGCTAATGCTGGGCAAAAAATCGGGACGTTAATTGAAACAATAAGAATTCTGCAGATGCTGGAAATTCAAGCAACACACATCAAAGTTGCTGGTGAACGCGGCAGGCCAGGCAGCATCTGTAGGAAGAGGTGCAGTCGACGTTTCAGGCCGAGACCCTTCGTCAGGACTAACTGAAGGAAGAGTGAGTAAGGGATTTGAAAGCTGGAGGGGGAGGGGGAGATGCAAAATGATAGGAGAAGACAGGAGGGGGAGGGATAGAGCCGAGAGCTGGACAGGTGATAGGCAAAAGGGGATACGAGAGGATCATGGGACAGGAGGTCCGGGAAGAAAGACGGGGGGAGGGGGGTTGACCCAGAGGATGGGCAAGAGGTATATTCAGAGGGACAGAGGGAGAAAAAGGAGAGTGAGAGAAAGAATGTGTGCATAAAAATGAGTAACAGATGGGGTACGAGGGGGAGGTGGGGCCTAGCGGAAGTTAGAGAAGTCAATGTTCATGCCATCAGGTTGGAGGCTACCCATACGGAATATAAGGTGTTGTTCCTCCAACCTGAGTGTGGCTTCATCTTTACAGTAGAGGAGGCCGTGGATAGACATGTCAGAATGGGAATGGGATGTGGAATTAAAATGTGTGGCCACTGGGAGATCCTGCTTTCTCTGGCGGACAGAGCGTAGATGTTCAGCAAAGCGGTCTCCCAGTCTGCATCGGGTCTCACCAATATATATATATCCTCTCGTATCCCCTTTTGCCTATCACCTGTCCAGCTCTCGGCTCTATCCCTCCCCCTCCTGTCTTCTCCTATCATTTTGCATCTCCCCCTCCCCCTCCAGCTTTCAAATCCCTTACTCACTCTTCCTTCAGTTAGTCCTGACGAAGGGTCTCGGCCTGAAACGTCGACTGTACCTCTTCCTACAGATGCTGCCTGGCCTGCTGCGTTCACCAGCAACTTTGATATGTGTTGCTGGGACTTTAATTGACTTGGTTTCAGACACCAATTATATAACCCACAAGGCTGCAAGCAGACTGAACCTCAGAAGTGAGGAAATCACTCTCGTCGTCCATGGATGAAGGTTCAGGTGGAGACAAAGCGGTCCCTTCTAAAAATCAGAGTAAACACTCCCAAGGGCACTCTCAAATCACAGCAATTGGTTTGTTATGGACTAGACAGCATTGCAAATGTCCACAAATATGTGTTACCGAAGCAACTGCAGAAATTCTTCCCAGACATACCGCTTGATGAACTTGTGAGACCCAGAGAAATAAATCTACTCATAAGCTATAGAGAAGGTCAGCTAGCGTCTCAGAGAACCAGAGCTGTTGGAGACCTCGTGCTGTGGGACAGCCCACTGGGGAAGACGGTCGGAGGAACACATCCTGATCTCTTTGAGGAGCTGTATGTGTCGGCCCACATGTCCAAGACACATTTTGCAGGGTCAATGAGAGCAGCTGCTGTAAATACGAGGAGCTCACCAGCAGAGTCCCAGAGCAACTTCCACCAAACAAACAGGATGACATCAAGTACCAGGAGTCAGGTACTTCAAGCACCAACCGGCACTTACTGGAGTGGTGGAAGTGGGATAGTATTGGCGCAGCATGCGAGCCAAAACGCGGAGGTTGCCGCCGCGGAAACTGCTAGCTGGGTGGCAAAGGAATGACTCTTGCTGAGGAGAGGGAACTTGAAGTTGTAAGAAGAGGCCTCACCCATGTCACAGGTGACTGCCACAGCAAGGAACCACATTGGCACGCCGGATATCCTTGGATAGAAGATCCAGCTTCCTTGCCAAACAAT
Source organism: Mobula hypostoma (assembly GCF_963921235.1). Lineage (NCBI taxonomy): Eukaryota > Metazoa > Chordata > Chondrichthyes > Myliobatiformes > Myliobatidae > Mobula > Mobula hypostoma. The sequence goes on along the minus strand of NC_086123.1, from coordinate 39,474,043 downwards.
AAAAGAACAATCGAGGCTACATTTCTCAGGACGGAAAAGCAATTAGCCAAAGAACCCGAGTGGAAAACTGCCTACGCTGCTCAAATGCATGACATAGTCGATTGAAGGGCTGCAATGAAATTGTCCAAAGACACGGTCATAAACTGGAACAGGCCAGTCTGGTACGTGAGTCACCTTATTGCTCGGAATCCGCATTCTGTCACGACCCCAGTGAGACTCGTGTAGAACAGCAGCAAAAGTTCAGGGGCTTGAATAACCTGCTAATGAAAGGTCCAGATGTCCTCAACCAGATTTGCACTGTCCTACTCAGATTCAGGGGTGGAGTATACGCTGCTCTAGATGACATAAAAAGGATGTACAATTCGATTTGGTTGGAAGACCGAGAAGTGCACCTGCATAGATTCCTCTGGTGAGACTCCGAGGATGAGGAGCTGGGGGAATACGCAATCACAAGTGAACATCGGAGATAAACCAGCAGGGTGCATTGCGCAGCTAGCAATGCGCAAAACTGCTAACCTCCCTCCTTTCACCCACCTCAAAGAGGAGCGGCAGGTGCTTCAACACGACAGCTACGTTGATGACATTCTGACATCCCACAACAATCCTTGACCAGCTGAAATACATCACAGCAAATGTGAAGCAGATCCTGAAGGCCGGAGGTTTCAAGCTCAAGCCTTGGGTCTTTCCTGAGCAAAGTGGGAGGAAAGGGTACAATGACAAGCTGGAGAAGTCCAAGGCAGAAACCATGGTCTTGCCAAACCAAATGTGCGATGATGACAACAAGACACTTGGCCTGGGCTACATAGTAGAAGAGGACTAGCTCCATGTCATGATTGCAATCAATTTCTTGAAGAGAAAGAAAAAAATGAGACTTGGCCAAGACCTTCTACAAGAGCAAATCAGAGACCAGACGCTAAACCCCCGACACAAAGAGAACTGCTCAGCCAAGTATTAGGGCTGTATGACCCAGTTGGCCTGGTAACTCTTGCTAAGCAGAAGGGAGCTATTCTGGTACGAAGGGTGTTCCAAGAGGCAAAGGGCGAAAGGTGTCCAGTCAAAGACACATTGGACATGGCACACTCAGATGGCCTCAGGGAGGATGCAATTAAGCTCTTCGAGGAGTACATTCAACTTGGCAAGGTAAAGCTCACCAGGGCACTAACTCCCCCATGTTTCACTGAGGAACCCTGGGCAATCACGTTCTCTGATGGAAGCGAGCACGCCTATGGAGCAGTGATGTATCTAAGGTGGAACTCGGACCAGGGCTCAATCGTCAGGCTGGTGGAATCTAAAGCCAGATTAACTCCCTTGGATCACAAAGGTGATGCTGTCAAAGCAGAGATGTATGGAGCAGTGTTTGCCTCATGCCTGAGAAAGTACTATGAGCTGCATAGCCGAATCCAAGTTGGGAGGTGGTACCATTTCGTTGATAGCCAAACAGTCCTTGGTGCTGTACAGCGAGAAAACTATAGCTATCAAACATTCTTTGCAAATAGGATCGGAGAGATTCAAAACAGCACAGGAATCCAGGACTGGTGGTGGATTCCTGGTCCGCAAATTATTGCTGATGTAATATCCAGAGGAGCCAGCCCTCAAGACCTGGATGAAGACTCAGAGTGGCAAAATGGGCCAAAGTTTTTGAGTTTGCCAGTGAATGAGTGGCCGATGAAATCAGCCAAAGAACCAGCAGCCACTGCCAGGGAAAGCATCAACAAGTTGCAAAAGAAGGCATTTGTTGCTGCTTTGACAAGGGCCAAGGCAAAGAAACAGGAACCAGCACAAAAACAGTACCAGGTCAAAACAGAACAATGGAGACCGCCTGCAGCATCAGCCATCCGAAGCCTTGTGGACATCAAGCGGTTCAGTGTTCTAACTCGACTAGTCAAAACAGTTGCATGGATCTGAGAGCAGCAAAAAAGTTCTTTGGACAAATTCAAGCCGTGGACGACTGTGATGAAAGTGGGAGGCAATTTCTTTGGCAGGAGTCATCTCAGTAAGGGAACGAGAAGATGCTCTAAGAGGCATTTTTCTAGCAGCACAAAAGGGCGCAACCTTCCCAAGCACCACTACAGACAGGCTGGTAGTCCACAAAAACCAAGACTCTGGGCTGTTGGTTTGCAGTGGCCGAATGCAAATCTTCAAAGAAGTTCAAGTTGGTGTCCCCATCTTGCCTGGGTTTCCACGCTGTTAACTCAGGAGGCCCACAATGAGAGTCATGAGAGTGTGGCCGGAACCTTGCTCAAGATGAAAAGAAAGGCGTGAGTCATAAGGGGAAGGAAAATTGCCCAAAAAGTTCTTGATGGCTGCATGCTCTGCAGGAAGGCAAAAGCAAGGAAATTTCAACAAGTAATGGGTGACTTGCCGCCAGAAAGAACTGAACCTGCTGCACCGTTCCACTTCACAACAGTGGACCTCTTTGGACCTTACCAAGTAAAAGATGACATCAAAAAAAGAGTAACGCTGGAAGTCTGGGGAGTGGTCTTTTGCTGCATGGCTAGCAGAGCCATCCACACAGAGTTGGTAAACACCCTATCAACCGAAGGATTCCTGATGGCCTATCAAAGGTTCACAGCAATCAGGGGACATCCAAGTAAGATCTGGTCAGATCCGGGCACCAATTTCATTGGAGCAAAGCCAGTCTTGGAGGAGCTGTACAAATTCTTGGATGGCCTGAACGAAGCAGCCCTGCAGGAGACCACAGCAAAAAATGGAACAGAGTGGATGTGGAAAATCCATCCGCCTGATTCTACACACAGGAATGGTGCTGCAGAAGCCACTGTACGCATTGTAAAGAGAGCACTCCAGAATCTTGGGAAGGAGTCTGGGCTCAGTTACAGTGAGTTCCAGACTACTCTTCACATAGCAGCCAACCTTGCCAATGAGCACCCAATTGATGCCAGGGTACAGAGCCGGGAAGACTGTATTCAGTATGTCACACCCAACACTCTTCTATTCAGTTGAGCATCTTAAAGCAGGGATTTCAAAACCTTTGACTTTTCCAGCTACCCCTACAAAAGACTCCAAGCAATGCAGTCAGAGGTGACCAAGTTCTGGAGGTGCTGGAGCCAACTCGCAGGTCCTAATTTGTTTGTCAGAAGCAAGTGGCATACTGCACAGAGAAACATCACTGTTGGGGACATCGTCTGGTTAAGCGACCAAAATGCACAGAGAGGACATTTCAAGCTTGGCAGAGTCGTCAATACTAATCCAGACAGCAAAGGCATCGTGAGGGACATCAACGTCTGGATCTTCCCAAGCTACAGTGTTCCTGTGACAAAAGCTCTGAAAGTAACAACAAGGCATCCAATCTCTGATGGGAAAAAAAACAGGAACCAAGCCACCATCTTTCATAGGGATGTCAGGTGGCTGGTTGTCTTACTACCTGCTGAGGAACAGATGGAAAGTCAAGTCAATAATACATCGTAAGAACACCAAACTGGGACCACCAAGTTTGCCTTTGAAGCTGGCGATCTCCCCAGTGTTTTCATGGGAAGATTGAGTGGGAGGTGTCAACAAACTAGAGTTTCTCAAGAGTATTGGGACCTAGAGGCAAAAGAAAATAAAATTTAAAAGTAGTAGCAAGAATCCACTGATAGACCAGATGGAACCCACTGCCTGAGTGCTGCTTCTGCCCAGAACATCGGGAGGACCCCGCAACATCACAGCGGCAGTCCGGGACCAGCGTTGGAATCTGCGGTAAGATACTGAACTTTAAATAACTTGAGAGACTGTTTCATGGAAAAGAGCACTGCTGTCACTGTGTTTAGGGTTAGGGCTAGCTTCATGTCACGGGGATCATCACTCGCAGGAGCTTCTGGGAAATGACGCGAGGTTTAAGAAGAGCTCGGGAATCTTCGGGAAGGGTCGCCTGGTTTGAAAATATAACGGTCCTATGAGGGAGTGGAGAGGTGCAGGTTGGAATCCGTCTACGAAGTCCGGAGAGGTAGCCAGTTTTTCACCTAATGACTTATGACTAATGTCTAATGTCTAATGTCTAATGGCTAATGGCTACTGGTTGATGGAACTAATGGAACTATCAAACTGCTGCACTTGTGAAAAATAAAAGGAGGAAAAAGGAGAAGTTGTTTGGTCATTGAGTGGAATCCAGTTAAAAAGCCTTCAGGTAGACGCATTCAATCCCTTTCAAGTGGGGAAGCTGCACAAGGAAGGACATAAGCCGGGAAGATGTGGAATCGATATGGGTAGAGCTGCGTAACACTAAGGGGCAGAAGACGCTGGTGGGAGTTGTGTACAGGCCACCTAACAGTAGTAGTGAGGTCGGAGATGGTATTAAACAGGAAATTAGAAATGTGTGCAATAAAGGAACAGCAGTTATAATGGGTGACTTCGATCTACATGTAGACTGGGTGAACCAAATTGGTAAAGGTGCTGAGGAAGAGGATTTCTTGGAATGTATGCGGGATGGTTTTTTGAACCAACATTTCAAGGAACCGACTAGAGAGCAGGCTATTCTGGACTGGGTTTTGAGCAATGAGGAAGGGTTAATTAGCGACCTTGTCGTGAGAGGCCCCTTGGGTAAGAGTGACCATAATATGGTGGAATTCTTCATTAATATGGAGAGTGACATAGTTAATTCAGAAACAAAGGTTCTGAACTTAAAGAGGGGTAACTTTGAAGGTATGAGACGTGAATTAGCTAAGATAGACTGGCAAATGACACTTAAAGGATTGACGGTGGATATGCAATGGCAAGCATTTAAAGGTTGCATGGATGAACTACAACAATTGTTCATCCCAGTTTGGCAAAAGAATAAATCAAGGAAGGTAGTGCACCCGTGGCTGACAAGAGAAATTAGGGATAGTATCAATTCCAAAGAAGTAGCATACAAATTAGCCAGAGAAAGTGGCTCACCTGAGGTCTGGGAGAAATTCAGAGTTCAGCAGAGGAGGACAAAGGGCTTAATTAGGAAGGGGAAAAAAGATTATGAGAGAAAACTGGCGGGGAACATAAAAACAGACTGTAAAAGCTTTTATAGATATGTAAAAAGGAAAAGACTGGTAAAGACAAATGTAGGTCCCCTGCAGACAGAAACAGGTGAATTGATTATGGGGAGCAAGGACATGGCAGACCAATTGAATAATTACTTTGGTTCTGTCTTCACTAAGGAGGACATAAATAATCTTCCAGAAATAGTAAGGGACAGAGGGTCCAGTGAGATGGAGGAATTGAGTGAAATACATGTTAGTTGGGAAGTGGTGTCAGGTAAATTGAAGGGATTGAAGGCAGATAAATCCCCAGGGCCAGATGGTCTGCATCCTAGAGTGCTTAAGGAAGTAGCCCAAGAAATAGTGGATGCATTAGTGATAATTTTTCAAAACTCGTTAGATTCTGGACTAGTTCCTGAGGATTGGAGGGTGGCTAATGTAACCCCACTTTTTAAAAAAGGAGGGAGAGAGAAACCAGGGAATTATAGACCGGTTAGCCTAACGTCGGTGGTGGGGAAACTGCTGGAGTCAGTTATCAAGGATGTGATAACAGCACATTTGGAATGCGGTGAAATGATCGGACAAAGTCAGCATGGATTTGTGAAAGGAAAATCATGTCTGACGAATCTCATAGAATTTTTTGAAGATGTAACTAGTAGAGTGGATAGGGGAGAACCAGTGGATGTGGTATATTTGGATTTTCAAAAGGCTTTTGACAAGGTCCCACACAGGAGATTAGTGTGCAAACTTAAAGCACACGGTATTGGGGGTAAGGTATTGGTGTGGGTGGAGAATTGGTTAGCAGACAGGAAGCAAAGAGTGGGAATAAACGGGACCTTTTCAGAATGGCAGGCGGTGACTAGTGGGGTACCGCAAGGCTCAGTGCTGGGACCCCAGTTGTTTACAATATATATTAATGACTTGGATGAGGGAATTAAATGCAGCATCTCCAAGTTTGCGGATGACACGAAGCTGGGCGGCAGTGTTAGCAGTGAGGAGGATGCTAAGAGGATGCAGGGTGACTTGGATAGGTTGGGTGAGTGGGCAAACTCATGGCAGATGCAATTTAATGTGGATAAATGTGAAGTTATCCACTTTGGTGGCAAAAATAGGAAAACAGATTATTATCTGAATGGTGGCCGATTAGGAAAAGGGGAGGTGCAACGAGACCTGGGTGTCATTATACACCAGTCATTGAAAGTGGGCATGCAGGTACAGCAGGCGGTGAAAAAGGCGAATGGTATGCTGGCATTTATAGCGAGAGGATTCGAGTACAGGAGCAGGGAGGTACTACTGCAGTTGTACAAGGCCTTGGTGAGACCACATCTGGAGTATTGTGTGCAGTTTTGGTCCCCTAATCTGAGGAAAGACATCTTTGCCATAGAGGGAGTACAAAGAAGGTTCACCAGATTGATTCCTGGGATGGCAGGACTTTCATATGAAGAAAGACTGGATGAACTGGTCTTGTACTCGTTGGAATTTAGAAGATTGAGGGGGGATCTGATTGAAACGTATAAGATCCTAAAGGGATTGGACAGGCTAGATGCAGGAAGATTGTTCCCGATGTTGGGGAAGTCCAGAACGAGGGGTCACAGTTTGAGGATAGAGGGGAAGCCTTTTAGGACCGAGATTAGGAAAAACTTCTTCACACCGGTGAATCTGTGGAATTCTCTGCCACACGAAACTGTTGAGGCCAGTTCATTGGCTATGTTTAAGAGGGAGTTAGATATGGCCCTTGTGGCTACAGGGGTCAGGGGGTATGGAGGGAAGGCTGGGGCGGAGTTCTGAGTTGGATGATCAGCCATGATCATAATAAATGGCGGTGCAGGCTCGAAGGGCCGAATGGCCTACTCCTGCACCTATTTTCTATGTTTCTATGTTTCTATTTTCAAAGAACAAAAAGAAAACAGACTTGACAAACAGATTCTCCTGCTTACCAATATTTTTAACATATTGTGTTTTAAATGTAAGGGGCAACATTCCTATAGTCTTTAAAACTATATTCATTAGTTGGTTGTGACATGTTAATAATCTATATTTATTGACAAGCATTTAGACTTCTTGGAACATTCCTGTTTTTGACTTCTGATCATTTATAAACTACAGTAAGACTCCTGTAATCTGGCACCCTTGAGATGATGGTGGTGCCACACGAGCATATTTTCCACACTTTTGGATGTTACTCCTATTAATGTCACAACACTTTTTTGTTTCATATTTCACACAGGAATATAATATATTTTCCAGTGAATTTGTTGACTTTTTAAAATAGGGGGAGAATTAGGCCATTTGGCCTATCGAGTCTGCTCCACCGTTTCATCCAGGCTGATCCATTACCCTCTCAGTTCCAATCTCCTTCCTTATCTCCGGACCCCTTCATGCCCTGAGTAATAAGAATCTATCAACATCTGCTTTAAGTATACCCAATGACCTTGTAACAAGGGTCCTTGATGAGATGGCTTGGACCCAAATGCTGGAGTATCCGAGGCAAGGATTGAGACACAATACCAAACTGGATTGAGAACTGAGCACAAAACAAGCACTAGGTGAAATCACTGGTAAGGCTTATGATTGAGCGCCAAACCACAGTTCAAGTGTTCCTTAAATACTCAATTCTTGAAACATGATTACCAATTAGCTGAAACCCTAAAGGGGCTGCGTCAACTATCCGTACTCCGGGGAGTTTGAGTGTCTAAATCCCGGAAGCTGATGCGATTGGGGGCATCCCATAACAGGACCTCCTCCCCTACAGCCGACTCGTGATGGCCCTGGCTGCTAGGAAATGCAATGATGGTAATCGTGGATGAGAAGTGGATGCAAGATCTCTATTTCAGGGACCCAGCACCTCTCCTCGGGACTGAATTCTTCCCAGTCTATGAGGTATTGATGAACCCCTGGAGCAATGCGTGAGTCCAGAAGTTTTTTCACCGTGAAGACCTGTTCCCCCTCAATAAACGTGGATGGTGGTGGGGCTAAGGAGCTGATGCAGACAGGTTTTAATTTTGAAATGTGGAAGGTCAAATTGATCTTTAGTGTCTTGGGGAGCTGCAAGGTGTGAGCCACCGGGTTTACTTTCCTCAGGATTTCAAAGGGTCCAATGAACTTGGGCGCCAACTTTCTGGATTCTACTCTGAGAAGCAAATCATGAGCGAACAGCCAGACCTGTTGCCCAGGCTGTAAAGCAGGACCTTGTCTTCTCTTTTTGTTCACCTTGGTCTCCGCTTTCCGGGTAGAGTCCAGCAAAATATCTCTCGCCCTAATCCATTTTTACTTGCACCGTTGGAGGAGATCTTTGACCGCAGGGACCCCAACCTTGACCACTTGTTCTGGAAAGATGAGATTAGATTATGAGGACACGCAGTCCTCTTTTATTATCATTTAGTAATGCATGCATTAAGAAATGATACAATATTCCTCCAGAATGATATCACAGAAACACAAGACAAACCAAGACTAAAAAAACTGACAAAAACAACATAATTATAACATATAGTTACACAGTGCAAAACAATACCATAATTTGATAAAGAACAGACCATGGGCACGGTAAAAAAAAGTCTCAAGGTCTCTCGAAAGTCCCATTATCTCATGCAGACGGTAGAAGGAAGAGAAACTCTCTTCCTGCCATGAGCTTCCAGCGCCGCAAACTTGCCGATGCAGCACCCTGGAAGCATCCGACCACAGCCGACTATTGAGTCCATCTGAAAACTTCGAGCCTCCGACACCGAGAACCGAGCACCATCTCTGTCGAGTGCTTCCACCCCTGCCCCGGGAACAGGCAATAGGCAAAGCTGAGGATTTGAGGCCTTCTCCTCCGGAGATTCTCGATCGCACAGTAGCAGCGGCAGCGAAGCAGGCATTTCAGAAGTTTCTCCAGATGTTCCTCCATGCTTCTCACATCTGTCTCCAACAAATCAGGATAGTGCATGGTACCTATTTAACAAATACAATATCATTTTGGAGCGGCTGCGTCGCGTCGCCATCTTCTCCTCCCCTCCATATAGAAAGGTGGAGGATAACCAGACTGGCACTCGAATGGTGACATCCCATGTGCCAAATAATGTAAGGTGTTGTAGGTGACCTAATGGTTTCAATAGGTTTCAATGGGTGTATTTAATGTCAGAGAAATGTATACAATATACATCCTGAAATTCTTTTTCTTTGCAAACATCCACGAAAACAGAGGAGTGCCCCAAAGAATGAATGACAGTAAGATGTTAGAACTTCAAAGCTCCCCCCACGCATAAGCAGCAGCAAAGCGACGACCCCCCCCACCAGCAAAAAGGCATTTGCACCCTCCACTAAGCACTCAAGAGTGCAACGAAGCATCAGTAAAGACACAGACTTGCAGTACCCCAAAGCCCACTTGTTCACCCGGTAATTCGATATTTCTCTCTCTCTCTGTCCCTAATAAGGGAAAAAGAGGTGTCCCCGGTCACACCACTTATCCGATCTTTCCAAGGTCGGGTGTCTTAGGGTACGTTCTAAATCCTGGTTGGTCCACTCCGACTGGCCATTGGACAACGGGTTGAAACCCAAAGGAAAGGCTTGCTGTTGCCCCTAAGAAGGGAGAGAAGAAGGTGAGGAAAGCGGAAGTCATAGGGATTCCATAGTGAGAGGAACAGACAGCAAGTTCTGTCAGCCTGATAGAGAAACCCGCATGGTGTGCTGCCTCCCAGGTGCCAGGGTACGGGATGTCTCAGATTGGGTGCAGAGTATTCTGAAGGAAGAGAGTGAACAGCCGGAAGTCTTGGTACACGTTGGTACCAATGACATAGGTAGAAAAAGGGAGGAGGTCCTGAAGAGAGAATTTAGGGAGTTGGGCCAGAAACTAAAAAGCAGGACCTCCAGGGTAGTAAACTCAGGATGGCTGCCGGTGCCATGTGTTAACGAGCACAAGAATAGCATGATCAGGCATATTAATGCATGGCTGAGAGACTGGTGTAGGGGGCAGGGCTTCGGGTTCCTGGATCATTGGGGCCTCTCTGGGGGAGGTATGATCTGTACTAAAAGAACAGGTTACACCTGAACCCAAAGGGGTCCAATATCTGAGCAGGCAAGTTTAATAGAGTTGTTCAGGAGGGTTTAAATTAATTTGGCAGGGAACCAGAGTGATAGGGCTGAGGTAGGGGAAAACAGAAGTAAATCAAAGATAGCGTGCAACAGAGAAGATAGAAAGGAAAAGCAGGAGATGAAACTTAATCACAGCCAATGGGATGAGTTACAGGGCAATAGAGGCATGGTGCAGTTAAAACAGAAAGCAACAAATACTGGACTGAAAACGTTATATATAAATGCACACAGCATAAGAAATAAAATAGATGATCTTGAAATCCAGCTACAGATTGGCAAGTATGACGTTGTGGCCATCTCTGAAACTTGGCTAAAGGATGGCTGCGATTGGGAGCTGAAAATCCAAGGATATACAGTGTATCAGAAAGATAAGTTAATAGGTGGGGGGGGTGGCCCTGTGTATAAGAAATAATATTAAATTATTAGAAAGGGATGACATAGGATTGGAAGGTGTAGAGTCTCTATGGGTTGAGTTAAGAAATGGCAAGGGTAAAAGGACCATAATGGCAGTTGTATACAGGCCTCCAAACAGCAGCCGGGATGTGTATTACGAATTATAGCAGGAGATAGAAAAGGCATGTCAGAAGGGCAATAAATGTTGGGGATTTTAACATGAAAGTGGATGGGAAAACCAGGCCGATACTGGACCTTAAAAGAGAGAATTTGTAGAATGTCTAAGGGATGGCTTTTTAGAACAACTTGTTTTTGAGCTCACTAGGGGATTGGCTGTGCTGGATTATGTCTTGTGCAATGATCCAGAGGTGACAAGAGTTTAAGGTTAAGGAACCCTTCGGGAACAGTGATCACAATATGATCGAGTTCACTTTGAAATTTGAGAAGGAGAAACTAAATTCCAATGTGTCAATATTTCAGTGGAATAAAGGAAATTACAATGGCATGAGAGGAGAACTGGCGAAGTTTGACTGGAAAGGAACACCAGCAGGAAGGACAGCAGAGCAGCAATGGCTGGAGTTTCTGCAAAAAATTAGGAAGTGCAAAACAGATATATTCCAAATAAGAAGAAATTTTCGAATGGAAGAAGGACACTACTGTGGCTGACAAGTGAATCGATTGTTAGGGATGAGATTACGGTGTACATGGAGCCATATGACAAGATAGGCCATAGCCAGCATGGTTTCCCAAAAGGAAAATCCTGCCTGACTAACCTACTACAATTTTTTGAGGAAATTACAAGCAGGGTATACAAAAGAGATGCAATAGATGTGGTGTACTTGGATTTCCAGAAGGCTTTTGACAAGGTGCCGCACAATAGGTTGCTTAGCAAGATAAGAGCCCAAGAAATTACAGGGGAGTTACTAGCATGGGTGGAGCATTGACTGACTGACAGAAAACAGAGAGTGGGAATAAAGGGATCCTATTCTGGCTGGCTGCCGGTTACCACTGGAGTTCCACAGGAGTCTGTGCTGGGACCGCTGCTTTTAATGATGTATGTCAATGATTTGGACTATGGGATTAATGGAATTGTGGCTAAATTTGCCGATGATACAAGGATAGGTGGAGGAGCAGGTAGTGTTGAGGAAACACTGCAGAGAGACTTAGATAGTTTAGGGGAATGGGCAAAGAAGTGGCAAATGAAATACAATGTTGGAAAGTATATGATCATGCACTTTGGTGGAAGAAATAAATGAGCAGACTATTATTTAGATGGGGAGAGAATTCAAAATGCAGCGATGCAAAGGGACTTTGGAGTCCTTCATGCAGGATGCCCTAAAGGTTAACCTCCAGGTTGAGTCAGTGGTGAAGAAGGCAAATGCAATGTTGGCATTCATTTCTAGAAGTATAGAATAGAAGAGCGGGGATGTGATATTGAGGCTCTATAAGGCACTTGTGAGACAACACTTGGAGTATTATGTGCAGTTTTAGGGTCCTTATTTTAGAAAGAATATACTAACAATAGAGACGGTTCGGAGAAGATTCACGAGAATGATTCCAGGAATGAAAGGGTTACCATATGAGGAACGTATGGCAGCTCTTGGGCTGTATTCCCAGGAGTTCAGGAGAATGAGGGGGAATCTCATAGAAACATTCCAACTGTTAAAAGGCCTGAACACATTAGATATGGCAAAGTTTTTTCCCATGGTAGGGGAGTCTAGGACAAGAGGACAAAACTTAACAATTGAAGGACGTTCATTTAGAACAGAGATGCGGAGAAATAACTTTAGTCAGAGGGTGGTAAATCTGTGGAATTTGTTGCCATGAGCAGCTGTGGAGGCCAAGTCATTGGATGCATTTTAAGGCAGAGATTGATAGGTTTTTGATTAGCCAGGGCATCAAAGGGTATGGGGAGAAGGCAGAGGAGTGGGGATGAATGGAAGAATTCGATCAGCCCATGATTGAATGGTGGAGCAGACTCAATGGGCCGAATGGCCTACTTCTGCTTCTATATCTTTTGGTCTTATGATCTTAAGAGTTTATAGAGTGCCCTCCAGAAATGTGATGTGAATTGTGGACCACAATCTGAGACAATGTCCACCAGGAATCCGTGAATCCTGAAGACCTGGTCCAGGCAATGAACTTACATTCAAAAAATGATCAACAGCTACCATGATGATTGACTTCCTCTTGGTGATTGGGAGATCCATGACAAAGTCAATGGAGATGAGTGCCCAAGATCTTTCTGAAACAGGTAGGGAGTGGAGGAGCCCTTGAGGTCAAGTACGGTGTTCCTTGTCCTGGGCGCACACCTCTCATGCCTGCACATACTGCCGAATCTCTTTTGTCATTCTAGGCTACCAAAACCTCATCTTGATAAACTCAAGGATCCTGGCAATCCCTGGGTGAATGCTCCTTCTCAAGGATTGTCCCCATTGGAGTACCTGGGGCCGGACGGCACTTCGAGCTAACAGCTGACCTGAAGCACCGTTCTTAGGAATCTCTCCTTGTGCTTGAGCCCTGCGAACAAGGGTGCCAATTCTCCAACGAACTGGTGCTACTACCTTGGCTTAGTGTAAAATGGTGGTGGGCTGCTCTTCTCATTCCAGTTCATGACACTGATGGGACAAGGCATCTGTCTTCCGGGGCACCTCGTAACGACTTGTGTGGCAGCTGTTTTTTGCATGATTTTTAATCTATTCAATATACAGAGTACGTACAGTATATTGTAATTTACTTATTATTATTATATTTTTCTTCTTTTATATTATGTATTGCATTGAAATGCTGCTGCTAAGTTAACAAATTTCACGACACATGCTAGTGATGATAAACCTGATTCTGATCCTTCTGGTTCTTTGACCCTTGTCGATAGGTCAGGATGAAATTAAAGCGGTTAAAGAACAAAGACCACCTGGCCTGCCTGGAATTCATTTTCTTAGCCTCCTAAATCTAAGCCAGGTTCTTGTTGTCTGTCCAAACAATAAATGAGCTCTTGGCCCCCTCTATCCAGTGCCACCATTCCTCCAAAGCTAACTTAACTGCAAGAAACTCCTGATACCCGATGTCATAGTTCACCTTTGCCAAGTATAGCCACCTGGAAAAGAATTAAACACAGGTGCAGTTTACTTGTCCAAAGGTGTCCATTCAGACAAAACTGCACCTACTCCAACATCCAAGGCGTCCACCTCCACGATAAAGGGAAGGTCCGGGTTAGATGCAACCAAAATGGGAGCTGTTGGGACCCACTGTTGAGCTCTGTGAAAACAGCCCCTGTTTCAGTCATCCAGACAAAAGGACCTGTGGGTTTCTTAGTTAATGCCCTCTGTGGAGCTGCCACTGAGCTGAAGTTCCTGATGAACTTCCAGTAGAAATTAGCAAACCCCAGGAACTGCTGGACTTGTTTGATACTGGACGGTGATGGCCAGTCTCTGACTGCCTGGGTCTTGGTAGAATCCATCTTGAGATGGCCAGTGGAGATGATGAAACTCAAAAAATGAATTGTCGTCATATGGGCTGAAAGCCTTTTTAAAATGTCCCTGATGTGAGCGATATGCTCCTCCGTGGACTTTGAAAAGATTAAGAGATCAGCCAGGTAGACAAAGGCATACTTAATGGAGAGTATCCCAGAGCTCATCATTTATAAAGGCTTGGAAAACATCTGGAGCATCCACAAGGCAGAAGGGCATAACGAAGTACTCGTATGGCAACTCGAAAACTGTATGTATAAGAGGAAGGGGGTAGCGATTCTTGGTCATTATGCAGTTTAATTCCCTGTAATTAATGCATAGCCACAGGCCCCCATCTTTCCTTTGTATGAAGAAACTTGTGCTGGCAGATGAGGTGGAGGGCCGAATGAAGCCTGTAGCAAGAACTTCCTTTCTATACTCCTTCACAGTGCTTCTCTGTGGGCCTGAGACTGTGTACAAATGACCCCGCAGAGGATAACTACCGCAGCAGGTCTATAGGGCAGTCGTAGGGTCAGTGTAGTGGAAGAGTCGAGGCCTTTCTCTTGCTGAAGTCCTCCTTTAAGTGCTTGTAAACAGAGGGGATTTCAACCAGTTTAGGTGTTACAGTCTCCTCTGGACCTTCCTTCAAGGATGATGCCTGAGACTTCTTTGGTGACAGCTGTGATTCGATGGGCTTCAGAGTCCTCTGTCTGAGCTCACAAAGTTCATCGGTGGAAACTGGCCAAATCAGAGTCCAACTGCCCGTCTGTATCCACAGGCAACAGCAATGAGGTGTTACAAAGGGTTCTTGTATTCCCGAGAACAGGCTTCAAAGATCGGCATAAAGGAGTCTTTCCCTTCCTTGAGACCTGGCAGTTAGTTCCCTTCAGCTTAGTGGCAAGTTTCCCAGATTGCTCAGGCATCTCCTTGGTCTTCTCTTGACCTAGAAATTCCCTCTCTCTAGTTCCTGTGGGATTCCAACTGGACTGTGTTGGGACTTGCACTGTTCCATTGGCCAGTACTGGCTTGTCTGCTCTTGAGGACAGAAGGTCTCAGGTTTCCTTGCACTGAAGCCTGCTTCCTTATAGGTTGTTGGTCACTGGAGAGTCTGGGTATCGGAACACCATACTGTGAACAAAGCCTCTTACAATGACTGGACCAAGCAATGATTCTCCCCTCCCTCCATTCCACAGATGGGTTATGCTAGGTCAGCCAAGGGTATCTGAAGATCAGGAGTTTGAGTATTGAGAGTCAATAATGTAGAAATTAATGTCTTCCAAATGATCCCCTATCCTCATGTGCAATTCCTCAGTCTAAATCTGCCCAAAGCCTACCGGTCGGTCATCCAAGACGGTTGTGGGCAAGGACTGGCTCAACTTTTGCAGCGGTATGTCGAACTGATGTGTGGTTTCTAAATCCAGGAAATTACCCGCTGCCCTCAAGTCCACAGAAGACCTGCCTCAAGTTCTTACCCCACGTGTACTCTACCTTCAGCATCAAATTGGGCATAGTGGCTGCTACTATCACAGTCCTCCTGACACTGGACAGTCTTAGCAGTTCCTCAGATGGCTGCAGCTTTGGACCTTAAGTGTGGCCATTTTATTAGTTACGAGGTACCTAACAAAGTAGCCATTGAGTGTAGAAAGGGTTAATGCAAGCAAGTTCTTTTTTCCCACTGAGGTTAGGTGACACTAGAGCTAGAGGTAATAGATTAAGGGTGAAAGGTAAAATATTTAAGGAGAACTTCACTCTGAGGGTGGTGCGAGTGTGGATATAGATTTCATTGCAGCATTTAAGAGAAGTTTGGATAGGCACATTAATGGGGAGGGGTATGGTGGGCTATGGTCCAAGTACGTGTTGATGGGACTAGGCTGATTGATAGTTTGGCATGGACAAGATGGGCTGAAGAGCCTTTTTCTGTGCTGTAGTGTTCTATGATTCTAAATGTCCTGCTTCCGTACAGTAAAAACAGCAACTGTGACTCTGGCACTGGAACCTCTCATCGGTGGAGTGTCTAATGCACCGACTGCATGGGTTTGACTGGATCTTGAGCAGGTGATGGGCTGGCCATGGCCCAAGGTTGTGGAGTGGAACTGCAATGCGTAGGGATCGGGCTCAGACTGGCTCTCTTCAACCTCTGAAGTGGTCCCACTTTTGTCTGCCAGACAATTATCAAGACGAATGGATTGATCAATCGGCACCTCCAAGTCCTTGGAGTCAAGGTCAAGGCCTCCCCGTTGCAGCTACTCTCTTGGCCAAGGTCCAAATTCAATCATGTAGTCAGCTGCTGACTTTCCACCCTGTCGACCTTCATCACGCAGTCTGAGGCTTGGCTGGCTCTGGCGGAGTGATGGAACACCATCCTCATGGTGGCCACAAATTGCTCCGAATCTGTGCAAATCTTTGACCTGCATTCCCAATGTGCCGTGGCCCAGGCCACGGCTCATCCAATCAGAAAAGAGGTAATGAAGGCCACCTTTCCACACTTTGAAGGGAACTGGGACAGCTAGTTCAAACACTAATAAGCACTAGATGAGGAACCTGTGGCAAGAGCCCGGGTCACGGTCAAATCTCTGCAGAGTCAGAAGATGAACTGTCTCCACAGAGCAACCAAAAGTCTCATCCGAGTGACTTTGGCTTCCCTCCTGCAATACTTGGCACACGGTGACCTGGAAGTCGTGTATCTCCTAACTCTGTCTTGAAATTTTCTCTCTGTGGCTGGCCACAGCTGACAAAAGGCTACAGTACCCCACAGGGTTCAGGTTGGCTTATCTTCCTCAAGAATCCTTGATGAAGATGGCTTGGATCCAAATGCTGGAGTATCCAAAGCAAGGATCGAGACACAGTGTCAAGCTGGATTGAGAACTGAGCACAAAACAAACGCATGGTGAAATCACAAGTAAGACTTACGATTGAGTATCAAACCACAAGTTCAGGTATTCCTTAAATCATCGTCATCATGGCTATCCCTCGAGGTCGAGGATGATGGTCTTTGTTCTGAAGAAGTGGCCCACAGAGCGAAGATGCCTGTGCGTGTATTTGTTTAACATGTACTTGATGTTGCACTCCAAGAAGCACATGATACTTCACAAATCAACCAACTGATTCCAATAGAATGGAAACCACGATGATTGGAGCTGATGGATTTGTTGCAACCTTCATCTGCCTTCACAGCCATTGAGTTCGAAGTAACTTCGTACGCCTGTTCCACTGTTGAGGTCTTGGTTGGATTGTTTTTTGTCAGGGACCTCACCCTCGACCTTACCACCATGGGTGACACTTCCGGGAGCATAGCTCGAGACGGCATTGCTCTCGGGATCGCAGGACCACACAAGCTTCTCCACCACAACTAGGTGACAATCCACAGAGATTCCTTAAATACTCAATTCTTGAACCATGATTACCAATTAGTGGGACTGTTCTGAACCCTAAAAGGGGCCGTGTCAGCTATCCAAACTCCGGGGGGTTTGAGCGTCTAAATCCCAGAAGCTGGCGCAGTGGGAGCATCTTGAAACAGACGCCTCCTCAGCTGCCCTGTGGCAATGAATTCCACAGATTCACCACTCTCTACCTAAAGAGCAAAAATTAGTGGGAAGTTAGAGGATTGGGAAGCTTTCAAATACCAACAGAAGACAACTAAAGAAGTCATTAAGAAGGTAAAGATGGAATATGAATGTAAGCTAGTCAATAATGTTAAAAAGGATACCAAAAGATTCTTCAGATACATAAAGTGTAAAAGAGAGGTGAGGGTGGATGTCGGACTGCTGGAAAACGATGCTGGAGAGATAGTAATGGGGGACAAGGAAATAGCAAATGAATTGAATAAGTATTTTGCATCAGTCTTCACTGTGGAAGACACTAGCTATATGATGAAAGTTCCTGGTGTCAGGGGGCTTGAAGTGTGTGAAGTTACCTTAACTAGAAACAAGATTCTTGGGAAACTAAAAGGCCTGAAGTTAGATAAGTCACCTGAGCCAAATGGTTTACACCCAAGGGTTCTGAAAGAGGTGGCTGAGGAGGTTGTGGAGACATTAGTAATGACCTTTCAAGAATCAATTGATTCTGGAATGGTTCCAGAAGACTGGAAAATTGCAAATGTCACTCCAAGAAGGGAGAAAAGTAGAAGAAAGGAAACTCTTGGCCAGTTAGTCTGACCTCAGTGGTTGGGAAGGTGTTACAGTTGATTATTAAGGATGAGGACTTTGGTACTTGGAGGCACATGATAAAATAGGCCATAGTCAGCATGGTTTTGATGGTCCAACAGCAGGAGCAGGCCACAAGGATGAGGTTTCTCGCAGGTCAGCGGCTATTGTTTAAAAGGAGAGCTTCATGGGTGTTCAGGCTCATTCCAGCAGCAGGAGCAGGCCACAGCGATGAGGTTTCTCACAGGTCAGCAACGCTTATTTAGAAGTACAGAAGAGACAAGTGGTGTGGCCATTATTGGGAGTAGGCCGGTGGTGAGAGTAGTGTCAGGTTTTGGTTCGAAAGAGGCATTGGCTCTGGTTAAGCTTCTGTTAAGGTTCCTTGTTTTCCCTCTTACTGTCCCTAGTGTAGTAGATGGCTGTTGTGTGTTCTTTATGCCAGATGTTAGAGTCCTGGGAGACCCAGAGACTCCCAGGGAACTACATTGGCATGAAGTGCACCTGGCTGCAGCTGTTAGGTATCTGGAGCAACAGCTGCAGATGACGTTCGGCTTGTACGGGAGAACGAGGAAATAATCGATCAGAGTTACAGGACAGGAGTCACCCCGAAGTTGCAGAAGGTTGACTGTCAGGAGAAATGTAAATGTAAATAAACAGTTAGCACAAAGTACCCCTGTGGCCATTCCCCTCAAAAATAAGTATACCGCTTTGGATACTGTTGTGGGGGATGACCTTCCAGGGGAATGCAACAGAGACCAGATTACTGGCACTGAGCATAGGTCCGTGGTGCAGAAGGAAAAAAGGGAGAAGAGGGGAGCAGTAGTGATAGGGGACTCAATAGTCAGGGGGACAGACAGGAGATTCTGTAGATGTGAACAGGATACCCGAATGGTATGTTGCCTCCCAGGTGCCAGGGTCAAGAATGTCTCAGATCGCGTCCACAACATTTTGGAGAGGGAGGGAGAGCAGCCAGATGTCTTAGTACCAATGACATAGGAAGGAAAAGCAAAGCGGTCCTGAAAAGAGAATTTAGAGAGCTAGGTAGAAAGCTGAGAAGCAGGACTTCCTGGTTCGTAATTTCTGGATTGCTGCCTGTGCCACGTGCCAGTGAAGGAAGAAACAGGATGATTTGGCAAACTAATGTGTGACTGAGAAGTTGGTGCAGGGGGCAGGGCTTCAGATTCTTTGATCATTTGGATTTCTTCTCGGGGATGTATGACCTGTACAAAAGTGACAGGTTGCACTTGAACCCGAGGGAAACCAATGTTCTCGTGGGCAGGTTTGTTAGAGCTGTTGGGGAGGGTTTAAGCTAATTTGGCAGGGGTGTGGGAATCAGAGTGAAGGGAGTCAGGATAGACCGAATGGTTAAAAAAGTAAAGATAGTGTGCAGTCAGACTGTTAGGAAGGGCAGCAGATGATAGAAAATAATTGCAGCCAGCAGGGTGAGCATCAGTGCATTAGGGATGCAGAATCAAAAAGGGTGGCAAATACAGTGCTCCAAGTGTCATATCTCAATGCACAGAGTATAAGAAATAAGGTGGGTGATCTTGTTGCACTTTGTACAGATTATTGGCTATGATGTTGTAGCCATCACTGAATCATGGCTGAAGGATTCTTGTAGTTGGGAGCTGAATGTCCAAGGTTACATGTTGTATCAGAGAGGTAGGAAAGTCAGCAGAGGGGCTGGCATGGCTGCTGGTAAAAAATGACATCAAATCAGTAGAAAGATGTGACATTGGATCGGAAGATGTTGAATCCTTGTGGGTTGAGTTAAGAAAATGCAAGGGTAAAAGGATCCTGATGACAGTTATATTCAGGCCACCCAACAGTAGCTGGGATGTGGACCACAGATTGCAACAGGAAAAAGAAAAGGTATGTCAAAAGGGCAATGTTATGATAGTCATGGGAGATTTCAACATGCAGTTTGATTGGGAAAATCAAGTTGGAAGTGGATCCCAAGAAAGTGAGTTTGTTGAATGCCTTCGAGATGCTTTTTAGGAGGCAATGATCACAATATGATTGAGTTCACAATAGGATGACAACGGAGCAGCAATGGCATGAGTTTCTGGAAAAAAATGAGGAAGGTGCAGGGTAGATGTATTCCAAATGGCAAAATAGTACAACCATGGCTGACAAGGGAAGTCAAAGCTAATGTAAGAGCAAAAGAGAGGGAATACAACAAAACAAAAATTAGTGGGAAGACAGAGGATTGGGAAACTTTTAAACCCTTACAGAGAGCAACTAAAAGAATTATTAAGAGGGAAAAGATGAAATCTGAAAACAAGCCAGCAAAAATAACAAGCAACACACATCAAAGTTGCTGGTGAACGCAGCAGGCCAGGCAGCATCTCTAGGAAGAGGTACAGTCGACGTTTCAGGCCGAGACCCTTCGTCAGGACTAACTGAAGGAAGAGTGAGTAAGAGATTTGAAAGTGGGAGGGGGAGGGGGAGATCCAAAATGATAGGAGAAGACAGGAGGGGGAGGGATGAAGCCAAGAGCTGGACAGGTGATTGGCAAAAGGGATATGAGAGGATCTTGGGACAGGAGGCCCAGGGAGGAGGAAAAGACAGGGGGGAAACACAGACGATAGGTAAGGGCTCTACCCATCGTAAAGGCTTTTTCAAATACGTAAAAAATAAAAGAGAGATGAGAGTGGATATAGGACCGCTAGAAAATGAGACCAGAGGACAAGGAGATAACAGATGAACTAAATGAGTATTTTGCTGTTAAAGACACTCGAAGTGTGAAGGGTGTGAAGGAAAAGAAGGGAATACAGTTCCTATTACAAGGGAGAAGGTGCTCAAAAAGCTGAAAGACCTCAGGGTACATAAGTCACCCGGACCAGAAGAACTGCACCCTAAGGTTCTGAAAGAGGTAGCGTTAGAGATTGTGGAGGCATTAGTAATGATCTTTCAAAAATCATTGGACTCTGTGATGGTGCCAGAGGACTGGAAAATTGGAAATGTCACTCCACTCTTTAAGAAAGGAGGAAGGCAGCAGAAAGGAAATTATGGACCAGCTAGCTTGACCTCTGGTTGAGAACATGTTGGAGTGAATTGTTAAGGACGAAGTTATGGAGTACTTGGTGATACAGGGTAAAATTGGACAAAGTCAGCATGGTTTCCTTAAGGGAAAATCAAGGTGCCTCACATGAGGCTGCTTGCCAAGTTAAGAGCCCATGGTATTACAGGAAAGTTACTGGCATGGTTAGAGCATTGGCTGATTAGTAGGAGACAGTGAGTGGGAATTAAAGGATCCTTTTCTGGTTGGCTGCCAGTGACTAATGTGTTCTGCAGGGGTCGTTGTTGGGACTGCTTCTTTTTATGCTGTGTATCAGTGACTTAGATGATATAATAATAGCTTTATTGCCAAGTTTGCAGATGATACAAAGATTGGTGGAGGGTATGTAGTGTTGAAGAAACAGGTAGGCTGCACAAGGACTTGGAGAGATTTGGAGAATGGGCAAGAGTGACAAATGAAATACAATGTTGGAAAATGAATGTTTATGCATTTTGGTAGTAGAAGTAAAGGTGCAGACTATTTTCTAAATGGGGAGAAAATCCAAAAATCTCAGCTACAAAGGGACTTGGGAGTCCTCTTGCAGAACACCCTACTTGCAGGTAGAGTCGATGGTGAGGAAAGCAAATGCAATGTCAGCATTCATTTCAAGAGGTCTAGAATACAAGAGCAGTGATGTGATGCATAGGATTTATAAGGCACTGGTGAGGCTTCACCTTGAGTATTATGAACAGTTTTGGGCTCCTCATCTAAGAAAAGATGTGCTGGCATTGGAGAGGGTTCAGAGAAGGTTCACAAGGATGATTCCAGGAATGGAAGGTTATCATACGAGGAATGTTTGATTGCTATAGGTCTGTACTCACTGGAATTTAGAAGGCCGAGGGGAGGATCTCATTGAAACCTTTCAAATGTTGAAAGGTCTGGACAGATTAGATGTAGAAAGATGTGGAGTAGATGGTGGGGGAGTCTAGGACAAGAAGGCACAGCCTCAGGATAGAGGGGTGCCCATTTAAAACAGAGATATGGAGGAATTTCTTTAGACAGAGAGTGGTGAATTTGTGGAATTTATTACCACAGACAGCTGTGGAGGCCAGGTCATTGGGGGTATTTAAGACCGAGCTTGATAGGTTCTTGATTGGACACGGAATGAAAAGGTTATGGGGAGAAGGCTGGGGAGTGGGCTGAGGGGGAGACAATAGGATCAGCCATGATTGTATGGCGGAGCAGACTCAATGGGCCAAAAGGCCCAATCCTGCTCCTTTGTCCTATGGTGTTATGGTTTCTTCAAGGGAAAATCTTGGCCGACAAATCTATTGGAATTCTTTGAAGAAATAACAAGCAGGATAGAAAAAGGAGATTAGATTGATATTGTGTATTTGGAATTTCAGAAGGCCTTTGACAAGGTGCTGTACATGAGGCTGCTTAACAAGCTATGAGCCCATGGAATTACAGTAAAGATTTTAGCATTGATAAAGCAGTGGCTGATTAGTAGGAGGCAAAGAGTGGGAATAAACGGACCCTTTTCTGACTGGCTGCTGATGATTAGTGGTGTTCCACAGGGGCCTTGTGTTGGGACCGATTCTTTATACCTTATACAGTGGCATGCAAAAATTTCTGTTACTGTGAATAGTTAAGCGAGTAAAAGTTGAACTGATTTCCAAAAGGCATGAAGTTAAAGATGACAAATTTCCTTAATATTTTAAGCAAGAAAACTTCTTTATTTCCATCTTTTACAGTTTCAAAATAACAAAAAAGGAAAAGGGCCTGAAGCATAAGGTTGGGCACCCTGCATGGCAGTACTTAGTAACACCCCCTTTGGCAAGTATCACAGCTTGTAAATGCTTTTTATAGCCAGCTAAGAGTCTTTCAATTCTTGTTTGGGGGATTTTCGCCCATTCTTCCTTGCAAAAGACTTCTAGTTCTGTGAGATTCTTGGGCCGCCTTGCATGCACTGCTCTTTGGAGGTCTATCCACAGATTCTCGATGATGTTTAGGTCAGGGGACTGTGAGGGCCATGACAAAACCTTCAGCTTATGCTTCTTGAGGTCCATTGTGGATTTTGAGGTGTGTTTAGGTTCATTATCCTGTTGTAGAAGCCATCCTCTTTTCATCTTCGGCTTTTTTAGACGGTGTGATGTTTGTTTCCAGAATTTGCTGGTATTTAATTGAATTCATTCTTCCCTCTACCAGTAAATGTTCCCTGTGCCACTGGCTGCAACACAAGCCCAATGCATGATCGATCCACCCCCATGCTTAACAGTTGGAGAGGGGTTCTTTTCATGAAATTCTGCACCCTTTTCTTCTCCAAACATACCTTTGGTCATTGCGGCCAAAAAGTTCTATTTTAACTTCATCAGTCAACAGGACTTGTTTCCAAAATGCATCAGGCTTGTTTAGATGTTCCTTTGAACCTTTTGAATAGAACTCCCCTGACCTAAACATCATCGTCTGTGGATAGACCTCAAAAGAGCAGTGCATGCAAGACGGCCCAAGAATCTCACAGAACTAGATGCCTTTTGCAAGGAAGAATGGGCGAAAATCCCCCAAACAAGAATTGAAAGACTCTTAGCTGGCTACAAAAAGTATTTACAAGCTGTGATACTTGCCAAAGGGGGTGTTACTAAGTACTGCCATGCAGGGTGCCCAAACTTTTGCTTCGGGCTCTTTACCTTTGTTGTTATTTTGAAACTGTAAAATATGGAAATAAAAAAGTTTTCTTGATAATATTAAAGAAATTTGTCAGCTTTAACTTTGTGCCTTTTGGAAATCAGTTCATGTTTTACCCACTTAGCTATTCACAGTAACAGAAATTTTGACTGGGGTGCCCAAACTTTTGCATGCCACTGTATGTCAATGATTTGGATGATGGAATTGATGGCTTTGTTGGAAAGTATGCAGACGATATGAAAATCGGTAGGGGGCAGATA
This sequence comes from Mobula hypostoma, assembly GCF_963921235.1. NCBI lineage: Eukaryota > Metazoa > Chordata > Chondrichthyes > Myliobatiformes > Myliobatidae > Mobula > Mobula hypostoma. The sequence goes on along the minus strand of NC_086123.1, from coordinate 39,450,094 downwards.
GTTTTGAGGAAATAGAGAGGCTAAAGAAAGACTTAGATTGAAGAATGGGCAAAGAAATGGTAGATGGAATACAGATTCATGAGGTGTATGGGTCATGCACTTTGGGAGAAGAAATGAAAGGTTTGACTATTTTCTAAATGGAGAGAAAATACAAAAAGCTGGGATGCAAAGGGACTTAGGAATCCTCATGCAGGTTGAGTATATGGTGAGGAAGGGAAATGTGATGTTCGCATTTGTTTAAAGAGGACTAGAATATAAATGCAACAATATAATGTTGAAACTTTATAAAGCATTGGTGACACCTCACTTGGAGTATTGTGAGCAGGTTTGGGCCCCTTACCTTAGAAAGAGTGTGCTGAAATTGGAGAGGGTTCAAAGGAGATTCACAAAAATTGAATGGCTTGTCATATGAAGAGCATTTGATGGCTCTGGGCCTGTATTCACTCGAATTCAAAAGAGTACTGGGTGACCTCTCTGAAACCAATTAAATGGTGAAAGGCCTTGATAGAGCGGATGTGGAGAAGATGTTTCCTATGGTGGGAGAATCTAAAACCAGAGGAGACAGCCTCAGAATAGAGGGGTGTCCTTTTAGAACAGAGATGAGGAGGAATTTCTTTTCACCTGAGGGTGGTGAATCTGTGGAATTCTTTGCCACAGGCAGCTTTATGTGCATTTAAGACAGAGGTTGATAGATGTGTCTTTATGTGCATTTTAAGACAGAGGTTGATAGATTCTTGATTGGTCAGGGCATGAAGGGATATGGGGAGATGGCAGGAGATTGGGGCTAAGAGGAAAATTGAATCAGCCATGATGAAATGGCAGAGCAGACTCAATGGGCCAAATGGCCTTATTCTGCTCCTATATCTTATGGTCTTAGGGTATAAAGAAATTCCTCCTCATCTCCATCCTAAATTGACATCTGTTTCCTCTGGTCTTGGACTCCCCCACCACAGGAAGCGTCCTCTCCACATCCACTCTGTGGAGCCCTTTGAAAGGGAGCACAGGAAACATAACTCAGTAAGTTGGAAACAAGTGCAGGAGGCAGAGCCTGGTGAGCTTAAAGGGAGCAGGAAATGTGACAGGAATATTTTAGAGTTAAAAAATAAAGCTAACATGTAAAAGAAAACAGCAATCAGCAATAGGCCTCACGTTAGCAGCACGAACAATGGCAGACTGGACCAGAATAAGCAAATTCAGTCACCATTACCAATCAGTGAACTAGATGCCAAACTACCATGATCTGCAATAGTTGGGTGCTGATTATTGGAATTGTACTACAGTTAGTTCATAAGCCCAACATGAATGACATCATATTTACGACAGTGAAATCCTTTTCCTCAATTTTGCCAATTTGCATATTATATTAGTACCACAATGATTTAATGTTCTCAACTAACCATTTAAAATCTTTAAGATTACTCTACATAGAAACATCAAAATATGCAATGAAATGTATCATTTGCGCAGTGACCAGCACAGTCCCAATATGTGCTGAGGGCTGTTCACATGTTCTTGAGCAGTGACCAATCAGCGATCCGAAGCATGAAAAGATAAAGCTCACTCAGATTTGCCGATTGAGTACAAAAAGTGTCAATTCACGGCAGTTTGGTGTTTTGAGAAGCGGCCAGTCTGCAGTTAGGATTGATTGGCAAGAACAAATTAAAATAACTAGTGGGCGGGTTTACTAGAGCTGTTGGGAGTAGTTTAAATTAATATGGCAGGGTGATGGGAACCAGTATGATAGAACTGAGGATGAGCCAGCAGGTTTACAAGCAGATGGTACATGTGACATTAATGTCAGGAAGGACAAGCAAATGACTGGGTACAAATACAGACAGAGCAAAGAGTTAAATTGCACCACAGAGGCAAAATTTAAAAGGGCGAAGAATGCAGGCCTAACAGTGCTGTGCGTAGCATTCGGAATAAGGCAGACAGACTCGTGGCACAATTAGAGATTGGTCGGTATGACATTGTGGGCATCACTGAGTTGTGGCTTAAGGAAGGCCATAGTTGGGAGCCTAACATCAAAGGACAGGCGGGAGGGCACAGGCAGTGGTGTGGCTTTGTTGGTTAGAGATGGAACTACATCCTTAGTAAAAGGTGACACAGGGTCAGAGAATGTTGAATCTTTGTGGGTGGACTTGAGAAACTGCAAAGGTTAAAAAACCATTATGGAAATCATATATAGGCCTCCAAATGTAGCCAAAATGTGGGGTTGAGATTGCCAAGGGAGCGGGTAAAGGCATGTAATAAGGGTAATGACACAATTGTAATGGGGGACTTCAATATGCAAGGGGATTGGGAAAATCAGGTTGGTGTCAAATTGCAAGAGAGGGAATTTGTTGAATGCCTATGAGATAGTGTTGGGCATGTGGCCAAGTGGTTAAGGTATTCGTCTGGTGATCTGAAGATCACTAGTTTGAGCCTCAGCTGTGGCAGCGTGTTTGTGTCGTTGAGCAAGGCACTTAATCACACATTGCCCAGTCTGTGCAAGGAGCGGCACCCCACACAGACTTCCAATCTGTGCCTTATAAGGTATGAAAATGCCCGACGCAGACTTGGTCTGAGTTGATGTTCCCTCCCTATGAGATAGCCTTTTAGAGCAGCTTATGCTTGAGCCTACTAGGGGAAAGGCTATCTTAGATTGGGTGTTGTATAGTAACCAAGATCTTATTAGGGAGCTTAATGTAAAGGAACCTTTAGGAGGCAGTGATCATAATATGATTGAATTTATACTGCAATTTGAGAGGGACAAGCATAAGTTACATGTATCAGTATTGCAATGGAATAAAGGGAATTACAGAGGCTTGAGAGTGGAGCTTGCCCGGTGGATTGGAGGAGGATGCTGGCGGGGATGACAGCAGAGCAGATTTGGCTGAAGTTTCTGGGAATAGTTCACAAGGCGTATGATAGATATGTCACACAGAAGAAGTTGTTCTGAAATGGTAGGTGTAGGAAACCATGGCTGACAAGGAAGTTAAGGACTCCATAAAAGCCAAGGAAAAGGCATATAAAGTAGCAAAGTGAGTGGGAAGTTGGATGATCAGGAAGCTTTTAAAATCCAACAAAGGGCGACTGAAAGAGCAATAAGGGAAAAGATTAAGTATGGGGCCAAACTAGCCAATAAAATAAAGCAGGATACTAAAGGTTTTTTTCAGTTATGTAAAGAGTAAAAGGGAGGTGAGAGTTGATATTGGACCACTGGAAAATAATGCTGGTGGGGTAATAATGAGGAATAAAGAAATAGCAGATGAACTTAATGGGTACTTTGTATCTGTCTTCACTGTGGAAGATACTAACAGTGTGCCAGAGGTCTGTGATTGTCAGGGAGCAAGAGTAAGTACCATTGCTGTTATAATGGAAAAAAATGCAAGGCAAACTGAAAGGTCTTAAGGTGGGTCAGTCACATGGACCAGATGGACTTCATCTCAGAGTCCTGAGAGAGGCAATAGACAATAGGTGCAGGAGTAGGCCATTCGGCCCTTCGAGCCAGCACCACCATTCACTATGATCATGGCTGATCATCCACAATGAGTATCCAGTTCCTGCCTTATCCCCATAACCTTTGATTCCACTATCTTTAAGAGTTCTATCCCTCTCTTTCTTGAAAGCATCCAGAGACTTGGCGTCCACAGCTTTCTGGGGCAGAGCATTCCATATATCCACCACTCTCTGGGTGAAAAAGTTTTTCCTCAATTCCGTTCTAAATGGCCTATCCCTTATTCTTAAACTGTGGCCTCTGGTTCTGGACTCACCCATCAGCCGGAACATGCTTCCTGCCTCCAGCGTGTCCAATCCCTTAATCATCTTATATGTTTCAATAAGATCCCCTCTCAGCCTTCTAAATTCCAGAGTATACAAGCCCAGTCACTCCAGTCTTTCAACATATGACAGTCCCGCCATCCCGGGAATTAATCTCATGAACCTATGCTGCACTCCCTCAATAGCAAGAATGTCCTTCCTCAAATTTGGAGACCAAAACTGCACACAGTACTCCAGGTGTGGTCTCACCAAGGCCCCATACACCTCTCTGCTCTTATACTCAATTCCCCTTGTTATGAAGGCCAGCATGCCATTAGCTTTCTTCACTGCCTGCTGTACTTGCATGCTTGCTTTCAGTGACTGATGTACAAGATTACCTCGATCTCGTTGTACTTCCCCTTTTCCTAACTTGACTCCATTTAAATAATAATCTGCCTTCCTGTTCTTACCACCAAGGTGGATAACCTCACATTTATCCACATTAAACTGCATCTGCCATGCATCTGGCCACTCACCCAGCCTGTCCAAGTAACCCTGCATTCTCATAACATCCTCCTCACGTTTCACACTGCCACCCAGCTTTGTGTCATTGGCAAATTTGCTAATGTTACTTTTAATTCCCTCATCTAAATCATTAATATATATTATAAACAGCTGCGGTCCCAGCACTGAACCCTGCGGTACCCCACTGGTCACCGCCTGCCATTCCGAAAGGGACCCGTTAATCGCTACTCTTTGTTTTCTGTCAGCCAGCCAATTTTCAATCCATGTCAGTACTCTGCCCCCAATACCATGTGCCCTAATTTTGCCCACTAATCTCCTATGTGGGACTTTATCAAAGGCTTTCTGAAAGTCCAGGTACACTACATCCGCTGGCTCTCCCTTGTCCATTTTCATAGTTACGTCCTCAAAAAATTCCAGAAGATTAGTCAACCACGATTTCCCCTTCATAAATCCATGCTGACTCGGACCAATCCTGTTACTGCTATCCAAATGTGTCGTAATTTCATCTTTTATAATTGACTCCAGCATCTTTCCCACCACTGACGTCAGGCTAACCGGTCTATAATTCCCTGTTTTCTCTCTTCCTCCTTTCTTGAAGAGAGGGACAACATTAGCCACCCTTCAATCCACAGGCATTGATCCTGAATCTATAGAACATTGGAAAATGATTACCAATGCGTCCACGATTTCTAAAGCCACTTCCTTAAGTACCCTGGGATGCAGACCATCAGGTCCCGGGGACTTATCAGCCTTCAGACCCAATAGTCTATCCAACACCATTTTCTGCCTAATATAAATTTCCTTCAGTTCATCCATTACCCTAGGTCCTTTGGCCACTATTATATCTGGGAGATTGTTTGTGTCTTCCCTAGTGAAGACAGATCCAAAGTACCTGTTCAACTCGTCTGCCATTTCCTTGTTCCCCATAATAAATTCACCCATTTCTGTCTTCAAGGGCCCAATTTTGGTCTTAACTATTTTTTTCCTTTTCACATACCTAAAGAAGCTTTTACTATCCTCCTTTATATTCTTGGCTAGTTTACCTTTGTACCTCATTTTTTCTCCGCGTATTGCCTTTTCAGTTACGTTCTGTTGCTTTTTAAAAGTTTCCCAATCCTCCGGCTTCCCACTCGTCTTTGCTATGCTATACTTCTCTTTTATTTTTATACTGTCCATTACTTCCCTTGTCAGCCACGGCCTCCCCTTACTCCCCTTAGGATCTTTCTTCCTCCTTGGAACGAACTGATCCTGCACCTTCCGCATTATTCCCAGAAACACTTGCCATTGCTGTTCCACTGTCATCCCTGCTAGGGTATTGTTCCATTGAACTTTGGCCAGCTCCTCCCTCATAGCACCGTAGTTCCCTTTGTTCAACTGTAATACTGGCACTTCCGAGTTTCCCTTCTCCGTCTCAAATTGTAGATTAAAACTTATCATATTATGGTCACTACCTCCTAATGGCTCCTTTACCTCGAGGTCCCTGATCAAATCTGGTTCATTGCACAACACTAAATCTAGAATTGCGTTCTCTCTGGTAGGCTCCAGTACAAGCTGTTCTAAGAATCCATCTCGGAGGGACTCCACAAACTCCCTTTCTTGGGGTCCAGTACCAACCTGATTCCTCCAGTTTACCTGCATGTTGAAATTGAGGTTGCTGAAGAGATAACGGATACATTGGTCATGATCTTTAAAAAAATCACCTGATTCTGGCATGATCCTGAAGGACTGGAAGATTGCAATGTCACTCCACTCTTTAAGAACGGAGGAAGGCAAAAGAATGGTAATTATAGATTAATTAGCCTAACAGTGCTTGGGGAAAGTGTTGGAGTCTATTATTAAGGATGAGGTTTTGGGATACTTGGAGGCTAATGATAAAATAGTCAAAGTCAGCATTGTTTCTGTAAAGGGAAATCTTGCCTGACGAATCTGTTACAGTTCCTCGAGGAAGTAACAAGAAGGGTGGACAAAGGAGAAGTAGTGGATGTCATTTACTTGGATCTTCAGAAGGTATTTGATAGCATGAGGCTGCTTAACAAGATAAGATCCGATGGCGTTACAGGAAAGATACTGGCATGGATAAAGGAATGGCTAACAGGCAGGAGGCAGCGAGTGGGAATAAATGGGGCCTTTTCTAGTTGGCTGCCAGTGACTAGTAGTGTTCCTCAGGGGTCATTATTGGGACCACTACTTTCAAATTGTTTGGATAATAGAATTGGTGGCTTTGTGGCAAAGTTTGTGGATGATATTAAGATAGGTGGAGGGATGGGTTGTGATGAAGAAGCAAAAGAAATCCAGCAGGACTTAGGGAAATTGGAAGAATGGGCAAAACAGTGCAGATGGAATACAGTGTTGGGAAATGTGTGTGTGTGTGTGTGTGTGTGTGTGTATGTATGTGTGTGTGTGTGGCCTCCGTTAGTCGTGGTCAACCATGGGTACTGCGCCTCTAGTAGTCAGTCACTGGGGAGTGGCCTCTCCAGTGCGCAAGCAGGGGCAGAGTCGATATGGAGATCCATCTGTTGCCCATGCAGTGGGACTCCCCTCTCCATGCTGATGACAGGTCCAAAGGAATGACGAAAGTCGTACAGTTTGCTGCCAGCAGCATCACAGGAGTTGCCGTGCCGGTGCTGGGTACAGCAGTCAGCAGTTAGCAGTCAGCCGCCTTCGGGACTCCGGCTCCGGATTTTTCCTCAGTGTTAATCCCAAAGCCTTTCCCGTGAGCGGGTATAGCTGCAAGGCAGCGGAGGTTTGAAATCGGAGTTTTCCCTCTCCTAGATGAGCTACCATCTGTGGTTAACGAGCCCCATCTACCCGGAGCAACTGGTTTTAAGGCGCCAGTGGCCCGCCTTTGCCCCTTCTCTTGTCAGTGAGAACAGCTCCGCCGGGCATAAGAACTATGCCACACGTGAAGGCCAGGAGTTGGACTTGGTTGTCAGAGGCTGTTTGAGACGCACGCCATAAGGAGCATTTGTTTAGCAGTGGGAGCTCGTCCCCACTACCACCCTTCAGCTATGACTGCCTTTGGAGCCATGGGAAATGTATGATAATGCATTTTGGTAAAAGGAACAATAGTGCGGACTATTATCTAAATGGGGAGAAGGTTCAAACATCAGAGGTGCAGAGGCACTTAGAAGTCCTCATGCAAGACTCCCAGAAGGTTAATTTACAGGTTGAGTCTGTGGTAAAGAAAGCAAATGCAATGTTGGCATTTATCTCAAGGACTAGATAAGGTGGGTGTGGAGTGGATGTTTTGTATGATGGGGTTATCCAGAACTAGAGGGCACAGCCTCCAAATTGAGGGGTGACCTTTTAGAACAGAGGTAAGGAGGAATTTTTTTTAGCCGGAGAGTGGTGAATTTGTGGAATGCTCTGCCACAGGCTGTGGTGGAATCCAAGTCCTTAGGGATATTTATGGTAGAAATTAATCTTTTCCTGATCGGACCAGGCATCAAAGATATGGCAAGATGACAGGTGTATAGGGTTGGGTGGGATCTGGGATCTGCCATTATGGAATGGTGGAGCAGAGTCAATGGGCTGAATGGCCTATGTCTTATGGTTTAAGGCAGGATCAAGTGGAGCAGCCATTGTTAGAGTGGACAATATTCAAGTGGGGATTTTGAGGCTTTAGCTCTTCGAGGCTTCAGTGTAGAGAGGCTTGAGTGAGAGAAGGCAAAAAAGCTCAAGGTAGATTTTTTTTCCAGTTTATTGTTTCCATCTTTACATTTTCACAGTTAGAACAGCAGGAATGTCAGGCAGGATAGTTGAATGCTCCTCTTGTGGGATGTGGGAAGGCAGGGAGATCTTCAGAGTCCCTGAGGACTTCACCTGCAGCTGGATCATTCGAGAGGCTGAGGGCATGTTAGATAGGACATGTAGAAAGGTAGTTACACCCATGGTGCAGGACATGGGAGACTGGGTGGCAGGAAAAAGGGATTAAGCAGACACTGCAAAGTACCCCTGTGGCCATCCCTCTCAACAACAACTATTATCACTTTGGATACTGTTGGAGGATGACCTAACAAAGGAAAGTTAGATTCTGACTTCGTGAGTCGGTAGGGAAGGTAGGTGGAGAAGAGGCGAACTGTGGTGATAGGGGAACAGAAGGGAGGTTCTGAGCCTGGTAGGACTAATGTCCTGAGCTCCATAAATTTCAATGCTAGAAGTACGAAAGAAAGGCAGATGAGCCCGACATGGATAGGCACATGGAATTGTGATATTGTAGCCATTAGTGAGACTTGATTGCAGGTCAATATTTTATATTTTATATTTTAGGATTCTGCTGTTTTGGACGTGACAGAGTGGGAGGGATTAAAGGAGGAGAGGTGGTGTTCTGACTCTCATAACTACCTCAACTATACCTCTTCCCACCCTGCCACATGCAAAAATGCCATTCCCAGTTCCTCCGTCTCCGCTGCATCTGCTCCCAGGATGAGGCTTTTTCCGTTCCAGGACATCTCAAATGTCCTCTTTCTTTAAGGATCGTGGTTTCCCTTCTGCTGTCATCAATGATGCCCTTACCCACATCTCCTCCATTTCCCGCACTTCGGTCCTCACATACCACCCCACCAGCCTCCGGATCCAGCACATTATCCTCCGCAGCTTCCATCACCTTCAACAGGACCCCAGCACTAAGCACATCTTTCCCTCTCCACCTCTCTCCGCTTTCTGTAGGGATTGGCCCCTCCGCGACTCCCTGGTCCACATATCCCTGCCCACGGATCTCCCACCTGGCACTTATCCCTGTAAGCGTAAGTGCTACACCTGTCCCTACACCTCCTCTCTTGCTGTATTCAGGGTCCCAAACAGTTCTTCCAGGTGAAGCAACACTTCACTTGTGAGTCTGTTGGGGTCATCTATTGCATCTGGTGCTCCCGGTGCGGCCTCCTCTACATCGGTGAGACCCGGCGCAGATTGGGGACTGCTTCATCGAGCACCTCCGCCACAACAGACAGGATCTCCCGGCTGCCACCCACTTCAACTCTGCTTCACATTCCCATTCGAATATGTCCATACATGGCCTCCTCTACTGCCATGATGAGGCGAAACTCAGGTTGGAGGAGCAACACCTCATATACTGTCTGGGATGTCTCCAGCCCCTTGGTATGAACATTGAATTCTCCAACTTCTGGTAGTCCCCTCCCCCTCCCTTCCTCCATCCCTATTTCACTCTGCCCCATCCCCCAGCTGCCTATCACCTCCCTCATGGTTCCGCCTCCTTCTACTACCCATTGTGCTTTCCCCTGTTCCTTCTTCACCTTTCCTGCCTATCCCCTCCCTGCTTCCCCTCCCCCACCCCTTTATCTTTCCCCATACTGGTTTTTCACTGGCATCCCACCCTCCCCCCCCACCTTATTTATAGGGCCTCTGCCCTCTCCCTCTTCAGTCCTGACGAAGGGTTCTGGCCTGAAACATTGACTGATCATTTCCACAGATGCTGCCTGACCTGCTGAGTTCCTCCAGCGTGTTGTGAGTGTTGCTTTGACCCCAGCATCTGCAGAGTATTTTGTGTCTACAAGAGGTGGTGTTACTAGTCAGGGAAAATGTCACAACAGTGCTCAGTCAGGACAGACTGGAGAACTCGTCTAGTGAGGATTTATGGGGTGGAACTGAGGAATAAGGAAGGTATGGCCACATTATTGTGGCTATATTATAGACCACCCAACAATCCACAGGATTTAGAGGAATATATTTGTAGCGAGATCGCAGACTGTTGCAAGAAATTTGGTAGGTGATTTTAACTTTCCACATATTGACAGGGACTCTCATACTGTTAAAGGACTAGATGGGATAGAATTTATGAAATGTGTTCAGGAAAATTTCCTTAATCAGTATATAGAAGTTCCAGTGAGAGACTTGATCTGCTCTTGGGGAATGAGACAGGGCTGGTGACTGAAGTTTGTGTAGGGGAACACTTTGCATCTGGTGATTATAATGCCATTAGTTTCAAAGTAAATATGGTAAAAGATTGGTCTAGTCCATGGGCTGAGATTCTAAATTGGAGAAAGGCAAAATTGGATGGTATCAGAAAGGATAAAAGCTTGTGTCAAAAGCCAAAGAAGAATGGTTAAACCAGGAATGTGAGCAAAGAGAAAGAATCCCTATTACTGATCCAAAAAGGTTACATCAACAGATCAAGAATATCACTGGTAAAAAGCTCCTCTGTTCTTCAGGTGGATGTTTGAAAGCAAAGGACGGTACCATTATCATGGAAAAAGATGAGATTATGAACAGATGGACTGAGTATATTCAGGAATTGTTTGAAGACGATCGAGGTGAAAAACCAGAAATTAAGAAAGACATTGAAGGTCCAAGTATTTTAAAATCTGAAGTTCGTAATGCAATAAATAAGATGAAGAAAGGAAAGGCAGCAGGTCCTGTTGAATTAGTAATAGAATAAATTATCACCCTTGAAGATTATGGAATTGAAAAACTTACTGATTTAATCAATGACATTTCTGAGACTGGAATAATACCAGAAGAGATGAAAAAAATCAGTATTTATCACTCTTCCTAAGAAACCTGGAGCAATAGAATGTGAATTACATAGGACCATAAGTTTAATGAGTCATATTACCAAGATACTCCTAAGAATTTTGATGACAAGAGCTAAAGGTAAGATACAAGCTGAAATAGGCAAAGAACAAAGTGGTTTTGTGAAAGACAAAGGTACAAGAAACACAATATTGATGTTAAGGATAATACCAGAACGAGCTATTCAAGTGCAAAAAGATTTGTTTGTTTGTTTTATCGACTACACAAAAGCATTTGATAAAGTGAAGGACAATAAGTTATTTGCAATATTACAGAAAATTCTAGATCTAGATTCGAAAGACCTCCACCTAATCAGAAATCTGTACTGGGAACAAACTGCCGCAGTAAGAATAGATGGAGAAATGAGTCAGTTTATGAAAATCAAGAGAGGAGTTAAAGGGTGTGTTATCTCCCCTGATTTATTTAATGTGTGCAGTGAGACAATATTACAAAGAATAAGAGACATCTTGGGAATCAAAGTTGGCGGTGAAAACATCAATAATTTCAGATATGCAGATGACACAGTGTTAATTGCAAGTACGGAGGAAGAACTACAAAACTTAATTGATATAATTGTTGAAGAAAGTGCAAAAATGGGTCTATCTATCAATTGCAAAAAGACAAAATGTATGGTGATATCCAAAAAGAAGGAGAATCCTATCTGCAGGCTGAGAATAAACGGGGAAGACATTAAACAAGTACAGAACTTTTGCTACTTAGCAAGCTGGGTGACATTCGATGGCAGGTGTGACTTGGACATTAAAAGAAGAATGGTGGCATCCATTAGTATCGCGAGACCATGGATCTGCGCCTGGAAAGTCTTGCTTCAGTCTGTGTTAGAGCAGCATCTGTTGTGGCTGTAGAGGCCCACATGGGAGTGACAGTCTCGGCTGCAGTGACTGCACTTGAAGGTGCTGTCCTCCAGTGTTGTCTTGGTGCTGTTTTTCCAATGAGTGCGCTTTTCTTCAGTAGCAAGCCTCAGCTTCTCTTCTCCTCTTTTTAGACCTTTGCGTAGTTCCAGCCTCCAGTGACAGCGATCGCTTGTGATGTCCTCCCACCTCTCGAAGAATAGAAGAATAGGGATGGCAAAAAACACCTTTACGAGAATGAAGAGTATACTGACCAATACTAAACTAGGCATGACAACCCACCTCAGAGTACTGAAATGTTTATCCAGTTATGTTATATGGCTCAGAATGTTGGACAATATCTAGTAACATGAGGAAACGAATTGTAGCAGCGGAGATATGGTTTTTGAGGAGGATGCAAAGAATATCATGGACAAAACGAATATCTAACGACGATGTCATGAACAGAGCAAACACAAAAAGAAAAATAATGTACGAGGTTATGAAAAGGCAACGTAACTTCAATGGACATGTGATTAGGAAAGAGGAGTTAGAATGCGTGGTAACTATGGGAAAGATTGAAGGGAAGAAAGCAAGAGGAGGAAGACAAAGACAAATGATGATGGAGACAGCAGCCAGAGAAATGGAAATGAATACCAATGAATTGGTCCACTTGACCTGAAATAGGAGTGTGTGGGCCATGGCAGTCAAAGCTCAAACTGGGCATGGCATCTGATGATAATGATGATCAGAAAGGATCTGGCAAGTGTGGATTTGAGACAGGCAGTTTCCTGGCAAAGGTGTACTTGGTGAGTGAGAGGCCTTCAAAAGTGAGATTTGAGAGCACAAAATTTATATGTGTCTGTCAGAATAAAAGATAAAGATAACAAATGTAGGGAACCTTGGTTTTCAACAGATTCTGAGGCCCTGGCTAAGAGAAAAAATGGGGTGCATAGTAGGTATAGGCAGGTAGGAACAAATGAGGTTCTTATGGAGTATAAGAAATACAAGAGAACACTTAAGAAAGTAATCAGCTGGGCTAAAAGAAAGTATGAGATTGCCCTAGCAGACAAAGCGAAGCCAGCTATGTTAACAGCAAAAGGATTGGAAGGGACAAAATTGGTCCTCTGGAGATCAGAATGGCAATCTATGCATGGAGCCAAAAGAGATGGGGAGATCTTAAATGGATTTTTTGCATTTGTATTTACTTGGGAGACGAACACAGAGTCTAAAGAAGTGAGGAAAAGCAGCAGCGAGTACCCTGGTGAAAGATCTCGGCCCAGAAAGTCAACTCTTTACTCTTTTCCACAGATGCTGCTAGCTCTGCTGAGTTCCTCCAGCATTTTGTGTACAGAGGAGGAGATATTTGCTATCTTGAAGCAACTTAGGGTAGATAAATCCCCAGGGCCTGACAAGGTGTTTCCTCAGACCCTGTTGGAGGCGTAAAGAAATTGCAGGGGTTCTGGCAGAGATATTTATATTATCCTTAGTGACGGGTGAGGTAGCAGAGGACTGAACGATTCTGCTGTTTTAGAAAGGCTTAAAAATATACCAGGAAATTATAGGCCAGTGAGCTTGACATCAGTAGTGGGAATTTTATTGGAAGGTATTCTAAGGGATTGGATATATGAGTATTTTGATAGACATGGACTGATTAGGGATAGTCAGCATGGCTTTGTGCATGGTAGGTCATGTCTAACCACTCTTACAGAGTTTTTTGAGGAAGTTACCAGGATAGTTGCTGAAAGTAAAGGCAGTGGATGTTGTTACATAGACTTTAGCAAGGCATTTGACAAGTTCCCACAGGATTGCTAACTGTGCTAGGTGCCAGTGAGGGTAGGAATAGGATGCTCTGGAGGAGGAACAAGTGGCTGAGGAACTGGTGTAGGGGGCAGGGTTTCAGATTTCAGGATCATTGGGACCTCTTCTGAGGCAGGTGGGACCTGTACAAGAGAGACGGGTTACACTTGAACCACAGGGGGACCAATATCCTTTCAGGGAGGTTTGTTAGTGCTATTGGGGAGGCTTTAAACTAGATTTGCAGGGGGATGGGAACCAGAGTGCCAGAGCTGACAGTGTGCCTGGGTGAAAATAAATGATGCTGAAAGTTTAAGCAAATCCGCTGATAGAAAGATTGTGAGTGGTGGTAAAAATCTTCTGAGGTGTATATATTTCAATGCTAGGAGTATTGCGAGGAAGGTGGATGAGTTGAGGGCATGGATTGACACGTGGAATTATGATGTTGTAGCAATTAGTGAAACTTGGCTACAGGAGGGGCAGGACTGGCAGCTTAATATTCCAGGGTTCTGATATTTCAGATGTGATCGAGGCAGAGGAATGAAAGGTGGGGGAGTAGCATTGCTTGTTAGGGAAAATATTACAGCAGTGCTCAGGCAGGACAGATTAGAGGGCTTGTCTACTGAGTCCTTATGGGTGGAGCTGAGAAACAGGAAAGGTATGGCCACATTAGTGGGATTGTATTACAGACCACCCAATAGTCAACGAGACTTCGAAGAGCAAATCTGCAGAGAGATAGCAGGCAACTGCAGGAAACATAAAGTTGTGGTGGTAGGGGATTTTAATTTTCCATACATTGATTGGGACTCCCATACTGTTAGGGGTCTAAATGGTTTAGAGCTTGTAAAATGTGTTCAGGAAAGTTTTCTAAATCAATATATAGAGGGACCAACTAGAGGGGATGCAATATTGGATCTCCTGTTAGGAAACGAATTAGGGCAAGTGACAGAAGTCTGTGTAGGGGAGCACTTTGGTTCCAGTGATCATAACACCATTAGTTTCAATTTTATCATGAACAAGGATAGATCTGGTTCTAGGGTTGAGGTTCTGAACTGGAAGAAGGCCAAATTTGAAGAAATGAGAAAGGATCTAAAAAGCGTGGATTGGGACAGGTTGTTCTCTGGCAAAGATGTGATTGGTAGGTGGGAAGCCTTCAAAGGGGAAATTTTGAGAGTGCAGAGTTTGTATGTTCCTGTCAGGATTAAAGGCAAATTGAATAGGAATAAGGAACCTTGGTTCTCAAGGGATATTGCAACTCTGATAAAGAAGAAGAGGGAGTTGTATGAAATGTATAGGAAACGGGGTAAATCAGGTGCTTGAGGAGTATAAGAAGTGCAAGAAAATACTTAAGAAAGAAATCAGGAGGGCTAAAAGAAAACATGAGGTTGCCTTGGCAGTCAAAAGTGAAGGATAGTCCAAAGAGCTTTTACAAGTATATTAAGAGCAAAAGGATTGTAAGGGATAAAATTGGTCCTCTTGAAGATCAGAGTGGTCGGCTTTGTGCGGAACCAAAGGAAATGGGGGAGATCTTAAATAGGTTTTTTGCGTCTGTATTTACTAAGGAAGCTGGCATGAAATCTATGGAATTGAGGGAATCAAGTAGTGAGACCGTGGAAACTGTACAGATTGAAAAGGAGGAGGTGCTCGCTGTCTTGAGGAAAATTAAAGTGGATAAACCCCCGGGACCTGACAGAGTGTTCCCTCGGACCTTGAAGGAGACTAGTGTTGAAATTGCAGGGGCCCTGGCAGAAATATTTAAAATGTCGCTGTCTACGGGTGAAGTGCCGGAGGATTGGAGAGTGGCTGATGTTGTTCCGTTGTTTAAAAAAGGATCGAAAAGTAATCCGGGAAATTATAGGCCGGTGAGTTTAATGTCAGTAGTAGGTAAGTTATTGGAGGGAGTACTAAGAGACAGAATCTACAAGCATTTGGATAGACAGGGGCTTATTAGGGAGAGTCAACATGGCTTTGTGCGTGGTAGGTCATGTTTGACCAATCTGTTGGAGTTTTTCGAGGAGGTTACCAGGAAAGTGGATAAAGGGAAGGCAGTGGATATTGTCTACATGGACTTCAGTAAGGCCTTTGACAAGGTCCCACATGGGATGTTAGTTATGAAAATTCAGTCGCTAGGTATACATGGAGAGGTGGTAAATTGGATTAGACATTGGTTTGATGGAAGAAGCCAGAGAGTGGTGGTAGAGAATTGCTTCTCTGAGTGGAGGCCTGTGACTAGTGGTGTGCCACAGGGATCAGTGCTGGGTCCATTGTTATTTGTCATCTATATCAATGATCTGGATGATAATGTGGTAAATTGGATCAGCAAGTTTGCTGATGATACAAAGATTGGAGGTGTAGTAGACAGTGAGGAAGGTTTTCAGAGCCTGCAGAGGGACTTGGACCAGCTGGAAAAATGGGCTGAAAAATGGCAGATGGAGTTTAATACTGACAAGTGTGAGGTATTGCACGTTGGAAGGACAAACCAATGTAGAACATACAGGGTTAATGGTAAGGCACTGAGGAGTGCAGTGGAACAGAGGGATCTGGGAATACAGATACAAAATTCCCTAAAAGTGTCGTCACAGGTAGATAGGGTCGTAAAGAGAGCTTTTGGTACATTGGCCTTTATTAATTGAAGTATTGAGTATAAGAGCTGGAATGTTATGATGAGGTTGTATGAGGCATTGGTGAGGCCGAATCTGGAGTATTGTGTTCAGTTTTGGTCACCAAATTGCAGGAAGGATATAAATAAGGTTGAAAGAGTGCAGAGAAGGTTTACAAGGATGTTGCCGGGACTTGAGAAACTCAGTTACAGAGAAAGGTTGAATAGGTTAGGACTTTATTCCCTGGAGCGTAGAAGAATGAGGGGAGATTTGATAGAGGTATATAAAATTCTGATGGGTATAGATAGAGTGAATGCAAGCAGGCTTTTTCCACTGAGGCAAGGGGCGAAAAACACCAGAGGACATGGGTTAAGGGTGAGAGGGGAAAAGTTTAAAGGGAACATTAGGGGGGGCTTCTTCACACAGAGAGCGGTGGGAGTATGGAATGAGCTGCCAGACGAGGTGGTAAATGCGGGTTCTTTTTTAACATTTAAGAATAAATTGGACAGATACATAGATGGGAGGTGTATGGAGGGATATGGTCCGTGTACAGGTCAGTGGGACTAGGCAGAAAATGGTTCGGCACAGCCAAGAAGGGCCAAAGGGCCTGTTTCTGTGCTGCAGTTTCTATGGTTCTATGGTATGGTTCTATGGGAGGTTGGTCAAGAAGATTCAGTTGCTTAGCATTCAAGATGAGGTAGTAAAATGGATTAGATATTGGCTTTGTGGGAAAAACCAGTAGGTGATTGTCTCTCCGAGTGGAGACAAGTGAAATGAAGCAGGGATAGGTACTGAGTCCGTTTCTTATCTATATCAATGATCAGGATGATAATGGGGTTGACTGGATCAGCAGATTTGCAGATGACACCAAGACTGAAGGCGTAGTGGACAGCAAGGTAGACTATCAGAGTTTGCAACGGGATCTGGACCAGCTGGAAAAATGGGCTGAAAAATAGCAGATGCAATTTAATGCTGACAAGTGCAAGGTTTTGCACTTTGCTAAAAGCAACCAGGACAGTAAATGGAGTGTGATAGAACAAAAGGATCTGGGAATACAGGTCCATAATTCACTGTAAGTGGCAGCACAGGTATAGAGGGTTGTAAGGAAAGCTTTTGGCATATTGCTGTATATAAATCAAATTCTTGAGTACAGGAGATGAGAGTTATGTTAAAGTTGTATAAGGCATTGGGGAGGCCTAGTTTGGAGTATTGTGTGCAGTTTTGGTCACTTACCTACAGGAAAAAATGTAAATAAGGTTGAAAGAGAAAACTTACAAGTATATTGCCAAGTCTGGAGGACCTGAGTTATAAGGAAAGACTGAATACGTTCGGACTTTATTTCTTGGAATGTAGAAGATTGAGAGGAGATTTGATTGAGGTATACAAAATTATGAGGGGTACAGATAGGGTAAATACAAGCCGGTTTTATCCACTGTGGTTGGGTGGGACTACAATTAGAGGTCATGGATGATGAGTGAAAGGTTTAAGGAGAACATGAGAGTAAATTACTTCACTCAGAGGGTTGTGAGAGTGTGGAACAAATTGCCAGCACAAATGGTGCGTGTGAGCTTGATTTCAACGTTTAAGATAAGTTTGGATAGGTACATGGATGATAGGGGTATAGAATATAGAACATAGAACATAGACTAGTACAGCACAGTACAGGCCTTTCAGCCCACAATGTTGTGCCGACCCTAAAACCCTGCTTCCCATATAACCCTTCACCTTAAATTCCTCCATATACCTGTCTGGCAGTCTCTTCAATTTCACTAGTGTATCTGCCTCCACCACTGACTCAGGCAGTGCATTCCATGCACAACCACTCTCTGAGTAACAAACCTTCCTCTAATATCCCCCTTGAACTTCCCACCCCTTACCTTAAAGCCATGTCCTCTTGTACTGAGCAGTGGTGCCCTGGGGAAGAGGGGCTGGCTGTCCACTCTATCTATTCCTCTTAATATCTTGTATACCTCTATCATGTGTCCTCTCATCCTCCTTCTCTCCAAAGAGTAAAGCCCTAGCTCCCTTGATCTCTGATCATAATGCATACTTTCTAAACCAGCCAGCATCCAGGTATATCTCCTCTGTACCCTTTCCAATGCTTCCACATCCTTCCTATAGTGAGGCGACCAGAACTGGACACAGTACTCCAAGTGTGGCCTAACCATAGTTTTACAGAGCTGTATCATTACCCCGTGACTCTTAAACTCGATCCTTCAGCTTATGAAAGCTAACACCCCATAAGCTTTCTTAACTACCCTATCTACCTATGAGGCAACTTTCAGGGATCTATGGACATGTACCCCCAGATACCTCTGCTCCTCCACACTACCAAGTATCCTGCCATTTACTTTGTACTCTGCCTTGGAGTTTGTCCTTCCAAAGTGTACCACCTCACACTTCTCCAGGTTGAACTCCATCTGCCACTTCTCAGCCCACTTCTGCATCCTATCAATGTCTCTCTGCAATCTTTGACAATCCTCTACACTATCCACCACACCACCAACCTTTGTGTCGACTGCAAACTTGCCAACCCACCCTTCTACCCCTACATCCAGGTCGTTAATAAAAATTACGAAAAGTAGAGGTCCCAGAACAGATCCTTGTGGGACATCACCAGTCACATCCCTCCAATTCTAATGTACTCCCTCCACGACGACCCTCTGCCTTCTGCAGGCAAGCGAATTCTGTATCCATCTGGCCAAACTTCCCTGGAGCCCATGCCTTCTAACTTTCTGAATAAGCCTACCGTGTGGAACCTTGTCAAATGCCTTACTAAAATCCATGTAGATCACATCCACTGCACTGCCCTCATCTATATGCCTGGTAACCTCATCAAAGAACTCTATCAGACTTGTTAGACACAATCTGCCCTTCACAAAGCCATGCTGACTGTCCCTGATCGGACCATGATTCTCTGAATGCCCATAGATCCTATCAATGAGAATCTTTTCCAACAGCTTTCCCACCATAGACGCAAGGCTCACAGGTCTATTATTACCCGGACTATCCCTACTACCTTTTTTGAACAAGGGGACAACATTCGCCTCCCTCCAATTCTCCGGTACCATTCCCGTGGACAACGAGAATATAGGGTAGCAAGAAAGGAGCTTAAGAAGGGGCTGAGGAGAGCAAGAAGGGGGCATGAGAAGGCATGTACTATGGACATGTGGTGATGTTTAGGGACAACAATGAAGATCCTAGCCAGAAGCTCAGCAATCTCTTCCCTCGCCTCGTGGAGCAGCCTGGGGAATATTCCATCAGGCCCCGGGGATTTATCCGTCCTAATGTATTTTAACAACTCCAACACCTCCTCTCCTTTGATATCAACATGCTCCAGAACATCAACCTCACTCATATTGTCCTTACCTTCATCAAGTTCCCTCTCATTGGTGAATACCGAAGGGAAGTATTCATTGAGGACCTTGCTCACTTCCACAGCCTCCAGGCACATCTTCCCACCTTTATTTCTAATTGGTCCTACCTTCACTCCTGTCATCATTTTGTTCTTCACATAATTGAAGAATGCCTTGGGGTTTTCCTTTACCCTACTCGCCAAGGCCTTCTCATGCCCCCCCCCCCTTGCTCTCCTCAGCCCCTTCTTAAGCTCCTTTCTTGCTTCCCTATATTCCTCAATAGACCCATCTGATCCTTGCTTCCTGAACCTTATGTATGCTGCCTTCTTCCACCTGACTAGATTTTCCACCTCACTATTCACCCATGGTTTCTTCACCTTACCATTCTTTATTTTAATCACCGGGACAAATTTATCCCTAACATCCAGCAAGAGATCCCTAAACATTGACCACATGTCCATAGTACATTTCCCTGCAAAAACATCATCCCAGTTCACACCCGCAAGTTCTAGCCTTCTAGCCTCATAATTTGCCCTTCCCCAATTAAAAATTTTCCTGTCCCCTTTGATTCTATCCTTTTCCATGATAATTTTAAAGGCCAGGGAGCGGTGGTCGCTGTCCCCCAGATGCTCACCTACTGAGAGATCTGTGACCTGACCCGGTTTGTTACCTAATACTAGATCTAGTATGGCATTCCCACTCGTCAGCCTGTCAACATACTGTGACAGGAATCCATCCTGGACACACTTAACAAACTCTGCCCCGTTTAAACCATTGGAACTAATCAGGTGCCAATCAATATTAGGGAAGTTAAAGTCACCCATGATAACAACCCTGTTGGCATGGTCCAGATAGGCTGAATGGCCTATTTCTGTTCTGTATTTTTCTGTGACTCTATGACTAAGTGTCACAATGTTTCTGGTGCCAAAAGAGCATGCCCACAACTTACTAACAGTAATTCGTATATCCTTGGAATGTCAGATGAAATTGGAGCACCAAGAGGAGACACACACACTGTCAAGGGAAGAACATGTTATTTTTGTGTGATCATCAGGCCTGGATATATGATTTTCTATCCTGTAATCTGATTTGTTATTAAATTCATTGAGTAGTTATGGCTTAAAAAGAAACCTTTTGTTAGAATATCACTAGTCATATCCTGGCAATTTGAGTACCTGCCCATTATCCCTGGTCTCTATCACCTGAAACTCAGCTAATTTACAATTCATATTAAATATTTTCATATGCTTCCATATTATGAGTTTAAATTTTACTTAATGAACTTCCAAGTGATTACCAATTGTAACAAATCCAATGTCGATCTGTCATTTCATTTAAGAAGACAATTCGGAAAGGTACAAATGTTGTAACAGCAGTTAAATAGTGAGCCTGCTATGTTGGTGCTTGAATTTGTGCCCCCAGCATATCCTTGGGTGTATTCGTTTTTAATGTGAACAATGCATTTCACTGTATGTTTCAATGTACAAAGTGATAAATAAATCTGAAGTGGAGACATTAGCCTGGATTTTGGTTCCATGATGCTCTCTAGTGACTTTTATTGAGGCATTCTCCTACAGAGGTATCTTTAGATGAGTCAAAATCTGAGCTTCTAAAATACACAGTTCATGAAGTTTTGCTTATTAAAGATATCATTCAAAGCATTGGAACTTAGACTTTTTAATGTTGAAAGACTATTACTAATTCTTATGCAACACACACAAAATGCTGGAGGAGCTCAACAGGCCAGGCAGCATCTATGGAAAAGAGTAAACAGTCGACGTTTTGGGCTGTGACTCTTCATCAGGTCTCAGCCTGAAATATCAACTGTGTACTCTTTTCCATAGATGTTTGGCCTGCTGAGTTCCTCCAGCACTTTTTGTGTGTTGCTTTGGATCTCCAGCATCTGCAGATTTTCTTGTGATTGTAATAATTCTTATGTTATCTTTGTTCAGAAAACTAAAACTAATTAGAAAATGCCTTTCTTAATATCATGTAGATATTGACTTGTCCGATAACCAACTGGGAACTGAGGGAGCCAAAGCAATCAGCACCATGCTGATGGAGAATACAGTCTTGATAAGGATTGTTCTTTCTGGAAACTGTTTTGATGATAATGCTGCCCAATACCTGGCGGAAGCCATAAGCAGCCCACTCAAGTTGCAAATCTTAAACTTGAGCCACAATAGGATCAACAATACTCAAGGTACAGCTGTACTGCATATGCCTCCCTATTTTTACTTTCAAGTCGTCTTGGATCATAAGCAATAGATTAGAAATGTTTTCCAGAATAAGCAAAAGAACTACAGTTCTACATTTCCACTGCAATCTCTGACTGAGATCGAGTTCAAGTTTACAACTTTTTGTTCAAAGATTCAAAGTACATTTATTATCAAAGTATGTATGCAGTATACAGGTCTGAGATCCATCTTCTCCACAGACAGCCACGAAACAAAGAAGAACCATGGACCTTTTCAAAGAAAACAAAACATCAACCCCACCACCTACAAAAAAAAACAAGCAAAAACACAGAATCTAAAACACAAAACCAAAAACCATATTTAGCTGGTTTAAGATGGTGTTGGTGAACCTCAGCAACTTCTGGCTGGTGGCTAACGAACTAAGAAAAACAACTACATACTTTGTTAACCACACTTCTCTGGCAAATGATTATCGCAAGTCTGTAACTTCCCTTTGGTCTTGAAGGCAATTCGATGTGCCAGAACCAAGGCAGCAGGCCTGTCACTGAGAGTAAGGAAGACCAAAGTTCGATCAATTTAAGTGTTGTGCCAAAAGCTGAATCGAGGTGACGAAGTTTGGGCACTAGAGTGTACCGATTCGACTGAACACTATGTTTGGACAGAGACTTGTATGCAGGGTCAAATCGAAATGGTCAGTTACAAGGCAAATTGAGGCTGTGGGGTCCAGGCACCAGAGCTATTGAACCGATGTTTGGATGTTGATTTAGGCGCCTGACCAGATTGAAAAGGTCAGGGTGTTGGGGACCAAGGCGAGGGACAGGTCTGTTCAGCTCGCTGCTCCACGGCTTAGCTCTGCGCTGAACTTTGCTGAGTTATGGGACTCTCTTTGTTGACTTCAATTCAGAACGTTATTTGCTTGCAGTTACTGTTTTTCCTCTCTGCATATTGGGTATTTGATTGTCTTCTTTTTTTATGGGTTCTTTTGGGTTTCCTTGTTTCGTGGCTGCCTGTTAGGAGATGAAATTCAAGGTTGTATAAAGTATAAACACTTTGATAATAAATGTACTTTGAACTTTGAAATATGGTAACAGGCCCCTAGCCCAATGAGCCCGTGCTGCCCTACTAAACCATACGTCTTTGAAATGTGGGAGGAAATCGGAACACTCAGAGGCAATCAGGGAGAATGTACAAACTGCTCACAAACAGTGGCAGGAATTGAACCTGGGTCACAGGTGCTGTGCTAGTGTTATTTTAACCCCCTTCTTTTTCCAAACAAGTCAGTAAAAGAAGGCAAATAGTTTAATTTCAAAGTCAGGACAATTCCCATTAAAAATCAGAATATTAAAGAGGATACAGCATCACAGTGTACACATCTTTAAAGTGCCAACAAAACTGTAAGGGAAAGGTATCCCAATTCTTATCCACAGTGGCACAGAATGCAAAGCAGATGGTGATGTTAATTCTTTACGGAACACAAGTTCATCATCAATTGGAAGAATGGATTAGATCATGTTCGCCAGGTCTGCCACTTTGAATTGCTACTATCAGTCAATTTCAATTTCACTGCCCCATTGTCAGTGATAGAGGATCTGTCTGATTGGCCTTCCACATCCCTGTATCCAGCACTGTGATTTAGACCTTAAGAGTCAGTGAGGAAGCCTCCACCCATTGGTATTCCTGACAAGTTTTAACAAGAAGCAAAGCTTTTCCAGCTGTAATAGTTGTATTTTATCAGTTTTAAACATCCTGACATAAAATAGTAAGAACATTCAAATGCAAAAGCAATCTTTAAAAATTAGCCTGCCCTACATTTTTTTTTACACTTTATGTTGCAAACCTCAACAAGGTTTTGTTTCTAATGCTGACAGTGCAATGCTTGAGAGGTGATTTCCCAACATGGTTCCAGAATAACCCAGCAAGACTGGATTTTACTGCTGGCAGATTCGGCTTTCCAATCCTCTTGAAAATATCTGAACTTCCATTAAACAGCTTGTGCATTGATGTCACTGGTGATAGCCAACATAGTCCAGTCCATTGTATCCAACCATGGCAGACATACTTTGGGAAGGACATAGAGGTTTTGGACAGTGTAGAAGAGATGGAAAAGAATGACTCCAAGGATGATGTTCATGTACATTGCCTGAAAAAGCATATTATTTGGTTTAACTATGTTATCTCACTTTACTAACTTATTTTATAAGGAAACGAGCTGGGAAATGCTATTGCAGAAAATGCTGGTCTGAAGGAACTAAACTTAAGTTGGAATCACCTGCGAGGCAAGGGATGCATTGGAATAACAGAAGGCCTCAGGGTAGGTACTGCAAGGTCGTAGACTGTTAGTCTTTAAATATGTTCTAGAAGAGGATAAATAGTCTTAATGCTACAGAATCAAGAGATATGGGAAGAGGCCCTGGAGCATGAAGTCATGGTTATATTGAATAGTGGAGTAGACCATAAAACCACACAAACTAGGAGTGGAATTAGGCTATTCAGCCAATTGAGTTTGCTCTGCCATTCCATCATGGCTGATCCCAGATCCCACTCAACCCCATACACCTGCCTTCTCGCCATATCCTTTGATTCCCTGACTGATCAGGAAATGATCGACTTCCACCTTAAATATACTTAAATAAACTTGGCCTCTATCGCAGTCTATGGCAGAGCATTCCACAGATTTGCTACTCTCGCTAAAAAAAAATCCTTTCAACATTCAGTACGTTTCAATGAGATCTCCCCGCATTCTTCTAAATTCCAGTGAGTACAGGCCCAAAGCTGGCAAATGCTCCTCATATGTTAAACACTCCATTCCCTGAATCATCCTCGTGAACCTCCCTGGACTCTCTCCAATGACAACACATCCTTTCTGTGAGATGGGGCCCGAAACTGTTGACAATACTCCCATGTGCAGCCTGATTAGTGTCTTATAAAGTCTCAGCATTATCTACTTGCCTTTATATTCTATTCTCCTTGAAATAAATACCAACATTGCATTTGCTTTCTTTACCACAGTCTCAATCTGTAAATTAACCTCTTGGGAGTCTCGTACAAGGACTCCTAAGTCCCTCTGCACCTCTGATGTTTGAACCTTCTCCCCATTTAGATAATAGTTTGCACCATTGTTCCTTTCAGCAAAATGCATAATCATACATTTCCCAACACTGTATTCCATCTGTCTGCTACTTTTTTGCCCATTCTTCCAATTTGTCTAAGTCTTGCTGCAATCGCATTGTTTCCTCAGCAGTACCTACCCTTCCACTTATCTACGTCTCATCCACAAGCTTTGCCACAAAGCTATTGATTCCACTATCCAAATCATTGACAAACAATGTGAAAAGTAGTGGTCCCAATACTGACACCTGAGGAACACCACTAATCACTGGCAACCAACCAGAAAAGGCCCTTTTTATTCCCACTCGCTGCCACCTACCTACCTGACAGCCATTCCTCTATCCATGCCAGTATCATTCCTGTAATGCCACAGGATTTTTTCTTGTTAATCAGCCTCATGTGTGGCACCTTATCAAGTGCTTTCTGAAAATCCAAGTAAATGACATCCACTGCCTCTCCTTTGTCCACCTTGCTTGTTACTTCTTTGAAGAACTCTTAACAGATTTGTCAGGCAAGATTTCCCTTTACAGAAACCATGCTGACTTTAACTTATTTTATCATTAGTCTCCAAGTACCCTGAAACCTCATCCTTAATAATAGACTCCAACACTTTTCCAACCACTGAGGTTAGGCTAACTGGCCTATGATTTCCTTCCTTTTGCCTTCCTCACTTCTTAAAGAGTGGAGTGACATTTGCAATCTTCCAGTCCTCCGAGACCATGCCAGAATCAAGTGATTCTTGAAAGATCATGACCAATGCATCTGTTATCTCTTCAGCAACCTTTCTTAGTACTCTGGGATGTTGTCCACCTGGTCCAGATGAATTATCCACCTTAAGACCTTTCAGTTTGCCTAGCACTTCTTCCTTTGTAATAGCAGTAGCACTCACCTGGGGAAAGGCTATCTGAGATTGGGTGTTGTGTAATAACCCAGATCTTTTTCGGGACCTTAATGTAAAGGAGCCCTTAGGAGGTAGTGATCATGATATAGAAACATGGAAACATAGAAAACCTACAGCACAATACAGGCCCTTTGGTCCACAAAGCCAAACATGTCCTTATCTTAGAAATTATGTGGGGTTACCCATAGCTCTCTATTTTTCTGAGCTCCATGTACCTGTCCAGGAGTCTCTTAAAAGACCCTATCGTATCCGCCTCCAGCACCATTGCTGGCAGCCCATTCCACGCACTCACCACTCCTCTGTACCTACTTCCAAGCATCTTAAAATGATCAATGCTTCTCATCATCTTATACACCTCTATCAGGTCACCTCTCATCCTCTGTCGTTCCAAGCAGAAAAAGCCGAGTTCACTCAACCTATTCTCATAAGGCAACACACATCAAAGTTGCTGGTGAACGCAGCAGGCCAAGCAGCGCCTATAGGAAGAGGCGCATATTCTCATAAGGCATGCTCACCAATCCAGACAACATCCTTGTAAATCTCCTCTGCACCCTTTCTATGGTTTCCACATATGATTGAATTTATACTGCAATTTGAGAGGGATAACTCACATGTATCAGTATTGCAATGGAATAAAGGGAATGACAGAGCATGAGTATGGAACTTGCCCAGGTGGATTGGAGGAGGTTACTGGTGGGGATGACGGCAGAGCAGAGATGGCTGGTTAATGGGAATAGTTTACAAGGAGCAGGATAGATTTGTCCCACAGAAGAAGTTGTTCTGAAATGGCAGGGGCAGGCAACTCTAGCTGACAAGGACTATGGAAGTTAAGGACCGCTTAAAAGCCAAGGAAAGGACATATAAGGTCACAAAAGTGAGTGTGAAGTTGGATGATTGGGAAGCTTTTAAAATCCAACAAGACAACTAAAACAGCTACAAGAAGGGAAAAGATGAAAATGAGGCCAAACTAGTCAATCATACAAAGAAAGATATGAACAGTTTTTATCAGTTATATAAAGAGTACAAGGGAGGTGAGAGCTGATATTGGACCACTGGAAAATGATGCTAGTGAGGGAGTAATGGGGACAAAGAAATGGCAGATGACCTTAATGGGTACTTTAGGGAGAAAATTCAAACTTAAGAGGTGCAGAGAGACTTAAGAGTCCTTGTGCAAGACTCCCAGAAGGTTAATTTACAGGTTGAGTCTGTGGTAAAGAAGGCCAATGCAATGTTGGCATTTATTTCAAGGGGCATAGAATATAAAAGCAAGGAGATAATGCTGAGGGTTTATCAGACACTAGACAGGCCGCACTTGGAGTATTGCCAACAGTGTTGCACCCCATATAGAACCATAGAAACTACAGCACAGAAACAGGCCCTTTGGCCCTTCTTGGCTGTGCTGAACCATTTTCTGCCTAGTCCCACTGATCTGCACACGGACCATATCCCTCCAGACACCTCCCATCCCTGTATCTGTCCAATTTATTTTTAAATGTTAAAAAAGAACCCGCATTTGCCACCTCGTCTGGCAGCTCATTCCATACTCCCACCACTCTCTGTGTGAAGAAGCCCCCACTAATGTTCCCTTTAAACTTTTCTCCCCTCACCCTTAACCCATGTCCTCTGGTGTTTTTCTCCCTTGCCTCAGTGGAAAAAGCCTGCTTGCATTCACTCTATCTATACCCAACAGAATTTTATATACCTCCATCAAATCTCCCCTCATTCTTCTACGCTCCAGGGAATAAAGTCCTAACCTATTCAACCTTTCTCTGTAACTGAGTTTCTCAAGTCCCGGCAACATCCTTGTAAACCTTCTCTGCACTCTTTCAACCTTATTTATATCCTTCCTGTAATTTGGTGACCAAAACTGAACACAATACTCCAGATTCGGCCTCACCAATGCCTTATACAACCTCATCATAACATTCCAGCTCTTATACTCAATACTTCAATTAATAAAGGCCAATGGACCAAAAGCTCTCTTTACGACCCTATCTACCTGTGACGACACTTTTAGGGAATTTTGTATCTGTATTCCCAGATCCCTCTGTTCCACTGCGCTCCTCAGTGCCTTACCATTAACCCTGTATGTTCTACGTTGGTTTGTCCTTCCAACGTGCAGTACCTCAAACTTGTCAGTATTAAACTCCATCTGCCATTTTTCAGCCCATTTTTCCAGCTGGTCCAAGTCCCTCTGCAGGCTCTGAAAACCTTCCTCACTGTCTACTACACCTCCAATCTTTGTATCATCAGCAAACTTGCTGATCCAATTTACCACATTATCATCCAGATCATTGATATAGATGACAAATAACAATGGACCCAGCACTGATCCCTGTGGCACACCACTAGTCACAGGTCTCCACTCAGAGAAGCAATTCTCTACCACCACCCTCTGGCTTTTTCCATTGAGCCAATGTCTAATCCAATTTACCACCTCTCCATGTATACCTAGTGACTGAATTTTCATAACTAACCTCCCATGCGGGACCTTGTCAAAGGCCTTACTGAAGTCCATGCAGACAATATCCACTGCCTTCCCTTCATCCACTTTCCTGGTAACCTCCTCGAAAAACTCCAACAGATTGGTCAAACATGACCTACCACGTACAAAGCCATGTTGATTCTCCCTAATAAGCCCCTGTCTATCCAAATGCTTGTAGATTCTGTCTCTTAGTACTCCCTCCAATAACTTACCTACTACTGACGTTAAACTCACCGGCCTATAATTTCCCGGATTACTTTTCGATCCTTTTTTAAACAACGGAACAACCCGTAGACAGCGACATTTTAAGTATTTCTGCCAGGTCCCCTGCAATTTCAACACTAGTCTCCTTCAAGGTCCAAGGGAACACTCTGTCAGGTCCTGGGGATTTATCCACTTTTATTTTCCTCAAAACAGCAAGCACTTCCTCCTTTTCAATCTGTACAGTTTCCATGGTCTCACTACTTGATTCCCTCAATTCCATAGATTTCATGCCAGCTTCCTTAGTAAATACAGACGCAAAAAACCTATTTAAGATCTCCCCCATTTCCTTTGGTTCCGCACAAAGCCGACCACTCTGATCTTCAAGAGGACCAATTTTGTCCCTTACAATCCTTTTGCTCTTAATATACTTGTAAAAGCTCTTTGGATTATCCTTCACTTTGACTGCCAAGGCAACCTCATGTCTTCTTTCAGCCCTCCTGATTTCTTTCTTAAGTATTTTCTTGCACTCCTTATACTCCTCAAGCACCTGATTTACCCCCTGTTTCCTATACATTTCATATAACTCCCTCTTTTTCTTTATCAGAGTTGCAATATCCCTTGAGAACCAAGGTTCCTTATTCCTATTCAATTTGCCTTTAATCCTGACAGGAACATACAAACTCTGCACTCTCAAAATTTCCCCTTTGAAGGCTTCCCACCTACCAATCACATCTTTGCCAGAGAACAACCTGTCCCAATCCACGCTTTTTAGATCCTTTCCCATTTCTTCAAATTTGGCCTTCTTCCAGTTCAGAACCTCAACCCTAGAACCAGATCTATCCTTGTTCATGATAAAATTGAAACTAATGGTGTTATGATCACTGGAACCAAAGTGCTCCCCTACACAGACTTCTGTCACTTGCCCTAATTCGTTTCCTAACAGGAGATCCAATATTGCATCCCCTCTAGTTGGTCCCTCTATATATTGATTTAGAAAACTTTCCTGAACACATTTTACAAGCTCTAAACCATTTAGACCCCTAACAGTATGGGAGTCCCAATCAATGTATGGAAAATTAAAATCCCCTACCACCACAACTTTATGTTTCCTGCAGTTGCCTGCTATCTCTCTGCAGATTTGCTCTTCGAAGTCTCGTTGACTATTGGGTGGTCTGTAATACAATCCCACTAATGTGGCCATACCTTTCCTGTTTCTCAGCTCCACCCATAAGGACTCAGTAGACAAGCCCTCTAATCTGTCCTGCCTGAGCACTGCTGTAATATTTTCCCTAACAAGCAATGCTACTCCCCCACCTTTCATTCCTCTGCCTCGATCACATCTGAAATATCAGAACCCTGGAATATTAAGCTGCCAGTCCTGCCCCTCCTGTAGCCAAGTTTCACTAATTGCTACAACATCATAATTCCACGTGTCAATCCACGCCCTCAACTCATCCCCCTTCCCCGCAATACTCCTAGCATTGAAATATATACACCTCAGAAGATTTTTACCACCACTCACAACCTTTCTATCAGCGGATTTGCTTAAACTTTCAACATCATTTATTTTCACCCCAGGCACACTGTCAGCTCTGGTGCTCTGGTTCCCATCCCCCTGCAAATCTAGTTTAAAGCCTCCCCAATAGCACTAACAAACCTCCCTGAAAGGATATTGGTCCCCCTGTGGTTCAAGTGTAACCCGTCTCTCTTGTACAGGTCCCACCTGCCCCAGAAGAGGTCCCAATGATCCTGAAATCTGAAACCCTGCCCCCTACACCAGTTCCTCAGCCACTTGTTCCTCCTCCAGAGCATCCTATTCCTACCCTCACTGGCACCGAGCACAGGTAGCAATCCTGAGATTACCACCCTTGAGGTCCTGCTTTTCAACTTCCCACCAAGCTCTCTATACTCACTGTCCAGGACCTCTTCACTCTTCCTTGCTATGTCATTGGTACCGATGTGCACCAATCTCATACAGGATGTGGTATCTCAGACAGGATGTGTTGTCATTGGAGAGAGTCCAGAGGAGGTTCACGGGGATGATTCAAGGAATGGAGGGTTTAATATATGCGAAGCATTTGACAGCTTTGGGCCTGTACCCACTGGAATTCAGAAGAATGCAGGGGGTTCTCGTTGAAGCCTACCAAATGTTGAAAAGATTGGATAAGGTGGATGTGGAGAAGATGTTTCCTTTGGTGGAGGTATCCAGAACTAAAGGGCACAGCCTTAAAATTGAGGGGTGACCCTTTGGAACAGAGAAAAGGAGGAATTTTTTTAGCGAGAGTGTAGTAAATATGTGGAATGTTCTGCCATAGACTGCAATGGAGGCCAAGTCTGATGGTATATTTAAAGTGGAAGCTGATGGTTTCCTGATCGTTCAGGGCATGAAAGGATATGATGAGAAGGTAGATGTATGTGGTTGAGTGGGATCTGGGATCAGCAATGGTGGAATGGCAGAGCAGACTCGATGGGCTGAATAGCCTAATTCTGCTCCTCTATCTTATAGACTGCTCCTGCTCCTATTTTCTATCCTTCTTCTGAACTTCTAATTGGACTTCTTGATGATGATCTTATATTGATGCTGTCCATTTATGCCCATCCCCACATGGAAACATTCTCTATTCTATGTATTAAAATCTTCCATTATTTCAATGACCCCACCCTGTACTTTGTCTTGGAGACAGCAGTCTATTCTGCTGCATCCCTGATTCCACATTCTTTAACACTAATCATTAGAATATTGAAGGGTACCTTATCAAAGCTGTGTAAGAACCTTAATAAATTACAATTACATTACCATTGTGTACTCTCTTCGCCATTTCTTCAAAAATCTTCAAAGGATTCATCAAACAAGATTTTCTGCTTTGAAATTACCTCTGAGAAGGGGTGGCACAGTGGCACGGCCACTAGAGCTGCTCCCACACAGCATCAGAGCCCCAGCTTCAGTCCTGATCTTAGCTACTGTCTGTGTGGAGTATGCACATTCTTCCCCAGACTGCGTAAGTTTCTCTCAAGAGCTCCATTTTGCAGTCATATCTCCAAGATCTACAGATTGGTTGATTAATTGGTTTTACTTGGTAAATAGGTGTATCACAGAATTTGGGAGCCATTGATGGCAACATCAGGAGAATAAGCTACAGAAAAGAGTTAATGGGAGGATAAGATTGCTCTGTGAGCCATAGAAACATAGAATATAGGTGCAGGAGTAGGCCATTCAGCCTTTCGAGCCTGCACCGCCATTCAGTATGATCATGACTGATCATCCAACTCAGAATCCTGTACCTGCCTTCTCTCCATACCCCCTGATCCCTTTAGCCACAAGGGCCATATCTAACTCCCTCTTAGATATAGCCAATGAACTGGCGTCAACTGTTTCCTGTGGCAGAGAATTCCACAGATTCACCACTCTCTGTGTGAAGAAGTTTTTCCTCATCTCGGTCCTAAAAGGCTTCCCCTTTATCCTCAAACTGTGACCTCTCGTTCTGGACTTCCCCAACATCAGGAACAATCTTCCACATCTAGCCTGTCCAATCCCTTTAGAATTTTATACGTTTCAATAAGATCCCCCCTCAATCTTCTAAATTCCAGAATATAAGCCTAGTCAATTCAGTCTTTCATCATATGGAAGTCCTGCCATCCCAGGAATCAATCTGGTGAACCTTCCTTGCACTCCCTCTATGGCAAGAATGTCTTTCCTCAGATTAGGGAACCAAAACTGCACACAATACTCTAGGTGTGGTCTCACTAAGGCCTTGTACAACTGCAGTAGTACCTCCCTGATCCTCTTGCTATGAATGCCAGCATACCATTCACCTTTTTCACCGCCTGCTGTACCTGCATGCCCACTTTCAATGACTGGTGTACAATGACACCCAGGTCTCGTTGCACCTTCCCTTTTCCTAATCGGCCACTATTCAGATAATAATCTGTTTTCCTGTTCTTGCCACCAAAGTGGATAACCTCACATTCATCCACATTAAATTGCATCTGCCATGAATTTGCCCACTCACCTAACCTGTCCAAGTCACCCTGCATCCTCTTAGCATCCTCCTCACAGCTAACACTGCTGCCCAGCTTCGTGTCATCCGTAAACATGGAAATGCTGCATTTAATTCCCTCGTCTAAGTCATTACTATATATTGTAAACAACTGGGGTCCCAGCACTGAGCCTTGTGGTACCCCACTAGTCACTGCCTGCCATTCTGAAAAGGTCCCGTTTATTCCCACTCTTTGCTTCCTGTCTGCCAACCAATTCTCTATCCGCATCAATACCTTACCCCCAATACCGTGTGCTTTAAGTTTGCACACTAATCTCCTGTGTGGGACCTTGTCAAAAGCCTTTTGAAAATCCAAATATACTACATCCACTGGTTCTCCCCTATCCACTCTACTAGTTACATCCTCAAAAAATTCTATGGGATTCCTTTCTTTTTATGTGATTTTCCTTTCACAAATCCATGCTGACTTTGTCCGATGATTTCACCGCTTTCCAAATGTGCTGTTATCACATCTTTGATAACTGACTCTAGCATTTTCCCCACCACCGATGTCAGGCTAACCGGTCTATAATTCCCTGGTTTCTCTCTCCCTCCTTTTTCAAAAAGCGGGGTTACATTAGCCACCCTCCAATCCTCAGGAACTAGTCCAGAATCTAAAGAGTTTTGAAAAATTATCACTAATGCATCAACTATTTCTTGGGCTACTTTCTTAAGCACTCTGGGATGTAGACCATCTGGCCCTGGGGCTTTATCTGCCTTTAATCCCTTCAATTTACCTAACACCACTTCCCTTCTAACATGTATTTCCCTCAGTTTCTCCATCTCACTGGACCCTCTGTCCCCTATTATTTCTTGAAGATTATTTATGTCCTCTTCAGTGAAGACAGAACCAAAGTAGTTATTCAATTGGCCTGCCATGTCCTTGTTCCCCGTGATCAATTCACCTGTTTCTGACTGTAAGAGACCTACATTTGTCCTTTTTTTAAATTTTATTTTTATTTGGATAAGGAATTCACAATTATCATGTACTTTTTTCACACATATAACCTTTTCCATTTTTTTATATGTATAAAACTACAATTATTTATACATTCTTAAGTACACATTGAGATGATATAAAAGGAAAATAAACATTTAAATAGATAATTATGTACTGTGGTAAATCTAACCTATTAGGCTAAGTAATGAAATTAGTTGTTAGGAAAAATGGTAATAATAGTTTCCATACAACCCTTCTGGACCATTTCCACTGGTCCAAAATGTTGCATACAAGCCTATATACCAACCATTGTAGGTGTTTATATCCCAATTTGTTCGTGCTTGTTCCTGCCCGCAGACATAATTATCCAATCCCTATGTACTTATTTACTTAATTTTTTCATTTTTTTTTATCCCTTTCCCAAATCTTTCCCTTTACTTGTGTTAATTCTCTATTTTCCAAAAAAAAAACAAACATTTAGATTAGGGGTGCTTATGTTAGCAATATTACTGTGTTGATGAGAAGAGCAATATAAATCATTAGGAGAGTCATCTAAAGTCTGCTCGCATTGGGGTTATATATTCAATCCATTTATTCCAGATTTGATAAAATGTTTCTTTTTGAGTTCTCAGGGAGTAAGTCAACTTTTCCATTTTAAATATTTCCAAGATAATTTCGTACCAATCTTCTAATGTAGGTGGTATTGGATTTAGCCATTTTCTAGTGATTGATTTCTTACTTGCCGCTAAGAGGGCCTGCAGCAACTTTATATCTTCCTTCTGTTCAAGGAACAATACATGCCCCAAATAGAGCGTCTCAAAGTTCAGAGGTATCTGGGACCTAAGTACCTTAACTAATGTTCTATGAATACCTTCCCAAAATAGACTTAATTTAGGGCAATCCCAGAAAATATGAAAATGATTTGCCTCCTTGGAGCCGCACCTTCTCCAACACATCACATTTGTATCTTTATATTTTTCCTGATATGGGGTCTTGAAGTATCTTATAATGTTTTTCCAACAATGTACTCTCCAAGTCAAAGAATTAGTCGAGGACCATTGAAAGCTGCAGATCTTCCCCCAAGCCTCCTCTGAAAGTACCAACCCCGCTTCTTTCTCCCACTTCTCTTTAATATACAGTATATTTACATTTTTAGCATGGGAGAGTGCATTATATAGGCGAGAAACTGATTTACTAGGTATTGAACTGCAAGCCGAATTCAGAATCTTGAAAAATTCTAATTCTACTGTTGATAGGTCTGTATATCTACAACTCTGGTTAACATAGTTTCGTATTTGAAGGTACCTAAAGAAGTCATTATGTTCTAGGCCATGTTTGTCC
The DNA here is from genome assembly GCF_963921235.1 of Mobula hypostoma. Classification (NCBI taxonomy): domain Eukaryota; kingdom Metazoa; phylum Chordata; class Chondrichthyes; order Myliobatiformes; family Myliobatidae; genus Mobula; species Mobula hypostoma. Next base: position 39,415,485 of record NC_086123.1, on the reverse strand, counting down.
TGCAGGATTTGGAAACTTTGTAATACTCTTTTATCTATAAATGAGAGGTAGGTTGTAAGACCTTTCTTTATCCATAGCTCAAATCTTTTATCTCCTCTGTTGGGAAGGAATTCGGTATCATATGCACACCATCTAAAGAGTTTTAACATGTTATTAATTCCACATGAATTAACCACCTTCTGCCATACTTTTAATGTAAGATTTATCCAAGCATTATTAAATTTTTCCAACTGGGCCATCAATCCTTTGTCAGCTATTGAGGCCTGAAGAGGAAAACTGTCAACTAATCCAAATTCTATTTCCTTCCATCTAGCCTTATATTCCCTATTACACCAATATAACAGAGGGGTTATCTGTGAGGCATAAAAATAATTTCTCAGGCAAGGAAGAACCATACCTCCTCCTTCCTTCCCTAACTGTAAGGTGTTATATCGAATTCTAGGTTTCCTTCCTTGCCAAATGAAGCGGGAAATCCACTTGTCCCATTCCCTGAATTGATTATCATCCACCTCCACTGGTAAAGTACGGAAAAGATATAATAACCGAGGAAGAATATTCATTTTTATAGTATTTATCCTTGAATTTAAACTTAAAAAGGGGATAAGATTCCATCTATGCATATCTACTTTTATCTCTGAGATTAATGGCTCATAATTCACCTGTGACAGTGTTGAAAGATCCTTCGGCAGGGTTATTCCTAAATATTTTAATGATTTAGCTTCCCACTTAAGATCGTATGTATCCTGCAATTTTTTGGATGGTGTATAATTTAGGGACATAACCTGCGTTTTCTTTACATTTATTTTATAACCTGATATTTTCCCAAAGTCATCCAACAGTGTAAACAATCCTATAAATGATTTTTCTGGTTCACTCAGATAGACCAAAACATCATCTGCGAATAACGCCACTTTCTGTTCAATCCCTGCCACCTTGATACCTTTTACGATTTCGCTCTGTCTTATTAGTTGGGCAAGTGGTTCAATATATAGCGCGAAAAGGAGAGGAGAAATTGGGCATCCCTGTCTAGTGCCTCTCTCTAAAATGAAGGAGTCAGAGAGGTCCCCATTTATCTTAATTCGGGCTGTTGGGCTGTCATATAGAGTCTGAGTTACTTTAATAAACCTTTCTTGAAAGCCAAATCTTCCTAACACTCTGTATAGGAATGCCCAACTAACCGAATCAAAAGCTTTCTCAGCGTCCAATCCTACTACCATTGTCTCTGTCTCGTTCTTATTAACCTGTTCTAATATGTGCAGAGTTCTCCTTATGTTGTCCTGTGTTTGTCTTTGTTGAATAAATCCAGTCTGGTCTAAATGGATTAGGCCAGGTAAAAGCTTTTCCAATCTGCGCGCTAATATAGATGTAAATAGTTTGTAATCTAAATTAAGAACACTAATTGGCCGATAATTGCCACATTCTAGTTTATCTTTACCCTCTTTAGGAATAACTGAAATAATCGCTTCTCTCCAGGAAGGTGGAGTTTCTCCTCTCTGCAAGATCCAATTAAAGGTGTTAAGTAGTAATGGGGCTAACTGTGTCTTCAGGGACTTGTACCACTCTGAGGTAAACCCATCAGAACCCGGGGACTTTCCAGCCTTTAACCTAGAGATGGCCACGTTCAGTTCTTTGACAGTTACTGGTTCTAATAAACTTTCATTTTGTAAATCTGTAAGTTTAGGTAGATCTAAAAAATTCAATACACTGTCAATATAGGGCTCATTGGGGGCCCGGGGTTGGGAGTACAGCTCTCGATAATGTGTTTCAAAACTCTCTTGAATTTTCCCTATTGTACTCTCCACAAGCTTTGTCTTTGGATTCTTTATTTTATGAATTGTATTGTCTGCTTGTTGTTTTCGTAATTTATATGCTAATAATCTATCTGATTTACCTCCTACTTCATAATTCTTTTGTCTCAGGTAAAGAAAATTTCTTTGAGTTTCCAACGTATAAATATCATCAATTTCACTTTGCCATTTCCTAATTTCTTGTTTTCGATTTGAATTACTTTTGTTGCTATCTACAACTTGAAGTTGTTTTAATTTTCCTTGAAGGTCTGCTAATTTTTGTGCATTGATTTTTTTCATGTGAGTAGTAATGGAAATAATTTTCCCTCTCAGCACAGCTTTCAATGTATCCCATAAAATCACTGGTGATGTTTCTCCCGTGTCATTAAGGTCTAGATATTCTTTGATTTCTCCCCTTAATCTCTCCATTACTTTCGGGTTATTGAGTATATGTGAGTTTAGCCTCCATAGTGTTTTCCTCATTTTCCTATCCAGGATTAGAGACATAGAGGCTGGGCTATGATCGGACAGATCAATTGTTGCAATATTACAGTTTTTTATCCTGAGTCTATCTGTATTAAAGATAAAGAAATAGTCTATCCTTGAATAGGCTGAATGAGGGAAAGAGTAATATGTATAATCTTTACTAGTAGGGTGTAATTCCCTCCAGACATCTATAATTCCCAACTCCTCCATCAATGAATTCACTTTCCGAGTCAGAGGTTTATTCTGAGTAACTATTCTTGAAGAATCTAATATAGGATTTAATCTAATATTAAAATCCCTCCACAAATTACTACCCCTCGAGAACTGACCATTAGGTCAAAAATGTGTCTATAAAATGACCATTCACTACCTGGAGGAGCATAAACATTCAGCAATGTTATTTCTGTACCTTCTATTCTTCCTGTGATTTTTACAAACCGTCCTTCTTTGTCTCTAGTCTCTGAAATATGTTCATAATTAAGAGTACTTGATATTAAAGTAGCTACCCCTCTTTTGTGACTCAATTTATATGATGAATAAAATACATGCTTAAAGCCCATTCTTTTTAATTTTCCATGTTCAGATTGGCTCATATCTGTTTCCTGGAGGAAAGCTATTTGTGCCCTCTCTTTTTTCAATTTAGACATAATCTTATTTCTTTTAATTGGATTCAAAACCCCATTAACATTATAGGAAATTATTTTTACCAATTCAGTTTGCATTTTTCTCTAGTAGAAAAAAAGCACTCTCCTTTTCTAACCAAACAGTAAGCAATCCCTTCTCAACAGTAAACCAAGACATATAACCACACCCTAGACATTTCTGAACGTATAACATTTGAAAATTTTTCCCGACTTCCCACAGTGAGGCCTGAGCACTGACCCGCCTCAGTTCAGAGGGATAACCTCTATCTTCACCCTGTGTTAGAGGGCCCTCAGCAGTTTGAATAATCATAGAGAATTTTCTCCTATTTATGTCTCGACCATATTGCTATCATTCAAGTTATTCCGCCTAGTTTATTTTCAGTTACCAGTTTTCATTTTACTTTTAAGTCCGATTTACTCTTTTCAGCCATTTCTCTTAATTAATCTGTATTCTCTGTACATTCGCGTCTGAATATTTGCAGCTTTTCCTTGTAGTTTGACACTCTGGTTCGAGTGGAGCGTCCTCGCCCCACTAACTGCCACGACTTCTGCCGAATCCTCTCCAGTAGCGACTCCGGTTGGGTGATAACTTTAATAGGTAGTCCCCGGTCCGCCAGGTCCAACGTTGCCTCCTCCACCGTAGCGTAAGTTTTTGTCCCTTCGTCGTAAAAGACTCTCAGCCGAGCTGGATACAGGGTCTGGAATCTGATGTTGTTTTCCTTCAGGACTCTCCGTGTTTCCGTATATTCCTTCCGTCTGGCAAGAATCCCCGGTGCGTAGTCGTGGTCTAAACTGATTTTGCAGTTGTTCCACATGAAACCTTTCTTTTGCCATGCTCTTTTAAGCACCTCTTCCTTCGTTCTGTAACTGAGAAATCTGATCAGAATCAATCTGGGCTGGGCGCCTGCCGGAGGCTGTGGTGCCAACGCGCGGTGAGCCCTTTCTATCTGTAGGTCTTTTGCGGCCGGTATATCAAGGTTCTCTCTAAGCAGCTTCTTCACGAAGGGAATCATCAATCCGGGTTTACCTTTGGTTCCTTCGGGAACTCCGTAGATCCTCACATTTTCCCTTCTCGAGCGGCCTTCTTCATCTATTAGTTTCCACTGGAGCTGGTCTTGTAGCTTCAGCATTTCTGCTATCACTTCCTCGGCGTTTTGTAGCCTCTCTTCAATTCCAACAATCCTCGCTTCGGCTTCATCTATCCACGAGTTAGTTTTTACTATTTCTCCTTTAATATCTTCCAGCTGTTTGCTGTTATCTTGTCGGAACTTGCGAATCTCTCCGAGAATCAAAGACAGAGTCACCGATTCCCCCTCATTATCTCCGTCCTGGCTTGCCGTGGGGGAGCTAGGCCCGTCGCCTTGCTGCATCTCTTTATGTTTATCAGCCTTCGAAGCGGACTTTTTATTCTTGTTCTTAGACATCATCCTTGCCCCTTTTATTAATATAGTTATGCAATATTAAGTATTTGTCTAAATTTGATTTTGGGGCAGTTTACCTTCTTTTTTTGTCGAGAGACCTTTTCCTTACGCCGCCATTCCCTTGATGACCCGGAAGTCCCCCGACCTACATTTGTCTTAACCAATCTTTTTCTTTTCACATATCTATAAAAGCTTTTACAGTCCGTTTTTATGGTTCCTGCCAGCTTTCTCTCATAATCTTTTTTCCCTTTCCTAATTAAGCCTTTTGTTCTCCTCTGCTGGACTCTGAATTTCTCCCAGTCCTCAGGTGTGCCACTTTTTCTGGCTAATTTGTATGTTTCTTCTTTGGAATTGATACTATCCCTAACTTCCCTTGTCAGCCACGGATGCACTACCTTCTCTGGTTTATTCTTTTGCCAAACTGGGATGAACAATTGTTGTAGTTCATCCATGCGATCTTTAAATGCTTGCCATTGCATATCCACCGTCAATCCTTTAAGTGTCATTTGCCAGTCTATCTTAGCTAATTCACGTCTCATACCTTCAAAGTTACCCTTCTTTAAGTTCAGAACTTTTGTTATTGAATTAACTATATCACTCTCCATCTTAATGAAGAATTCCACCATATTATGGTCACTCTTACCCAAGGGGCCTCGCACGACAAGGTTGCTAACTAACCCTTCCTCATTGCTCAATACCCAGTCTAGAATGGCCTGCTTTCTAGTTGGTTCCTCGACATGTTGGTTCAAAAAATCATCCCGCATACATTCCAAGGAATCCTCTTCCTCAGCACCCTTACCAATTTGGTTCACCCAATCTATTTGTAGATTGAAGTCACCCATTATAACTGCTATTCCTTTATTGCACGCATTTCTAATTTCCTGTTTAATGCCATCCCCAACCTCACTACTACTGTTAGGTGGCCTGTACACAACTCCCACCAGCGTTTTCTGCCCCTTAGTGTTGTGCAGCTCTACCCATATCGATTCCACATTCTCCTGGCTAATGTCCTTTCTTTCTATTGCATTAATCTCCTCTCTAACCAGCAATGCCACCCCACCTCCTTTTCTTTCATGTCTATCCCTCCTGAATCTTGAATATGCCTGAATGTTGAGCTCCCGTCCTTGGTCACCCTGGAGCCATGTCTCTGTGATCCCAACTTTTCACCTTACTACTTTTTTGCTTCTACCCTCATTTTACACCCCTATACCCCTGCACTTGTTCCCATCCCCCTGCCACATTAGTTTAAATCGTCCTGAACAACAGTAGTAAATGCTTCCCCTAGGACATTGGTTCCAGTCCAGCCCAGGAGCCAACTTGATGGACCAATGTCTCTCCATCTATGTTGTAAGGAATTATGAAATGTGGAATTCATTTTTATGATATATTTTACTTCCAGATGTTTTATTTATTCCTTGGTTAAGGACAATATTACTTTTATATCATTAACGTTTAGGTGCGTAGCTTAAAATTAGGGCAGAGTTAAAGCTATCTTAACATTGTAGCAGATTATTATTTTTTATTTAGACTATAATCTGATCCAGAAATTAATGTACTCAAGATTTACAGGGGCTCAATTAGAATGACAGTTGATTGCAGTCTATTTTCTCTCCTGCAGGATAATATTTTTCTGAGAGTACTGGATTTGTCCTATAATGGATTTGGGAATGAGGGAGCCAAAGCTCTCGGTGAAACACTGAAAGTTAACAATGTGCTTGAGCATCTGAATATCAGGTAAAACAGTATTTGGATTCTTACAGTTTATCTTACTATAGTGGCTTAGTTCAAGAACATTATTCATATTCATTATTGAAATAGTTTTCTCAAATAATTACTAATGTGCAAGAACTGAATTCAAATTTTTAAAAAATGAAAACTGCAGGGTAGACTTCAAGGCCAATTTTTGGAGTTTACCAACTCCATTCATTAGATCTTCTCAAGGAAGGTAAGGCCCATTAACATGAACCCAACTTGTGAATGTTTAGGACACACATGTTTAGGAGAGGTATCATATCTTGAGAACCAATTATTGGCAAGAGAATAAATGATTCTGTACACCAACAAGCTCTTGTTATTTTGACTGTGGACCTTATTTATTGTCCAAACTGAACACCCTTAAACTGAGGCAACACACACAAAAAATGCTGGTGAACGCTGCAGGCCAGGCAGCATCTATAGGAAGAGGTACAGTCGATGTTTTGGGCTGAGACCCTTCGTCAGGACTAACTGAAAGAAGAGATAGTAAGAAATTTGAAAGTGGGATCTGGAGGGGGAGCTCTGAAATGATAGGAGAAGTCTGAGTCAAAATGTGGTTGAAAAGTTGAAGGGCTGAAGAAATTATAGATGGGGAGCAGTGAAAGAGGGTTTCACTAAACTCCCGTTGAAGAGAAGATATAAACTTCTTCAGTATAGGCATCACTGGAAGAGGCTTCGCAGTATTGAATTTAAAAACGCAAACATGCCAGCATCTGCAGGTTTCCTTGTGTTTGCACCCTTAAACTGAGTGACTTTTCAGGCCGTTCCAGAGGCACTTATATTGGTGGTCTGGAGTCACCTTTAGATCAGACCAGGTAGAATTTACTTCCCTGAAAGACAGTGATGAATGAAGTGTTTTCCTTCAGTAGTCTGGTAATTTTGTCTCCATTATTGATAGTAGTTTTACTTTCTTTTTCTTCAACTAAAATTAACTTAGTCATAGTCATACTTTATTGTTCCCGGGGGAAATTGGTTTTTGTTACAGTTGCACCATAAATAATAAATAGTAATAGAACCATTAATAGTTAAATAGTAATATGTAAATTATGCCAGTAAATTATGAAATAAGTCCAGGACCAGCCTATTGGCTCAGGGTGTCTGACCCTCCAAGGGAGGAGTTGTAAAGTTTGATGGCCACAGGCAGGAATGACTTCCTATGACGCTCTGTGTTGCATCTCAGTGGAATGAGTCTCTGGCTGAATTTACTCCTGTGCCCACCCAGTACATTATGTAGTGGATGGGAGACATTGACCAAGATGGCATGGAACTTAGACGGCATCCTCTTTTCAGATACCACCGTGAGAGAGTCCAGTTCCATCCCCACAACATCACTGGCCTTACGAATGAGTTTGTTGATTCTGTTGGTGTCTGCCACCCTCAGCCTGCTGCCCCAGCACACAACAGCAAACATGATCACACTGGCCACCACAGACTCGTAAAACATCCTCAGCATCGTCCGGCAGATGTTAAAGGACCTCCGTCTTCTCAGGAAATAGAGATGGCTCTGACCCTTCTTGTAGACAGCCTCAGTGTTCTTTGACCAGTCCAGTTTATTGTCAATTCGTATCCCCAGGTATTTGTAATCCTCCACCATGTCCACACTGACCCCCTGGATGGAAACAGGGATCACCGGTACCTTAGCTCTCCTCAGGTCTACCACCAGCTCCTTAGTCTTTTTCACATTAAGCTGCAGATAATTCTGCTCACACCATGTTTCAAAGTTTCCTACCGTAGCCCTGTACTCAGCCTCATCTCCCTTGCAGATGCTTCCAACTATGGCAGAGTCATCCGAAAACTTCTGAAGATGACAAGACTCTATGCAGTAGTTGAAGTCCGAGGTGTAAATGGTGAAGAGAAAGGGAGACAAGACAGTCTCTAGGACAGTACTAGGAGAATACAAATGGAACATTTAAAATCCACTAAAATATACAATTTATACATAACCATTAACATTTTAAATTCTCAGAGTATGTACTTTAGCAATACAATCTTAGACAGGGGTTTAAAATTATAATGTTGTGACTCAAAGATAACAGTGTGATCCATTGATGTAACTGGTAAAATGTAAAACAAAAGCTAAGGTTAATGTTTGTGAAGAAGTCATAAATAACATAAAGAATGTATATTGGTGAAGTCTTAGTGGAAAGGTTTGTCCAACAAAACATTCTAAACTCTTCTTGATACTGATCTAAAATCTCTAATTTTGTTTTTGGTCTTATAGTAACAATCGTATTTCTGCAGAAGGAGCTGTGTTGTTATCTTTGGGATTAAAAGTTAATATCACTCTAATTGGGCTTAATGTAAGTATGATACTCAGCAGGTATGTTAATCAAATGTCCCATTATAGTACAGCTGTCCCAATCACTACATCAAATAATTAATTATAGTTTGAAGAAACCTTTCCTGGGAATTGAACAGCTAGACTGCCTTCTATGCAACACAAAACACAACACACAAAATGCTGGAGGAACACAGCAGATCCATAAGACCATAAGACATAGGAACAGAATTAGGCCATTCAGCCCATCAAGCCTGCTCCACCATTCCATCATGGCTGAACCCAGATCCAACTCAACCCCATACACCTGCCTTCTTGCCATATCTTTTGATGTCCTGACTGATCAGAAAACGATTAACTTCCAACATCAGGGGTGATTGATAAGTTTGTGGCCTAACGTAGAAGGAGATGCATTATTAACTTCAAACTTTCTGCAGAATCACTCAGAGTTGACCTGCATGTGCATGTAACAAGAGCTGTATAACTCTTCTCCTTCTACCTTAGGCCATGAACCTATCAATCACCCCTGCTGTGGACACTTCCTGGAGGTCCAAGATCCGTATGCTTCACGACCGCTGGACTAAGTGTGTAGATATAGGAGGGGACTATGTTGAAAAATAAATGTGCTATGTTTTCTAAAATTGACTCCTTCTACCTTAGGCCACAAACTTATCAATCACCCCTTGTACTTGTTTACTGAGAAAAGAGAATGGGGGGGCAACTTTTTCAAATAAAGAGTAGTAAGTATATGGTTCGAGCTGTTGGGGAAAGTGGTAGAGATGGAGACAATTATGATGTTTAAAGCACATTTGGGCACATACATGGATAAAGAAGGCTTAAAGGAATACGGGCCAAATGCAGGGAAATGGGATTATCTCAGTTAGGCAACTTGGTTGACATGGTCAGGTTGGGCTGAAGGACCTGCTTCTGTGCTGTAGAGCTCTACAACTCTAAGCTCATATGTTTAATGCTTACAGATGTCCCGGAATCCTATGCGGAGTGCTGGATGCTATGGGATATTGAAGGCTATAAAAGAAAATCCCAAAAGTGCCATAAGGTCATTGGATTTCTCTGTAAGTATTGTTATGGTCCTAACCCAATTAGATAGATAGATACTTTATTGATCCCAAAGGAAGCTACAGTGTCACAGTAGCATTACAAGTGCACAGATATAAATATCAGAAGAGAAGTAGAAAGAATAAAAAATAAGGCCGGGCAGCATCTATAGGAAGAGGTGCAGTCGACGTTTCGGGCCAAGGCCCTTCGTGATGAAGGGTCTTGGCCCGAAACATTGACTGTACCTCTTCCTATAGATGCTGCCTGGCCTGCCACGTTCACCAGCATTTTTATGTGTGTTGCTTGAATTTCCAGCATCTGCATTTTCCTCTTGTTTGCGAGAATAAAAAATAAGTTACCCACGAGCAGTCTAACAGGAAGGGGTCATCACTTCCCCAGTTATAGGTTGACTCATTATAGAGCCTAAAGGCCGAGGGTAAGAATGATCTCATATGGTGCTCTTTGGAGCAGCACAGTTGTCTTAGTCTTTCACTAAAGGTGTTTCTCTGTTCAGCCAAGGTGGCAGGCAGAGGATGAGAAACAATGTCCAGATTTGCCAGGATTTTCCATAGGGTCTTTTGTTCTACAACACCCTTCAGTGTGTCCAGTTTGACCTCTATAACAGAGCCAGCCTTTCTAAACAGTTTATTGAGCACGTTGACCATGAGACATAGGAGCAGAATTAGGCCATTCAGCCCATTGAGTCTGCTCCCCATGGCTGATCAATTTTCCCTTTCAACACCATTCTCTTGCCTTCTCCCCTTAACCTTTCGTGCCCTGATTAATCAAAAACCTATCAACCTTGGCCTTAAGTACACCCAATGACCTGGTCTCCACAGCAGTCTGTGGCAAAAAATTCCACAGATTCACCACACTAAAGAAATTCGTCCTCATCACCATTCAAAATGAACATCCCTCTATTCTGAGGCTGTGTCCTGTGGTCCAAGATTCACTCATGATAGGGAAGATCCTCTCCAGATCCACTCTATCTAGGCCTTTCAACATTCAACATGTTTCAATGAGATCCCCCATCATAATTCTAAATTCCAGCAAGTACAGACCCTGAGTCATCAAATGCTTTTCATATGATAACCTTTTCATTCCCAGAATCATTCTTGTGAACCTCCTCTGAACTCTCTCCCATGTCAGCACATCCGAAGAAGGAGTCTGAGAGTCTGAGTGGGAGTGCCGAGAAAGAGATTTTTGAAATTTTCGTTATTTTTTTTCTCCAACGGCTTTCTGAGAGGCGGGACTGCGCAGGCGTGTGATGTCGGGCAGTGCAGCGCGGCAGATTTAAAAGGGCAGACATCCTGCTTCGGGTTTGATTCGAAGAAGGAGTCTGAGAGTCTGAGTGGGAGTGCTGAGAAAGAGATTTTTGAAATTTTCGTTATTTTTTTTCTCCAACGGCTTTCTGAGAGGTGGGACTGTACAGGCGTGTGACGTCGGGCAGTGCAGCGCGGCAGATTTAAAAGGGCAGACATCCTGCTTCGGGTTTGATTCGAAGAAGGAGTCTGAGAGTCTGAGTGGGAGTGCCGAGAAAGAGATTTTTGAAATTTTCGTTATTTTTTTTCTCCAACGGCTTTCTGAGAGGCGGGACTGCGCAGGCGTGTGACGTCGGGCAGTGCAGCGTGGCAGATTTAAAAGGAGCAAAGCCTCATAGAGCGGGCAGCGTAGTTTGCGGGCGGCGGAGTGAGCCGGGAGCAGAGTGAAGACTTAAGGGCTTCGGCTCACCGGGCTTAGGCGGAAGCGGGCGAGGCGAGGAAGGTTTGACATTCATTTTCTGTTGCTATTTGAGGAGAGGGGCATTATGAGTGTGAGGGCAGTTTGCTGTTCTTGGTGTCGGATGTGGGAGGCCCTGGAGTCTCCAAGCTTCCCGGACGTCTATATCTGCGCCAAGTGCATCGAGATGCAGCTCCTAAGGGACCGCGTTACTGAACTGGAGCTGCAGCTCGATGACCTTCGTCTGGTCAGGGAGAGCGAGGAGGTGATAGAGAGGAGTGGAAGGCAGGTGGTCACGCCGGGGCCACGGGAGGCAGACAAGTGGGTCATGATTAGGAGGGGGAAGGGGAAAAGTCAGGTGATGGGGAGTACCCCGGTGGCTGTGCCCCTTAACAACAGGTACTCCTGTTTGAGTACTGTTGGGGGGGACAGCTTACCCGGGGGAAGCGACAGTGGCCGTGCCTCCGGCACAGAGTCTGGCCCTGTAGCTCAGAAGGGTAGGGCAAGGAAGAGGAGGGCAGTTGTGATAGGGGACTCGATAGTAAGGGGGTCAGATAGGCGATTCTGTGGACGCAGTCCAGAGACCCGGATGGTAGTTTGCCTCCCTGGTGCCAGGGTCCAGGATATTTCTGATCGTGTCCAAGATATCCTGAAGTGGGAGGGTGAGGAGCCAGAGGTCGTGGTACATATAGGTACCAATGACATAGGTAGGAAAAGGGATGAGGTCCTGAAAGGAGAATATAGGGAGCTGGGAAGGGAGTTGAGAAAAAGGACCGCAAAGGTAGTAATCTCGGGATTACTGCCTGTGCCACGCGACAGTGAGAGTAGGAATGCGATGAGGTGGAGGATAAATGCGTGGCTGAGGGATTGGAGCAGGGGGCAGGGATTCAAGTTTTTGGATCATTGGGACCTCTTTTGGCGCAGGCGTGACCTGTACAAAAAGGACGGGTTACACTTGAAGCCTAGGGGGGCCAATATCCTGGCGGGGAGATTAGCGGGGGCTACTGAGGTGACTTTAAACTAGAATGGTTGGGGGGTGGGAATCAAATTAAAGAGGCTAGGCGTGAGGAGGTTAGTTCACAACAGAGGGATGGGAACCAGTGCAGAGAGACAGAGGGGTGTAAAGTGAGGGTAGAAGCAAAAAGTACAAAGGAGAAAAGTAAAAGTGGCAGGCCGACAAATCCAGGGCAAGCATTAAAAAGGGCCACTTTTCAACATAATTGTACAAGGGCTAAGAGAGTTGTAAAAGAGCGCCTGAAGGCTTTATGTGTCAATGCAAGGAGCATTTGTAATAAGGTGGATGAATTGAAAGTGCAGATTGTTATTAATGATTATGATATAGTTGGGATCACAGAGACATGGCTCCAGGGTGACCAGGGATGGGAGCTCAACGTTCAGGGATATTCAATATTCAGGAGGGATAGACATGAAGGAAGGGGAGGTGGGGTGGCGTTGCTGGTTAAAGAAGAGATTAACACAATAGAAAGGAAGGACATAAGCCGGGAAGATGTGGAATCGATATGGGTAGAGCTGCGTAACACTAAGGGGCAGAAGACGCTGGTGGGAGTTGTGTACAGGCCACCTAACAGTAGTAGTGAGGTCGGAGATGGTATTAAACAGGAAATTAGAAATGTGTGCAATAAAGGAACAGCAGTTATAATAGAAACATAGAAACATAGAAAATAGGTGCAGGAGTAGGCCATTCGGCCCTTCGAGCCTGCACCGCCATTTATTATGATCATGGCTGATCATCCAACTCAGAACCCAGCCTTCCCTCCATACCCCCTGACCCCTGTAGCCACAAGGGCCATATCTAACTTCCTTTTAAACATAGCTAATGAACTGGCCTCAACAGTTTGCTGTGGCAGAGAATTCCACAGATTCACCACTCTCTGTGTGAAGAAGTTTTTCCTAACCTCGGTCCTAAAAGGCTTCCCCTCTATCCTCAAACTGTGACCCCTCGTTCTAGACCTCCCCAACATCGGGAACAATCTTCCTGCATCTAGCCTGTCCAATCCCTTTAGGATCTTATACGTTTCAATCAGATCCCCCCTCAATCTTCTAAATTCCAACGAGTACAAGCCCAGTTCATCCAGTCTTTCTTCATATGAAAGACCTGCCATCCCAGGAATCAATCTGGTGAACCTTCTTTGTACTCCCTCTATGGCAAAGATGTCTTTCCTCAGATTAGGGGACCAAAACTGCACACAATACTCCAGGTGTGGTCTCACCAAGGCCTTGTACAACTGCAGTAGTACCTCCCTGCTCCTGTACTCGAATCCTCTCGCTATAAATGCCAGCATACCGTTCGCCTTTTTCACCGCCTGCTGTACCTGCATGCCCACTTTCAATGACTGGTGTATAATGACACCCAGGTCTCGTTGCACCTCCCCTTTTCCTAATCGGCCACCATTCAGATAATAATCTGTTTTCCTATTTTTGCCACCAAAGTGGATAACTTCACATTTATCCACATTAAATTGCATCTGCCATGAGTTTGCCCACTCACCCAACCTATCCAAGTCACCCTGCATCCTCTTAGCATCCTCCTCACTGCTAACACTGCCACCCAGCTTCGTGTCATCCGCAAACTTGGAGATGCTGCATTTAATTCCCTCATCCAAGTCATTAATATATATTGTAAACAACTGGGGTCCCAGCACTGAGCCTTGCGGTACCCCACTAGTCACCGCCTGCCATTCTGAAAAGGTCCCGTTTATTCCCACTCTTTGCTTCCTGTCTGCTAACCAATTCTCCACCCACACCAATACCTTACCCCCAATACCGTGTGCTTTAAGTTTGCACACTAATCTCCTATGTGGGACCTTGTCAAAAGCCTTTTGAAAATCCAAATATACCACATCCACTGGTTCTCCCCTATCCACTCTACTAGTTACATCCTCAAAAAATTCTATGAGATTCGTCAGACATGATTTTCCTTTCACAAATCCATGCTGACTTTGTCCGTCTACATGTAGACTGGGTGAACCAAATTGGTAAAGGTGCTGAGGAAGAGGATTTCTTGGAATGTATGCGGGATGGTTTTTTGAACCAACATGTCGAGGAACCAACTAGAGAGCAGGCTATTCTGGACTGGGTTTTGAGCAATGAGGAAGGGTTAATTAGCGATCTTGTCGTGAGAGGCCCCTTGGGTAAGAGTGACCATAATATGGTGGAATTCTTCATTAATATGGAGAGTGACATAGTTAATTCAGAAACAAAGGTTCTGAACTTAAAGAAGGGGAACTTTGAAGGTATAAGACGTGAATTAGCTAAGATAGACTGGCAAATGACACTTAAAGGATTGACGGTGGATATGCAATGGCAAGCATTTATAGGTTGCATGGATGAACTACAACAATTGTTCATCCCAGTTTGGCAAAAGAATAAATCAAGGAAGGTAGTGCACCCGTGGCTGACAAGAGAAATTAGGGATAGTATCAATTCCAAAGAAGTAGCATACAAATTAGCCAGAGAAAGTGGCTCACCTGAGGACTGGGAGAAATTCAGAGTTCAGCAGAGGAGGACAAAGGGCTTAATTAGGAAGGGGAAAAAAGATTATGAGAGAAAACTGGCAGAGAACATAAAAACGGACTGTAAAAGCTTTTATAGATATGTAAAAAGGAAAAGACTGGTAAAGACAAATGTAGGTCCCCTGCAGACAGAAACAGGTGAATTGATTATGGGGAGCAAGGACATGGCAGACCAATTGAATAATTACTTTGGTTCTGTCTTCACTAAGGAGGACATAAATAATCTTCCAGAAATAGTAAGGGAAAGAGGGTCCAGTGAGATGGAGGAACTGAGTGAAATACATGTTAGTAGGGAAGTGGTGTTAGGTAAATTGAAGGGATTGAAGGCAGATAAATCCCCAGGGCCAGATGGTCTGCATCCTAGAGTGCTTAAGGAAGTAGCCCAAGAAATAGTGGATGCATTAGTGATAATTTTTCAAAACTCGTTAGATTCTGGACTAGTTCCTGAGGATTGGAGGGTGGCTAATGTAACCCCAATTTTTAAAAAAGGAGGGAGAGAGAAACCGGGGAATTATAGACCGGTTAGCCTAACGTCGGTGGTGGGGAAACTGCTGGAGTCAGTTATCAAGGATGTGATAACAGCACATTTGGAAAGCGGAGAAATGATCGGACAAAGTCAGCATGGATTTGTGAAAGGAAAATCATGTCTGACGAATCTCATAGAATTTTTTGAGGATGTAACTAGTAGAGTGGATAGGGGAGAACCAGTGGATGTGGTATATTTGGATTTTCAAAAGGCTTTTGACAAGGTCCCACACAGGAGATTAGTGTGCAAACTTAAAGCACACGGTATTGGGGGTAAGGTATTGGTGTGGGTGGAGAATTGGTTAGCAGACAGGAAGCAAAGAGTGGGAATAAACGGGACCTTTTCAGAATGGCAGGCGGTGACTAGTGGGGTACCGCAAGGCTCAGTGCTGGGACCCCAGTTGTTTACAATATATATTAATGACTTGAATGAGGGAATTAAATGCAGCATCTCCAAGTTTGCGGATGACACGAAGCTGAGCGGCAGTGTTAGCAGTGAGGAGGATGCTAAGAGGATGC
This sequence comes from Mobula hypostoma, assembly GCF_963921235.1. NCBI lineage: Eukaryota > Metazoa > Chordata > Chondrichthyes > Myliobatiformes > Myliobatidae > Mobula > Mobula hypostoma. The sequence goes on along the minus strand of NC_086123.1, from coordinate 39,399,762 downwards.
AGGGTGACTTGGATAGGTTGGGTGAGTGGGCAAACTCATGGCAGATGCAATTTAATGTGGATAAATGTGAAGTTATCCACTTTGGTGGCAAAAATAGGAAAACAGATTATTATCTGAATGGTGGCCGATTAGGAAAAGGGGAGGTGCAACGAGACCTGGGTGTCATTATACACCAGTCATTGAAAGTGGGCATGCAGGTACAGCAGGCGGTGAAAAAGGCGAATGGTATGCTGGCATTTATAGTGAGAGGATTCGAGTACAAGAGCAGGGAGGTACTACTGCAGTTGTACAAGGCCTTGGTGAGACCACACCTGGAGTATTGTGTGCAGTTTTGGTCCCCTAATCTGAGGAAAGACATCCTTGCCATAGAGGGAGTACAAAGAAGGTTCACTAGATTGATTCCTGGGATGGCAGGACTTTCATATGAAGAAAGACTGGATGAACTGGGTTTGTACTCGTTGGAATTTAGAAGATTGAGGGGGGATCTGATTGAAACGTATAAGATCCTAAAGGGATTGGACAGGCTAGATGCAGGAAGATTGTTCCCGATGTTGGGGAAGTCCAGAATGAGGGGTCACAGTTTGAGGATAGAGGGGAAGCCTTTTAGGACCGAGATTAGGAAAAACTTCTTCACACAGAGAGTGGTGAATCTGTGGAATTCTCTGCCACAGCAAACTGTTGAGGCCAGTTCATTGGCTATGTCTAAGAGGGAGTTAGATATGGCCCTTGTGGCTACAGGGGTCAGGGGGTATGGAGGGAAGGCTGGGGCGGGGTTCTGAGTTGGATGATCAGCCATGATCATAATAAATGGCGGTGCAGGCTCGAAGGGCCGAATGGCCTACTCCTGCACCTATTTTCTATGTTCTATGTTTCTATCCTTTCTTAGATAATGGACCCAAAACTGCTCACAATGGCTCATGAAGCCACAAAATCACATCTTTGCTTTTATGTTCCAGTCCGCTCGAAATTAGTACTAATATTGCAGTTGCATTTCTACAACAGGATAATGATCCTTAACACACCTCAAAATCCACAATGGACTACCTCAAGAGGCTCAAGCTGATGGTTTTTCCATGGCCCTCACAGTCCCTTGACCTAAACATCATCGAGAATCTGTGATACTTGCCAAAGGGGGTGTTATTAAGTACTGCCATGCAGGGTGCCCAAACTTTTGCTTCGGGCCCTTTTCCTTTTTTGTTATTTTGAAACTGTAAAAGATGGAAATAAAAGAAGTTTTCTTGCTTAAAATATTAAAGAAATGTGTCATCTTTAACTTTATGCCTTTTGGAAATCAGTTCATCTTTTACTCGTGTAGCTATCCCAGTAACAGAAATTTTGATCAGGGGTGCCCAAACTTTTGTATGCCACTGTATATAAAGTAGAAATACCTTTCTACAATCATTGCCGCACTGTCCACCGTAGCGAAAATCTCACGCAAGCACTCTCGGCAGAAACACGGCGCAAGCGTTCTCAGCAGAAACACTCTCTCCAGTAACCTTTAAGCTATGAAGCTGCCAAATCATACCAAACAACACATAAAAATACACAGCCTATATAAAGTAGAAATAATGTATGTACAGTGTAGTATCACTTACCGGAATTGGGAAGTCAGCGCTGAGCACACTGATGATGGTGTGTTAGGCTGAGTTGTCGGAGGTTGGGGTGGTGCAGTGGTCCCCAACCTCCAGGCCGCCGACCGATACCGATCCACAAAGCGTGCAGTGGTGGCCGGGACACACCCAGCACATCTTTAAGAAAAAAGCCGAAATAAACAAGCTAATTAATTAGGTGCTGCCCAGCATGTAAATGTCGACCCAGATCAGAGGCGACGCAATCGGAATTTAAGGTGGGGGGTTATATGGGAGGCAGGGTTTGAGGGTCGGCACAACATTGTGGGCCGAAGGGCCTGTACTGTGCTGTACTATTCTATGTTCTATGTTAAAGATGTGCTGGGTGTGTCCCGGCTACCACTGCACTGCTGCATTCTTCACGGCAATGTATCGGAGGTTGGGACCACTGGGGTGGTTTAACACTGGGGTGTCATCTCATCGTCATCTGTTTCCATCAGGGCAGGCAGGTCATCTCCTTCTATGTCTGCTTGCCTCGATGTCGAAGGTCAAGGTTTGTCGTCTGCTGTGGAAGGTTTGCTTGACTGCTGAGCCTCGCACATTTTTCTATCATACAGTTCTTTGTAAGCACTCAAACCATCCTGCAAGTATGCCCTAAACCTATGTACCCTTTCAAAATTAAAGTCGTACTTTTCTGCAATCATTGCAGCGAAAATCTCACACAGTTGCTTCACGTTCAGTTCCTGGATGACTTCACTTTCGTTCACTAATGCATTCGGTTTCGATTGTTATCCTTTCCTCTTCCAATTGCATCAGCTCTTCATCTATCAGTTCTTGGTCATGGAATGCCAAAACCTCTTCAACATCATCTTCCACAAGCCAAACTCACTTTGTCCTTACTTCGTCCACCACGATCTAATTATGATCTAATTATAATTATGTCTAGTTTTACGCTGTGTAACAGCCTTATGAGCTCTTTTAGGCTTTTCCGATACCTTAGAACTCATCTTGCTAATGGATGCTCAAAATAAATTGACATAAAGCACAGATGCCCACAGGCACGTGTTTAAGCAATGCCGGCTAGAATGCAGTTCTGGGGGAGGAGCTTGGCTGCTTGGGGTGTGCGCTGCCTTTTTTTGTAACAGTGAAAACACCTTTTGTTAGTGAAAACAGGTAACTAATGTAGGTCTTTGTAACAGCGAGGTTTCGTAAAGCAAACGTTCAAAAAGCAGGGGACACCTGTAACAGCATTTTGAACTAAAATTAAGTCCTCTGATCTGAACCCCGGATGACACCCCAGAGGTGCAGTGGACAGCGAGGAAGGTTATCATAGCTTGCAGCAGGATCCAGAACAGATGGAAAAATGGGCTGAAAGATGTCAGATGGAACATAATGCAGACAAGTGGGAGGTGTTGCACTTCGGTAGGATCAACCAGGGTAGGTCTTACACAGTGAACGGTCGGGCACTGAAGAGTGTAGTAGAACAAAGGTATCTGGGAATACAAGTCCATAATTCACTGGAAGTGTTGTCATAGGTATATAGGTTGTTAAGAAAGCTTTTGGCACATTGGCCTTTATAAGTCAAAGTATTGAGTACAGGAGATGGAATGTTATGTTAAAGTTCTATACGACATTGTTGAGCCCTAATTTGGAGTATTGTGTGCAATTTAGGTCACCTACCTGGAGGAAAAATGTAGGTAAGGTGAAAGAGTACAAAGAAAATTTATAAGCAAGTTGCTGGGTCTGGAGACCTGAGTTATAAGGAAAAATTGAACAGGTTAGAACTTTATTCCTTGTAAAGTAGAAAATTGAAGGAGATTTGATAGAAATATAGAAAATTATGAGGGGTATAGATAAGGTAAATGAAAGTAGGGTCATGGGTTAGGGATGGAAGGTGAGAAGTTTAAGGGGAGCATGAGGGGAAACTTCTTTACTTAGAGGATCGTGGGAGTGTGGAAGAAGCTACTAGCGCAAGTGGTGCATGCAAGCTTGATTTCAATGTTCAAGAGAAGTTTGGATAGGTACATGATTGATATTTGTATGGAGGACAATGATCCTTTTGCTGGTCGATGAGAATAGGTAGTTTAAATGGTTCAGCATGGAGTAGATGGGCCAAAGGGCCTGTTTCTGTGCTGTAGTTTTCTAATCCTCTATTTGATTTGATGCCATTGTTGCACAGTAATGCATTCATATGCACTTCAGAAGCCACGTCAATGTGCAACTGGGAAGGAAAAGGCCTTCCCCATGTGTCAGAGGAAGGGCCTGTCCTTTTGCCTCTGTCAGACAGTCTGCTACAGAAGATGATCATCAAATCATCTGCAATAATCCTGATATTTTCACTGACTTAATCAATCAGATTACTCCCTGGGGTGCCTACTTCCAATGACATCTGTCTCATCGTTCAGTGGAGACATGTGATATTCACTCTCAACTTTGCCCCTCAACATGAAGGCAAAACTTCAAATTGCCTCCACCACAGAAGTTACAGTTACAATTGATCAATGTAACTTTAAGAACTGCAGGCATGGAAGGAAATTGAGATGTGAGTTGGCACATTTCACAGTAATGCACGCTCATTATGTTTAATTATCCAGATGGACAAGAATTTGTGATGCTTTCCTTGCATTCCTTGCATAGAAAAGTACAGGACAGAAACAGGCCCTTCGGCCGATCTAGTCCATGCCGAACCATTTCATTTGCTTACTGCCATCGACATGCACTGGGATCATAGCCCTCCATATCCCTACCATCCACATACGTACCTATCTAAACTTCTCTTAAACATTGAAATTGGGCCTGCAAGCACCACTTATGCTGGCAGCTCATTTCACACTCGCACAATCCTCTGAGTGAAAAAGTTTCCTCTCATGTTTCCCTTAAACTTTGAACCTTTCACCCTTAATCCATGACCTCTAGTTGTAGTCCCACCCAACCTCAGTGGAAAAAGCCTATTTGGAATTTACTGTATCTATACCCCTCATAATTTTGTAAACCTCTATCAAATCTCCTCTCAATCTTCTACATTCCAAGGAATAAAGTCCAAACCTATTCATTCTTTCCTTATGAATTCTTTCGAGGTCCTCCCAAACCCGGCAACATCCTTGTAAATTTTCTCTGAACTCTTTCAACCTTATTTACATTTTTCCTGTAGGTAGGTGACCAAAACTGCACACAATACTCCAAATCAGGCATCACCAACGGCTTATACAACTTTAACATAACATTGTGGTTTTGGGCCAAAAAGCCTAGTTGTCCTCTCCATAGGTGTTGCCTAACCCCAGCTGTGTTCCTGAGTTTTGTGTGTGTGTGTGTGTGTATTTTGCAGTTGTCTGCATTAAATTCAATCTGCCAGTGTTCAGCCCATTTAGATTATGAAGACACGCAGTCCTCTTTCATTGTCATTTAGTAATGTATGCATTAAGAAATGATACAATATTTCCTCTGGTGTGATATCACAAAACACAGGACAGACCAAGACTGAAAAAAACTAACAAAACCACATAATTATAACATATAGTTACAACAGTGCAACAATACCATAACTTGATGAAGAAGTCCATGAGCACAGTAAAAGTTCAAAGTCTCTCAAATGTCCCACATCTCACGCAGACAGGAGAAGGAAGAAAAACTCTCCCTGCCATACCTGACCACGGTCCAACTCTGAGTCATCCGAAAACTTCGAGTTCTGATCAGCTCTCCAACACCGAGTACTGAGCGCCATCTCTATCCGAGCGATTCGACCTCCTTCTCGGTCGCCAACAGCAGGCAAGGCCGGGGATTTTGAGGCCTTCCCTCCGAAAGGTTCCCGACCACGCAGTAACGACAGCAGCGAACGAGCGTTTTAGAAATTTTTCCAGATGTTCCTCTGTGCTTTCACGGCTGACTCCATCAAATCAGAATTGTCCATGGCCCCTATTTAACGGATACGATATCATTTTCACCGGAGGGCTGCGCACGCGCTGATTTTTCCAGCTGATACAGATCCCACTGCAAGCCATGATAGTCTTCCTCACTGTCCACTACACCCCCAATCTTGGTATCATCTGCAAATTTGCTGATCCATTTAACCACATTATCATCTAGATCATCGATATAGATGACAAACAGCAATGGACCCAGCACCGATCCCTGTGGACACCACTAGTCACAGGCCTCCAGTCAGAGATGCAAGCATCTATTACCACTCTGGCTTCTCCTGCAAAGCCAATACCTAATCCAATTTACTACGTCATTTTGAATGCAGAGTGACTGAACCTTCCTGACCAATCTCCAATCACAAACAAGAGAAAATCTGCAGATGCTGGAAATCCGAGCAACATACACAAAATGCTGGAGGAACTCAACAGGCCAGGACTGAAGGGTTTAAGCCCGAAATGTTGACTGTACTCTTTTCCTAGATACTCCCTGACCTGCTGAATTCCTCCAGCAGTTTGTGTGTGTTGCTCCCAGGTGGGACCATGTCAAATGCTTTGTAGACAACATCCACTGCCTTTCCTTCAGCAACCTTCCTGGTAACTTCCTCAAAAATCTCTGTGAGACTGGTTAGACACAGCCTACCACACATGAAGCCATGCTGACTTAATCAGTCCATGTCTATCCAAATATTTATACTGTATATCCAGTCCCTTAGAATAACTCTCAATAACTTTCCTACAACTAATGTCAGCCATACTGGCCTACAATTTCCTGGTTTATTTTTAGAGCCTTTGTTAAACAGCAGAGCAACACTGGCTATCTTTCTGTCCTCTGACACCTCACCTGTTGCTAAGGATGATTTATATATCATAAGGATGATTTCACTCGCTCTCCCGCATTGCTAATATTTCTCAGCAGCGATGAGGCTGGGTGAACTGAACCAGTGGTTGTTGTCTCTGAAAGTTTTGCGGCTTTTTTTTGCCACACTGGTATAATGAACTGAGATTGAGGCTTGGTCCTACCCTGGCTGCTCTGAGGAGCAGACCTGAGGACTCGGTCTGGTTTGGAATGTTGTCGTTCGCTTCTATTATTTGCATAGTGTGTGTATATGTTTCTTTCCCTCTTTGTCTGCACAGTGGTTATGGTTCTCCAATTTCTTGCTTTGTAAGCAAGCAAATCTCAAGGTGTATCATTTATACATTCTTTGATACTAAATGCACTCTGAATCTTTGAATATCTCTGCTAGGGCCCTGGCTATTTCTGCACTTGCCTCTCGCAGGGTCCAGAGGAACACCTTGTCAGGCCCTTGGGATTTATTCACCCTAATTTGCCTCAAGACAGCAAACAGCTCCTCCTCTGTAAGAATGAAGGTGATGCCATATTAGACCATAAGACCAGAATATATAGGAACAGAATTAGGTCATTTGGCCCATCGAGTCATTTATTTCCTCATTTCCTCATGTTATTTCCTCATGGCTGATCCATTTTTCCTCTTAGTCCCAATCTTTTGTGTGCCCTCCTGTATCCCTTCATGCCCTGACCAATTAAGTATCTATCAACCTCTGCCTTAAATATACAGAAACACTTGGCCTCCACGGCTGCATGTGGTAACAAAGTCCACAGATTCACCACTCCCTGATTAAAGAAATTCCTCCTCATCTCTGTTCTAAAAGGACATCCCTTTATTTTGAGGCTGTGTCCTCTGGTCCCAGACACTCCTACCATAGGAAACATCCTCCCCACATCCACTCTATCAAGGCCTTTCACCATTCTGTAGTTTTCTCTTAGGTCACCCCTCATTCTTCTAAATTCCAGTGAATACAGGTTCAGAGCCGTCAAATGCTCTTCCTATGACAAGCCGTTTAACCCTGGAATCAAATTTGTGAACCTCCTTTCCACCCTTTCCTGTTTCAGCACATCCCTTCTGATATAAGGGGCCCAAAGCTGTACACAATATTGAGGCCTCACCAGCGCTTTGTAAATCTCAACATTACATTGTTTCTTTTACATTCTCATCCTCTTGATATGAATATTAACATCACATTTGCCTTCCTCATCACAGACTCAACCTGCAAATGAACCTTTAGGGAACTCTGCACAAGGGCTCCCAAATCCTTTTGGGCCTCAGATTTTTGTATTTTCTCTCCGTTTGAAAATAGTCAACCCTTTCATTTCTTCCACCAAAATGCATGACCATACTCTTCCTGATGCTGTATTCCATTTGCCACTTCTTTGCCCATTCCAATCTGTCTAAGTCCTTCTGTAGCCTCCTTACAAGTACCTGGTGTGCACCTGGATGACAGACTTGAGTGGAGCACCAACACAGAGGCTGTGTACAAGAAGGGCCAGAGTCACCTCTACTTCCTGAAGAGACTGAGGTCCTCTGGAGTATGCAGGCCTCTCTTTCACATGTCTCTCAGTCTGTTGTCGCCAGTACAATCTTCTATCCAGTAGTGTGTTTGGGCAGTGGCTTCAACACGGGTGATGCCAACAGGCTCAATAAACTGATTAGAAAGCCTGGCTCTGTTATAGGAGTCAAACTGGACATACTGGAGGCTGTGGTAGAACAAAGGACCCTACAGAAAATTCTGGCAATTCTGGACATTGTTTCTCACACTCTGCATAAGACCATAGACTATAAGATATATGAACAGAATTAGGCCATTCAGCCCATCGAGTCTGCTTTGCCATTCCATCATGGCTGATCCTGAATCCCACTCAACCCCATACACCTGCCTTCTCGCCATATCCTTTGATGTCCTGACCAATTAAGAAACTAACATCTTTTGCCTAAAATATAGTCATGGACTTGGCCTCCACCTCAGTCTGTGGCAGAGCATTCCACACATTCACTACTCTAGCTAAAAAAAAATTCCTCCTTACCTCTGTTCGAAAAGGCCACCCCTCAATTTTGAGTCTGTGCCCTCTAGTTCTGGGTAACCCCACCAGAGGAAACATCCTGTCCACATCCATCCTACCTATTCCTTTCAGTTTATCACCTTGGCTGAACAGAGGAGCACTTTTTTGTAAAGACTAAGACAACTGCACTGCCCCAAAGAGCACTATATAAGGTCATTCTTACCCTCAGCCATTAGGCTCACCTATGAGTCAACCTATGGCCGGGGAAGTGATGACCCCTCCTGCTGGACTGTTTGAGATGCCCTATTTTTAATTCTTTCTTCTCTTCTAATATTTGTATACTGTATTTGTATACCTGGGCACTTGTAATGGTACTGTGACACTAATTTCCTTTGGTATCAATAAAGTATCTATCTATCTTTCCATCTATCTATCTATCTATTTCCTCAAAACTACCTGCCCCTCCACCAATCTTCATATTGCCTGCAAACTCTACAACAAAGGCATCAATTCTATCATCCAGATCATTGACATATGAAACCCCCTGGTTTCCTTGGCTGCGTAAGTCTAGGGAAGGTGCACTCCAGTCTCGCCAAACCAGTGAGATTGAGACGGCTCTCCCACCCCAAACCCCAGTGTGTGTGGACGCTGTGTAATTTGCAACTCTGCTATAACTCAGTACAAAAGAAACAAGAGACAGCACACTGCATACAATTAAAGGAATTGTAGTTATGAATCTTAACTAAAGGGTTAGTAAAGAAAAGGTAAAACAAAAAGGGCCAATTGTAATTGAACAGTCAAATGTGCACCAGTTGGAGCTCAATCACTGATCCTCAATCAATCTCGGGGCTTGACTCCAGTGAATCATGATTTCCCCACCGGTCGTACCCTACGACCAGTTCTCTCCAGTGTCTTCTCTCTTCATCTCACACCCAGGTCACATTCCAAAGCATCCGTTATCTCTAACCATAACCCAAGCACTGCTTCTACAGAAAGACCATTATGTTAGCAGTGAAACCTTTCCCATGGTGTTACACTCTCCCCCCATCAAAATTAGTCATGTTCTCGTGACATTGAGATAATTTGTCATCCCTTTATACAAAGCACAAAGTCCAAACCAGGTGTAAATGGCAGTGACATAGCTCACCAAGGGCATAGGTGCCACACTCTGTTCCCCAGGTGCAACATAGGCCAGTATCCATGGGTTTCCTGACTCTTTGGGACCTCCTTACCCATCATCTATTTCTTCAGCTTTGGACACTCCCTGGGCTCTTTCCTGTCCATTACTCGTACCTCCTGACAAATCAGGTCCCCTCGTCACTTGGCTGAGCTCGGCCTCATGCTCAGTTACTTTCCTGTCTACCTGGAGAGGCTCCTGTCTGTCCATTACTCGTGCCTCCGGACAATCAGGTCCCCTTGTCATTTGGCTAGGCTCGCCTTCATGCCCAGTTACTTTAGGGTTCAGCCTCCTGCCATCTAACCTGCCTGTCCATTGGTAGATCTCCCCATTTCACTCACCTCAGTGTGAGAAGGGTTGGGAATCTCTTCATCAATTATTGGGGAGTTTGAGAAGGGCAGCATATACCACACCCCCATTTCCTCTTCCTCCGAGTCTGTATCATATTCAGAGGTGGGGTCCGGTATAATCCTTCTTACTGCTGATCCTTCGGTTCCCCACCATCGCTGTAGAGTCCTCTTACTAGGTGTAGGGTCCAGGTCAGGCTCTGGGTCAACACATTCATCTTTTCCCAGATGTAGAAGGTGGTTCCGATGGAGAAACTTGACAGGCTCATTCCCATCCTCTGGTTTCACCCAGAAAACTAATACATTTGGCATTTGACTCTCCACTACATAAGGCATAGTCGGCCAGTGGTCAGCCAACTAATGCTTCCCAGGTAGCCCCAAATTCTTCATGAGGCTTTAGTTCCAGGCATCATTTGAGAGAACCTAATCTTTTGATCATACCTCCTGTTATTTCCTTGATTCTGCTTGGTCGCTGAGACCTCAGCTAATTCATAAGCCTTTTTCAGCTCCATTCTCATATCAGACACATACTTCAGATAAGTCTTCTGTTGTAGATCTTCCCCACCAGTTCCATACCAGAGGTCAACGGGCAACCTCGCCTTGTGCATAAACAACAGATAATATGGCGAGTACCCAGTAGCTTCATTCTGTGTACAGGTGTAGCAGTGGACCTGATGTCCAATATGTTGACTCCACTTGTTCTTTTCACTGATCTCCAAGGATCCCAGCACATCTAGCAAGGTCCGATTGAAGCTCACGGGCTGGGGATCACCCTGCAGGTGATAAGGCCTGGTCCTCGACTTCTTGACTCCAAGCATGCTCAGTAACTCATTTATGAACCTACTCTCGAAATCCCATCCCTGATCGCTATGTATCCCCCTGGGGAGCTCACAATAAATAAAATACTTCTCCCATAACACTTTGGCCATGGTGGACGCCCTCTGATCCTTGGTAGGGAAGGCTTGCGCATATCTGGTATAGTAATGCATAATAACCAAGACAGTCGCCATGTTGCTGGCATCAGGCTCTAATGATAGGAAATCCATACATACCAGATCAAGTGGCCCTGCATTCTGCAAGTGGGATAGCGGAGTGGCCCTCGTAGGCAGCGTCCTTCTCCGTATACATTAATTGCATGACTTGCAGTACTCTTCAACCGCCAGTTTCATTTGGGGCCAGTAGAACCGATCACTGGATAGCAGTAACAGGATCGGTCTGAGTCAGAATGGATTTACGCAGGGGAAATCATGCTTGACTAATCTTCTGGAATTTTTTGAGGGTGTAACTATCAAAATGGACAAGGGAGAGCCAGTGGATATAGTGTACCTGGACTTTCAGAAAGCCTTTGATAAGGTCCCACATAGGAGATTAGTGGGCAAAATTGAAGCACATGATATTGGGAGTAGGGTACTGACATGGATAGAAAATTGGTTGGCAGACAGGAAACAAAGAGTAGGGATTAACAGGTCCCTTTCAGAATGGCAGGCAGTGACTAGTGGGGTACTGCAAGGCTCGGTTCTGGGACCGCAGCTATTTACAATATACATTAATGATTTAAATGAAGAGATTAAAAGTAGCATTAGCAAATTTGCAGATGACACAACGCTGGGTGGCAGTGTGAAATGTGAGGAAGATGTTATGAGAATGCAGGGTGACTTGGACAGGCTGGGTGAGTGGGCAGATGCATGGCAGGTGCAGTTTAATGTGGATAAATGTGAAGTTATCCACTTTGGTGGCAAGAACAGGAAGGCAGATTACTATCTGAATGGTGTCAAGTTAGGAAAAGGGGAGTACAACGAGATCTAGGTGTCCTTGTTCATCAGTCATTGAAAGTAAGCATGCAGGTACAGCAGGCAGTGAAGAAAGCTAATGGCATGTTGGCCTTCATAACAAGGGAAGTTGAGTATAAGAGCAAAGAGATCCTTCTGCAGTTGTACAGGGCCCTGGTAAGACCACACCTGGAGTATTGTGTGCAGTTTTGGTCTCCAAATTTGAGGAAGGACATTCTTGCTATTGAGGGAGTGCAGCATAGGTTCATGAGGTTAATTCCCGGCATGGCGGGACTGTCATATGTGGAAAGATTGGAGCGACTGGACTTGTATACACTGGAATTTAGAAGGATGGGAGGGGACCTGATTGAAACCTGTAAGATTATTAAAGGATTGGACATGCTGGAAGCAGGAAGCATGTTCCCGATGTTGAGGGAGTCCACAACCAGAGGCCACAGTTTAAGAATAAGGGGTAGGCCATTTAGAATGGAGTTGAGGAAAAACTTTTTCACCCAGAGAGTTGTGGATCTGTGGAGTGCTCTGCCTCAGAAGGCAGTGGAAGCCAATTCTCTGGATGCTTTCAGGAAAGAGTTAGATAGAGCTCTTAAAGATAGTGGAGTCAAGGGATATGGGGAGAAGGCAGGAACGGGGTACTGATTGTGGATGATCAGCCATAGTCACAGTGAATGGGGGTGCTGGCTTGAGGGGCCGAATGGCCTACTCCTGCACCTATTGTCTATTGTCTATTGTCACTGAGCAATCCATAGATCTTTTCAACCCCCAAATGGCCAGAATAGACATAGATAGATGGATAGATATTGAACTTTTTGCTGTTGGACTCCGGCTATATTCCACTGAGATACAACACTGGGCGTCATGGGAGGTTTTTCCTGCCATCGAACTTTGCAGCTCCTCCCGTGGAGGGTCAAACACCCTGAGGCAATAGGCTGGTCCAGGACTTATTTCTATCTGGCATAGTTTGCATATTGTTGTTTGATTGTTTGTGGCTTTTGTATTGCTATATTTATGCTCTATTCTTGGTTGGTGCAGCTGTAAAAAAACTCACTTTCCCTGGGGATTAATAAAGTATGTCTATGTCTATGTCTATGTCTATGTCTATGTCTATGTCTATGTCTATGTCTATGTCTATGTCTATGTCTATGTCTATGTCTAAATCATAGGCAGACAATGCCACCAGCCACTGGCATTCAATTTCGCCAAGGTCAGGATATGTTAATGGATTGTTGTCCACCCTTTCATCAAACTTAGCACCATATACATAGTTACTTAGCTTATCCACCACAGCCCATTTCAATGCCAGGAACTCCAATTTGTGCATGGGGTAGTTTCGGTCAAAGGGTGACAGACTCCAGCTGTCGCAACCATGGATTCGGCAGAGCAGTAGATATGGCAATTGCGCTTGTGAATTTGCACGTATCAGCTAATTATTACTTAATCGTGATAGTATTTAACTCCATCGTAGTGCTTGTCAAGACTTGGACAGAGCACAGCAACACTTTGCTGCCTGTTTGCTTTTGGCTAGCCCTGAGAAATTGGACTTTCGAGTCAACTGATTCTGAAGACTAGCAGTATTCGTTTAATGTTTAGAATTCTTTTTCAGCGCTAGTGTAGGCTTCGTTTCCCATTTGAGAGTTTTAGTTAACTGCCCTATTTGGTCTAGCGTTTATTGTTTATTTTCGCTTTAACACTGTTCACATTAAAGTTTGTGAACTTTCAACCTGCTTCAGTGTCTCTCACTCCACATTTGGGCCATATCCAAACCTGGTAACACCAGCTGACAAACGCAACAGGTCTCAACCCTGTGCCCTGATCCTGATACAGAACACCCCCTAAGCCCTCTCTGCTGGCATCTGTATGCAATACCTATGGCAACCGGGGGTCTGCAAACCCAGCACATGCGCTTTTATCAGCAGCTTCTTCAGCAACTGGAAGGCCTTTTCACATTTCTCATCCCATCTCACTCCAAGAGACTCTGAAAGGTTAAGATAATCTTTACCATCCTCTCCTTCTGTCCTCCCTTTCTTCCTCAAGGGAGGGTAGCTGCACAGGAGCTGATTTAAAGGGTGACTCACTTTAGAGTCGTCCTTCACGAACCTCCATTAGTACCCTCAGAATCGAAGGAATGAGCACAAGGTACTCACAGTCTGTTGTTTGGCCACATGATCACCACCTCTATCTTAGACGGATCCATAGCTAATCCATCCCATGAAACTATTGCCCAACATAGTTGACAGATGTCTTGCAGAACTAGCACTTGTCCAAGTAAAATTTTAACCTTTCGACTTTCAGGTGGCCCAACACCTTCGGGAGCCTCGCTTCATGTTCCTCCAAGGTGGACCCAAACACTAAGAGGTCATCCAGGTACACCAATACCTCAAGCAAGTTCACGTCCCCCACTGTTTTCTCCATGACACACAGAAAAGTTGCCGAGATTCCTGATATGCCCAGGGATAGCCTTTCAAACTGGAAGAATCCTAGTGGATATATGAATGCTGTCTTCTCTTTGTCAGCCTCACTCATGGAGTTCAGATAATACCCACTCCTCAAGTCCAGCACACCGAACCACTTTGCACCACACAGGCAGGCCAGTGTGTCCTCAGTTCTCGGGACCACATACAGGTCAGGGACTGTACACCTGTTCAGAGTCTGATAGTCCACACATATCCATACCTTCCCATTCTTCTCCCTGGGCACCACTATTGGAGATGCATAAGGGCTTCTGGACTCAGGGATGATCCCAGCTTACTTCAACTTCCGCAGATGCTGCCAAAGTCTACCACATCTGCAGGCGACAGTTGCTGCAACCTTTCTCTGAATGTGCTGTCCTCTGTCTTAGAACAAACCACATCAAACTTGTCAGTCGCAAAGAAATCTTCCAGATCAACATCTTCTCTATCAACCTCTTCTTCCAACCTCCAGGTATCGGGGAGACCCCAAAGTTGTATGACTCAGCAGTCAACTTTCCCTTTATTGGAGAGAGCTTCTCAGTGGCTACTCTCACAGGGACACTAGACATTACTGTCACCGGAAAAAGGTGCGTCATTGGCATCCCCCATCTAAGGGTGGACCTCCCTGTCTGAGGTGTTCTTGACACTCATTGTCATCCTGTTAACTTGTACAATCAAGGGTTTCTGCAGTACCCCAGCAGGTAAGCATGACTCCACTTTGTGGTCTTCCGGAGCATCCACTAAGAGGGTCTCGGCATCAGGCATTCTGGGAAATTTGGAGTTTCCCGTCACTCTAACTACTTCCCCAGACAGGTTTGGACTGAGTGTACCACACAGTCCCTCGTTTATGCTCATTTATGCTCATCATCCAGCTCAGTGCGGCCACGTCCTTCCTCAAAAGCAGCTCGGAACACAGGGTGAATGGACAATGTTTTCAAAAGCTCTCTCCAACTTTCTTCTTGCAGGCTCCCACTAGCCTCCTCACAATAGGAGTATTTGACCCCACAAGAATTGAAATTTTGCCCTTCTCGATCAGGTCTGGGCAAACCAACACTAATGTATCAAGGGCCTCAGCTAACCCAGATCTCTAGCGCACTGAGGGGCGTCAATGGTAAATGCGTCAAATACCAGTTGTAAAGCGAACGGTACACCAGAGTAACCTGAGAGCCGCTGTCAAGTTTGGCTCCAGCATAAATGCCCTCAATTCGTAGTGATACACTGGAGCTTGGCCCCACTCAGCCTTCGGGAATAGGTTTTTTTTTGCTTTATGGTGTTGCTTGATATATTGCTCGGGACATTTTCCCCCAAGTCACCAGACCACTCCCTCACTAGGTCTCTCCGTTTAGGTACCCGGGGGCTCACTCTTCGAGGGTTTTCCTGTCCTTCACACTCCCACCTGAAGCGTCCCTCTTCACCACAGTTATAAAAGACAATACCGATCACTTCCCTTCTTGTGGGAACCCCGTTCACTTGCAGCCCTCTGATTAGTCCGTCCCCTCAAGGAGTCCGACTCCCTGTCGGCTTTATCGTGTGGGGTGGTTGCACCCGCTGATAACCACCGGGACATTTCAGTCCTAAACTCTGCCACAAGCTCCTTTACCACTCCCTGGGGTGGGCAATCAGTAGTCACTTCATCCAAGGGGACCACTACCGAGGACTGTACCCTGCTGATGAAGGCCTCCCGTGCCTCTGTCGCATTCTCCTCCTCTCCTACTTCTCTGATCAGCTCGTCAAACAAGGGAGGAGGGCACGTCTTACAAGACATTCGGAGGCCCCGAGCAAACAGGTCCTGTGACTGGGTGCCTTTCGTCACTTGGTCCATTCTTGACTGATTCACCTCAGCCGTTTGAATGGCCCCCCTACACCGCAAGCAATTCAGCTGCCTCTAGCCAAAAGATGCAGGCGGGAAGTTTCTCCCCCTTCTCCTGAAACATGTTCTGAAGCTCCGTTGGACTTCCCGTCACGTGAAAAACATTTCTAGTGCTTGCATGTAGCCCACAGAGGTAGCAAAGGGGTTCTGTGAATTTAAGGATCTCACTACGTCAGTAGCCAGCCCCCTCAGACTCTCTAACAGTTACTGTCTTTTCACGTCATCAGAACACTGGCACTCATCCAGTTTCTAAGAGGTCTGTTCTGCCCAAGTCTCATAGTCCTCTTCCCCTTTAGGGGTGGGCTTCATTCCCGAGAACATGCTGAGCCTATGAGAACTGGGCATTTTGCCATTTATTCGCCTGGGAGGTAAGGGCTGCTATCAACTCAGAATGCTCACCCCTCGCTGGAGGACTTATTAAACCTTCCAAATCAGACCACTCCTTCCCCTCGCTCCGCAGAAACAAGAGCAACTTGTCTTTAGTCTCCCCCAACTACGGGAAACTCAGCTTCCAATTCAGCACGCTCACCTTGACTCCTCTCCTCCCAGAAAGAATTCTGGGTGCCCATGGCACCCCCCTTTCCTGAGGCCCCAATAGTACCAAACAGTTCCACTGCTGTTACATCAGCGCTAGTCTGAACTAAAACAAAATTTTTGCCCGCCATTTTCTCAAGCCTCTGCTCCAGGATCATAACTGTTCCTAATGCTTTAACGGTACTTAAAGTCCAAATTAACAATTCATTGGGACTACAAATGCCTACCCCACTCAATACACATGCATTTGCTACTGGTAACCCTGTGGATTCACACCATCACTCAATCCCTGCAACGTCCATAGCCACGTATCTTAATCACTTTACACAGACTTAAACAACCCACTGGATCAATGCTCAGGGCAATCACACAACAACCAACAAAATCAATCTGGAACAATACTCCCACAAATGAAACTCTGCTGGTTTCCTTGGCTGCGTAAGTCTAGGGAAGACGCACTCCAGTCCCGCCAAACTCGTGAGATCGAGACGGCTCTCCCACCCCAAACCCCGGTTTGTGTGGATGCTGTGTAATTTGCAACCCTGTTACAAATCAGTGCCAAGAAACAGCAGACAGCACACTACATACGATTAAAGGAATTATATTTAGGAATCTTTACTAAAGAGTTAGTAAAGAAAAGAAAAAAAACAAAGGGCCCATTATAACTAAACAGTCAAATGTGCAGCAGTTGGAGCTCAATTCACCAATCCTCGGTCGATCTTACCGTCCGGCTCCAGTGAATCACGATCTCCCCACCGGGTCGTATCCTACGACCGGTTCTCTCCAGCGTCTTCTCTCTTCATCTCACGCCGAACAAAAAGACCCAGGTCATATTCCAAAGCAACTGTTATCTCTAGCCATAACCAAAACACTGTTTCTACAGAAAAACCATTATGTCAGCAGTGAAACCTTTCCCAGGGTGTTACACATATAACGTAAAAAGAATCAGTCCCAACACAGGCTCCTGTGTAACATCACTAATCACCGGCAGCCAACCAGAAAAGCTTCCCCTTATTCCCACTCTTTGCCTCCTAGCAATCAGCCTCTGCTTTATCCATGCTAGAATCTTTCCTGGCAAGCCCAAGCAACTACCATGGGTTTGTAGCTTGTTAAGCAGCCTAATGTGTGGCACCTTGTCAAGGGCCTTACTTCTACAGACTTTTGTGTCCGTCTTATGCACAGAGAACTCACTTCCCCACAGTCCTGTGCAAATCCTAGCGGATCCCCTTCTCAACTCTGTTTTACCTTGCAACACTTGGGAATTTCTAGGTCATTGTTTTCCCTCAATATACTCATTATTTTTGTTTATGAGTTGTTAAGTTCTCAATTTACTCCTCAAGTACTTACTGCATGAATCAAAGATAATGTGTGAACATTACAGATGTTCCCTAGCTGTAATTGCATTTTTTCATTCAGGTAGTTCATGCATATCTCATTGATTTTTAATATGGTAATGCAGTAGTCATGCCAAAAGTTGCCTCTTGTCATGGTCCGGACCGTGAAGTCTGTATTCCGGTTCACGGTCCGGTCCATCGACCCTTGCTCCAGGTTTTCCTGTCTCCCCTGTTTCTGTTCTTGTTGAGCTCTAATTGAGGCAGCTGATGCTCATGGGGGCTGGCTGCATAAATACCTTCAGAGACCAGGATGTGGCTGCTGGATTGTTCTTGTCCTTACTCCTTGTATCCCTTCCTCTGCCTTCTGTTTCCTCGCCTGAAGCCTTGCCAGTAACTCTCGCCTCTCCTGAAGTTCTTGTTTCACCTTGCAATGCCTGAAGCCCTGCCTTGTCTTGCTGTCTTGTCCTGGAGCCACCCCGTACCTAGCTCCCTTCCTGTCCCTTGCCTCCATCGGGTGGAGATCCGCGCCCTGCCCCGGTGAACTGCGCTCTGCCCAGGAGGAGCCTGCCTAGCGTCAAGCCTGAAGACTCCAGCTTCCTGCCTAGCCTCAAGCCTGAAGACTCTAGCCTTCTGCCTCCTGCCAAGCTTTGCCTCGTCTCTAGCCTCCAGCCTCCTGCCAAGCCTCACCTCAAGTCTCTAGCCTCAAGCCTGAAGACTCCAGCCTCCTGCCTAGCCTCAATCCTGAAGACTCCAGCCTCCTGCCTACCCTCAATCCTGAAGACTCCAGCCTCCTGCCTCCTGCCAAGTCTCATCTCTAGCCTCTAGCCTCTAGCCTCAAGCCTGAAGACTCCAGCCTCCTGCCTCCTGCCAAGCCTCGCCTCAAGTCTCTGGCCTCTAGCCTCAAGCCTCAAGTCTCCAGCCTCCTGCCTCCTGCCAAGCCTCGCCTCAAGTCTCTGGCCTCTAGCCTCAAGCCTCAAGTCTCCAGCCTCCTGCCTCCTGCCAAGCCTCGCCTCAAGTCTCTAGCCTCCTGCCTCCTGCCAAGCCATGCCTCATCTCTAGCCTCAAGCCTGAAGACTCCAGTCTCCTTCCTCCTATCAAGCCTCGCCTGAAGCCTCCTGCCTCCTGCCAAGCCTCACCTCAAGTCTCTAGCCTCCTGCCAAGCCTCGCCACAAGTCTCTGGCCTCTAGCCTCCTGCCAAGCCATGCCTCATCTCTAGCCTCAAGCCTGAAGACTCCAGTCTCCTGCCTCCTGCCAAGCCTCGCCTGAAGCCTCCTGCCTCCTGCCAAGCCTCACCTCAAGTCTCTAGACTCCAACCTCATCCTGCCTGCCAGCCAAGCCTCGTCCTTGCCTAGTTCTGGGGTCCGAGCCAGAGCCAAGACCCAGGTACTGGGTCCTTGTCCAGTCTCTGGCTCGGAGTCCAAACCCAGGCTCCTAGCTCTCTTGTCCAGTCCTGTTCCGGGTTCCCGGTTTTCGTGTCCATGTCCTTGCCCTCACCCTGTATCCTAGTCCTGTCCCGAGTATTTCAGTGTCTGTGTTTTGCACTTGGATCCATTCCCAGCCACTTCCTTATGACACCTCTATAAAGCATGAGGAAAAGTTTACTAACACTATATCAAAGGCTCATTTAAGGCTCACTTCTCCATCACATAATCCATGCAAGGTTTTAATATTCTACATTTGACTTGCATAGAAATGCCAGGATTCAGAGTGATACCCATATGCTCCTGATGAGTTTAGGACGAAATGACCTAACCTCCCTGAATTCTGCAACTTGTGTCTTCCCAGCAACACACAGCACCATGGCAATGATTCTTTGTGTTTCTCTTCAGGATATCAGAGTTGATAATGATTTTGAGGACTTGTTCAATAGCATGAAAGAACAGGCTCCAGATCTGGAAATAAAACATGAGAGGAATCTTGATCAGTTCAAAATACCAAGGTCCAAGGTAAATATTTATTCTTGTTTTATGTCTGACAGAAAACTTTGTGTTTTTAATTGTGTAATCTTTCCTACTGTATAATCCAGTTGTCTCTTATTGTATGTTGTAGTAGGTTCTTTTGGTAATATGAACTAAAATATATTCAAGAAGAACTGTATGTATTATTCTCATACACAGAATATCCCTGAATATACCTATCAACACCTGCCCCCACCCAATGTCATTTGGTGATTCCTAGCCCTGCTCTGCATTAAATCATTTCCAGATTATTAACCTACAAATGTCTGGTCATTTACCTACCATCTACCTAGAAAATTTGGTAAAGTTTAAATCTGCAATGCATTAGCGCTTCTCATCCCCAATGCGGCAATAAAGTGGAAGTTGATTAAAGTAAATATTTAATTTTCCATCCCTCCTTTCATAAGAAGTATAGGTTCTCATAGGTTCCTGCATCACCATCCCGAGTACATCTTAATGTATTTCAATTGAAGATTTTTCGTTTAGTTCCTCTCCTCATAAGCGCATACTTTTTGGGGATAGATTGGACAGTAGAACAAATAATAACAGCAAAAACAACTATTATAATAAAGGCTTGTATTTGTATTCAGTGAATTTCACAACCTAGAGACATCCCAGAGTACTTCATAATCAATGAACTACTTTCTTTTCTTTTCTTATTTATTCATTGGATGTGAATGTTGCTGGCAACAATGTTCTCTCTAGCTGCTCCTAAACAGAGCAGCCATTCCATTCCAGGAATGGGATCACTAGGGGCTCAAATCACTCACAGGTTCTTTTACACCTACCCGGAGGGAGGCCTCAGTTTAATATCTTATCCAAAGTAGTTTAATATCTTATCCAAAGGCCAACATTATTTGACTGTGTAGTACTGTCAGAGCACGGCACTGCAGTTTCAGTCTGGAGTTGAAAACCTGTGTCTTTGGAGTAGGACTTGAACGTGCAGTGCTTAAATGCAGAAGAAAGAGTGCTACCACCTTAAGCATTACTGTATAGTTTAAGCATGCAAAATAGTTACACTTGTAACCTGCAAAGAGCTAACTATATTGTTCGAGACTCTTGTAGGCTATTGGTCCTACACTGCCAATCGAATTGGTTCCCAGGAAGTTCAGGAGAGAAAATGCTGGAAATACTCAGCAGGACAGGCAGCATCTGTGGAAAGAGAAACAGGAGTTAACCTTTTGGGTCAAAGACTCCTCATCAGCGCTGCAAGGATGGAAAATTGACCAGAAATTTTAAAAAGAGGAAATTAGCATCTGAAAATAGATGTCCCACCACAATCAGGTGTGGAGGAAACACACCACTTTTCTGCTGATTTCTTGCTGATTAACATGCTCCTTGTTACAGGTTGATCCCCTGACAAGACTGAAGGAATACATGAAGGAGAATCAGCTGAAGTTGGAGCATTTCTTGGGCGCTTTTGAATTAGAGGAGAACAGGCGTATCAGACTCCATAAGTTCCAGGAGGGACTGAAGGTCTGTATGTCACTGCGTCTTTTCCATCAAGTGAAGGCCGCTGAAAAGTCAGTCTTGTTAGGAAACACTGAAAAATACAAGAGGTACTCCGATATCACAGTTTCTCATTAATTCCATAGCATAGGCACCCTGCAACACATCAACCCTTTTCATTACTTAGTCAAAGGAAAATTCAACTCAACAGTGATGATCTTTGTGAAATTGGTGACTTCTGTTTTCTCAGGATGCATTGTAATAGAGAAATGCTCTGTATCTGGGATTGCGTGTTTAATATTTGCAGTGTGTAAGAGGCATTTATTTCTTTATCTATTCATTTTTTTCTGTCTGCTTGTTTGTTTATTATTTATTTATTTAGAGATACAAGGCAGTATCAGGCCTTTCTAGCACAATGAGCCCATGCCACTCAATTACATCCATGTGACCCATTAATCTACTAACCCATGTGTCTTTGGGCAGGTACATGACCAGAACAAGAACAGAGGGATATGGATCATGTGTAGGCAGATGGGATTAATTAAATTACCTTTGTGGTTAGCAAAAACATGATGGGCCAAAGGGCTGATTCCTGTTCTGTGTTTATGCTGGCACTACTCTCAGAAAAGGATTCTCAATCATACTGAAACAAAATACAGAAAATTTGAAATAGGGACAAAATAACAAAGGCTAGTTGCTACCAATTGGTGAACTGTCCAAAATATAGATTTTACTGTACATTCTGACTGGTATCTCCAAAACAAAAACAAGGTCATATAAACTCAAGACTATTCCAACTCAATTACTGGAAATCTTGAGTAACACACAGAGATGCTGGAGGAACGCAGCAGGTCAGGCAGCATCTATAGAGAGGAATGAATGGTCGATGTTTGGGCTGAGACCCTTCATCTGAAATTAAGGGTCTCAGCTCAAAAGATCAACTGTTTATTTCGTAGATGCTGCCTGACCTTCTGAGTTCCTCCAGAATTTTGTGTGTGTTAAGAAGGACGCATAACTCCAGGACATCACGAGATATTTTATAGCCAATAAGATATAATACAAAGAGTGCAGCCACTTGTGTAATTTGTTTTTATATTTGTTTTTTGGTGGTTCGGACAGCTGCCATTATTGACCATCCCTAATTACCCTGTAAAGGTAAGTCTTGAACTACTGCAGTCATGATGAATATACTATCAGGAAGGGAATCTGGGTACTCCTCAGATTACCCAAGGGTTCCATTCTGGAGAACTCTGTAAGTCAGAAACAGTTTCTCAGTAAGGGAAAATAAATAGGTGACAGAAATAACAACAATAGCTGAATTGCTTGCAGCCAGTCAGTCATTGCAGATTTGATCATAAAGGAACCGGCAGAGGCAACAAAGTTCTAGTCAGACATTTATTTTTAATCACACCTGCCTCTTTTGGGGCAAGTGTGACCTGTACAAAAAGGACAGGTTGCACTTGAATCCCAGGGGGACCAATATCCTGGTGGGGAGGTTTGCTAAGGCTACTGGGGGAAATTTAAACTAGAATTGTTTGGGGGTGGGAACCGAACTGAAGGGACTGGGGAAGAGGTGGTAGGCTCACAAACAGAGAAAGCTTGGAGGCAGTGTGTGAGGGAGGATAGGCAGGTGATAGAGAAGGAACGCGCTCAGACCGACGGTTTGAGATGTGTCTATTTTAACGCAAGGAGTATTGTGAACAAAGTGGATGAGCTTAGAGCGTGGATCAGTACTTGGAGATATGATGTGGTGGCCATTACAGAGACTTGGATGGCTCAGGGACAGGAATCGTTACTTCAAGTGCCAGGATTTAGATGTTTCAGAAAGGACAGAGAGGGAGGCAAAAGAGGTGAGGGCGTGGCACTGTTGATCAGAGATAGTATCATGGCTGCAGAAAAGGTGGATGTCATGGAGGGATTGTTTACAGAGTCTCTGTGGGTGGAGGTTAGGAACAGGAAGGTGTCAATAACTCTACTGGATGTTTTTTATAGGCCGCCCAATAGTAACAGAGATATCGAGGAGCAGATAGGGAAACAAATCCTGGAAAGGTGTATTAATAACAGTTGTCGTGGTGGAAGATTTTAATTTCCCAAACATCGATTGGCATCTCCCTCGAGCAAGGGGTTCAGATGGGGTGGAGTTTGTTAGGTGTGTTCAAGAAGGTTTCTTGTCACAATAAATGAAATGAACCTGGTCAGGTGTCAGATCTCTCAGTGGGAGAGCATTTTGGAGATAGTGATCATAATTCTATCTCCTTTACAACAGCACTGGAAAGAGATAGGAACAGACAAGTTAGAAAAGCAAACACATGGAAATCTGCAGATGCCGGAAATACAAGCAACACACACAAAATGCTGGTGGAATGCAGCAGGCCAGACAGCATCCATAGGAAGAGGCACAGTCAACGTTTCGGGCCAAGACCCTTCGTCAGGACTAGAAAAACGTTTAATTGGAGTAAGGTGAATTATGAGGCTATCATGCAGGAACTTGGAAGCTTAAATTGGGAACAGATGTTCTCAGGGAAAGGTACAGAAGAATGTGGCAAATGTTCAGGGAATATTTGAGTGGAGTTCTGCATAAGTACGTTCCAATGAGACAGGGAAGTTATGGTAGGGTACAGGAACCGTGGTATACAAAAGCTGTAGTAAATCTAGTCAAGAAGAAAAGAAAAGCTTACGAAAGGTTCAAAGAGCTAGGTAATGTTAGAGATCTAGAAGATTGTAAGGCTAACAGGAAGGAGCTTAAGAAGGAAATTAGGAGAGCTAGAAGGGGCCATGAGAAGGCCTTGGTGGGCAGGATTAAGGAAAACCCCAAGGCACTCTACAAGTATGTGAAGAGCAAGAGGATAAGACATGAAAGAATAGGACCTATCAAGTGTGGCAGTGGGAAAGTGTGTATGGAACCGGAGGAAATAGCAGAGCTACTTAATGAATACTTTACTTCAGTATTCACTATGGAAAAGGATCTTGGTGATTGTAGTGATGACTTGCAGTGGACTGAAAAGCTTCAGCGTGTAGATATTAAGAAACAGGATGTGCTGGAGCTTTTGGAAAGCATCAAGTTGGATAAGGCACCAGGACTGGATGAGATATACCCCAGGCTACTGTGGGAGGTGAGGGAGGAGATTGCTGAGCCTCTGGCAATGATCTTTGCATCATCAGTGGGGACGAGAGAGGTTCTGGAGGATTGGAGTGTTGTGGATGTTGTTCCCTTATTCAAGAAAGGGAGTAGAGATAGCCCAGGAAATTATAGACCAGTGAGTCTTACTTCAGTGATTGGTAAGTTGATGGAGAAGATCCTGAGAGGCAGGATTTATGAACATTTGGAGAGGTATAATACGATTAGGAATAGTCAGCATGGCTTTGCCAAGGGCAGGTTGTGCCTTACGAGCCCGATGGAATTTTTTAAGGATGTGACTAAACAAATTGATGAAGGAAGAGCAGTAGATGTAGTATATATGGATTTCAGCAAGGCATTTGATAAGGTAACCTATGCAAGGCTTATTGAGAAAGTAAGGAGGCATGGGATCCAAGGGGACATTGCTTTGTGGATCCAGAACTGGCTTGCCCACAGAAGGCAAAGTGTAGTTGTAGATGGGTCATATTCTGCATGGAGATTGGTGACCAGTGGTGTGCCTCAGGGATCTGTTCTGGCACCCTTACTCTGATATTTATAAATGACCTGGATGAGGAAGTGGAGGGATGGGTTAGTATGTTTGCTAATGACACAAAGATTGGGGGTGTTGTGGATAGTGTGCAGGGCTGTCAGAGGTTAATAGAACATAGAACATAGAATAGTACAGCACAGTACAGGCCCTTCGGCCCACAATGTTGTGCCGACCCTCAAACTCTGCCTCCCATATAAGTCCCCAACTTAAGTTCCTCCATATACCTGTCTAGTAGTCTCTTAAACTTCATTAGTGTATCTGCCTTCACCACTGACTCAGGCAGTGCATTCCACACACCAACCACTCTCTGAGTGAAAAACCTTCCTCTAATATCCCCCTTGAACTTCCCACCCCTTACCTTAAAGCCATGTCCTCTTGTATTGAGCAGTGGTGCCCTGGGGAAGAGGCGCTGGCTATCCACTCTATCTATTCCTCTTATTATCTTGTACACCTCTATCATGTCTCCTCTCATCCTCCTTCTCTCCAAAGAGTAAAGCCCTAGCTCCCTTAATCTCTGATCATAATGCATACTCTTTAAACCAGGCAGCATCCTGGTAAATCTCCTCTGTACCCTTTCCAATGCTTCCACATCCTTCCTATAGCGAGGCGACCAGAATTGGACACAGGACTCCAAGTGTGGCCTAACCAGAATTTTATAGAGCTGCATCATCACATCGTGACTCTTAAACTCTATCCCTCAACTTACGAAGGCTAACACCCCATAAGCTTTCTTAACTACCCTATCCACCTGTGAGGCAACTTTCAGGGATCTGTGGACATGTACCCCCAGATCCCTCTGCTCCTCCACACTACCAAGTATACTGCCATTTACTTTGTACTCTGCCTTGGATTTTGTCCTTCCAAAGTGTACCACCTCACACTTCTCCAGGTTGAACACCATCTGCCACTTCTCAGCCTACTTCTGCATCCTATCAATGTCTTTCTGCAATCTTTGACAATACTCTGCACTATCGACAACACCACCAACATTTGTGTCGTCTGCAAACTTGCCAACCCACCCTTCTACCCCAACATCCAGGTCATTAATAAAAATCACGAAAAGTAGAGGTCCCAGAACAGATCCTTGTGGGACACCACTAGTCACAATCCTCCAATCTGAATGTACTCCCTCCACCACCACCCTCTGCCTTCTGCAGGCAAGCCATTTCTGAATCCACCTGGCCAAACTTCCCTGGATCCCATGCCTTCTGACTTTCTGAATAAGCCTACTGTGTGGAACCTTGTCAAATGCCTTACTAAAATCCATATAGATCACATCCACTGCACTACCCTCATCTATATGCCTGGTCACCTCCTCAAAGAACTATCAGACTTGTTAGACACGATCTGCCCTTCACAAAGCCACACTGATTGTCCCTGATCAGACCATGATTCTCTAAATGCCCATAAATCCTATCTCTAAGAATCTTTTCCAACAGCTTTCCCACCACAGACATAAGGCTAACCGGTCTATATTTACCCGGGCTATCCCTACACTACCTTTTTTGAACAAGGGGACAACATTCGCCTCCCTCCAATCCTCCAACGCCATTCCCGTGGACAACAAGGACATTAAGATCCTGGCCAGAGGCTCAGCCATCTCTTCCCTCGCCTCGTGGAGCAGCCTGGGGAATATTCTGTCAGGCCCCGGGGACTTATCCATCCTAATGTACAACGTTTGTATTTTAACAACTCCAACACCTCCTCTCCCTTGATATCAACATGTTCCAGAACATCAACCTCACTCATATTGTCCTCACCATCATCTAGTTCCCTCTCATTGGTAAATATCGAAGAGAAGTATTCATTGGGGACCTCGCTCACTTCCACAGCCTCCAGGCACATCTTCCCACCTTTATCTCTTATCGGTCCTACCTTCACTCCTGTCATCTTTTTTTTCTTCACATAATTGAAGAATGCCTTGGGGTTTTCCTTTACCCTACTCGCCAAGGCCTTCTCATGCCCCCTTCTTGCTCTTCTCAGCCCCTTCTTAAGCTGCTTTCTTGCTTCCCTATATTCCTCAATAGACCCATCTGATCCTTGCTTCCTCAACCTCATGTATGCTGCCTTCTTCCACCTGACTAGATTTTCCACCTCACTTATCACCCATGGTTCCTTCACCCTACCATTCTTTATCTTCCTCACCGATCCTGCAAGAGATCTCTAAACATCGACCACATGTCCATAGTACATTTTCCTGCAAAAACATCATCCCAGTTCACACCCGCAAGTTCTAGCCTTCTAGCCTCTTAATTTGCCCTTCCCCAATTAAAAATTTTCCTGTCCTCTCTGATTCTATCCTTTTCCATGATAATGCTAAAGGCCAGGGAGCGGTGGTCACTGTCCCCCAGATGCTCACCCACTGAGAGATCTGTGACCTGACCCGGTTTATTACCTAGTACTAGATCTAGTATGACATTCCCCCTGGTCGGCCTGTCCACATACTGTGACAGGAATCCGTCCAGGTTACAGCGGGACATTGATAGGATACAAAACTGGACTGAGAAGTGGCAGATGGAGTTCAACCCAGATAAGTGTGAAGTGGATAATTTTGGTAGGTCAAATATGATGGCAGAATATAGGATTAATGGTAAGACTCTTGACAGTGTGGTGGATCAGAGGGATCTTGGGGTCCGAGTCCATAGGATGCTCAAAGCAGCTGCATATGTTGACTCTGTGGTTAAGAAGGCATACGGTGTATTGGCCTTCATCAATCGTGGAATTGAATTTCATAGCTGAGAGGTAATGTTGCAGCTATATAGTACCCTGGTCAGACCCCACTGGAGTACTGTGCTCAGTTCTGGTCACCTCACTACAAGAAGGATGGGGAAACCATAGAAAGGGTGCAGAGGAGATTTACAGGGATGTTGCCTGGATTGGGGAGCATGCCTTATGAAAACGGGTTGAGTGAACTCAGCCTTTTCTCCTTGGAGCGACGGAGAATGAGAGATGACCTGACAGAGGTGCATAAGATGATGAGAGGCATTGATCGTGTGGATAGTCAGAGGCTTTTTCCCAGGGCTAAAATGGCTGCCACAGGAGGGCACAGATTTAACGTGCTTGTGAGTAGGTACAGAGGAGATGTCGGGGGTAAGTTTTTTACTCAGAGAGTGGTGAGTGTGTGGAATGGGCTGCAGGCAATGGTGGTGGAGGCGGATACGATAGGGTCTTTTAAGAGACTTTTGGATAGGTACATGGAGCTTAGAAAAATAGAGGGCTATGGGTAAGCCTAGTAATTTCTAAGGTAGGGTCATGTTTGGCACAACTTTGTGTGCCAAACGGCCTGTATTGTGCTGTAGGTTTTCTATGTTTCTAATCAAGCCACTTTTTGCATAAATTATTCAGTGTTGTTTTAAACTGTACACCAATCTTCTATGATCAGATACAGTACTATTAGCAGGTTTGTTTTCATGCATACATCATTTGCTTCTACGTATTTAGAGATCTATGGGAAAATTTGCGTAAAGTTGGAATTCCATAAGGTAGTTCTGTATCCCAGGGAGCCCATATCTCAGAATTGAAACCCATCATCACTGAAGGGCCAGTGACGATCAACAGCCAGTATGCAGACAGCTAGAACCCAGAAATAGCAATGCATTCATGGAGAGAATACCTATTTTAGTCATGTTGGTTTAATTGTAAATATTTCCCATGACACTAGGGAAATATTTACTTGCTTATTGTACAAAACAGAGTTTTGGAATAACTTGTATGCATCCATTAGGACCAATAGAGTCTCAAACAAAGCTTTTTGTACTGAAGGGCGTGGGAACGGAGTTGCTGCTGGTGTTGTTGTTGCGAGTAGTGTTCTGCTAAACATTGTGGACATTCTATGTTGGTGCCAGAATGTGTGGTGACACCTGCAGACAGCCCCCACCACGTCCTTGGGTGTGTTGGTTGTTAATAAACAAATGCATTTCACTGTATGTTTCAATGTGCATGTGATAAATAAATCTGAATCTGAAATCTGAAGGCAGAAAAATGAGTCCCAAAGTGAGTGTTCTACACACTGAACCTTGGTATTTAGACTATAAATCTTCACTGACTGCACTGCATTATAAATAAGCTGTTGTGCACACATGTGACAGTGGGAAATATCACGTGTCTGGTTCAGTGCCGAAGAAGTCTTCAGTGTCCTGCCTCAACGATTACGTCCCGTTGCACTCACATCCTTCATCATGAAGTGTTTCGAGAAGCTCGTCATGAGGCACATCAAGACCCTGCTGCCCCCCTCACTGGACCCCCTGCAGTTCACGTACGATCCCAACCGTTCAACAGACGACGCCATTGCCATTGCCCTCCACCTGGCCCTAACCCACCTGGACAAAAAAGACACATACGTTCGAATGCTGTTCATAGACTTCAGTTCAGCATTCAATACAACCATTCCTCAGAAAATAATTGGAAAGCTGAGCCTACTGGGTATGAACACCTCCCTCTGCAGCTGGATCCTAGACTTCCTGACTGGGAGACCTCAGTCAGTCCGAATTGGAAGCAGCATCTCCAACACCCTCACACTGAGCACGGAGGCCCCCCAGGGCTGTGTACTCAGTCCACTGCTGTTCACTCTGCTGACCCACAACTACAATGCAACACACAGCTCGAACCACAGCATAACGTTCATCATCACGATGACATTGCCGTGGTGGGTCTCATCAGCAAGAATGATGAGTCAGCGTACTGTTACATACCTCATGGGTATCTTGTGACTGTCTTATGACCATGATGTAATTGAGTATCTGATGAGCATGATGTAATAGTCTTGTGGAGGTCACATGATGTAATTTTCCCACCAGTGTGAGGTCACGTGATGGCCTGTTCTCAACAGATATATAAAGAAGACCCCTGGTGTGACGCAGTTAGTTTTTCCAGTTGAGTTTTAAGTTTAGTTTGTTATTTAATTCATCAGATACTCCGTTATGCTGCGTATTCGTTTTACGACGCAGTTTCGTTTTAAAGTGGAGTTCTACTTTCTATTGTAAGTAGTACTGGAGAGTGAAGACCTTACCAAAGTACAGGAGTTCGCCGAGTCGAGTAAAGTTGATATCGTTTGGCGGTTTTGGAGAGAATCGAACTTGATTGAATCTCCGTTCAAGAAAAAGTGACCTGCATTTTGAGATATCCTCTGCTAAAGCAGGAAGGATTGAGCAGTGTCTATTCTCCAGAGGAAAAGGTCAGTTCTTTTAAACTGTTTTATTTCCTTTGTTGTGAATCCTGCGGACAAGGCAGGTTCCGGCTGGGATCAGCAGTAACGTCACGTCTTTGGGAAATTCTTTACGTCAGAAAAGTCTCTCCTAATTGACTGTATAAATCTCTCGGACTTTCAAATTTACCTTTCTAAGAACTGTGTTTGAATTTACCACTTTAAGAACTGTTTTTGCATTTACCCTTTTAAGAACTGTCGCAGAGTTACCGTATAGCAGTTAACTTCCGGTTAAGTTAGTCGTTTAAATACTTCACTATTTTTGAGCAGAGTTTAATAAACGTTTGTTTGTTTTTATAAAACCTGACTCAATTCTATATTAATTGTTGCCGGTTACGTGACATAATTTGGGGGCTCGTCCGGGATTGTTCCAATTTTGAGCATAAGTGCTTGTTTAATTATCAACCTGATTTGGAAAAGGGAAATACCCAATTCTTTTGTTTGTTTGGTCTGTGGGTGGTGTTCGGCAGGAATGAATATTGACAACTTTATGGAATCACCACACCCGGTGTTTTTAGCGAAGGCGAGAAAGGGTGATGTATCGGAGATTGCTAGAAGGTGGATCTTAAAGGAATTATGAAGGTTACAACAAAGCCCGTAACTCAGAGAAAAATTGCGGAACATTATGTAAGTTTGGGAAAGTTTGATGATGAGGTGTTAGGGAGGTTTCCAATGAGTACACTGGAAATGCAGTTACATCTTGAACAGATAAAGTTTGAGAAATTTAAAGCGGAAATGGCCGAAAGAGAGCCAAATAAAACAAGGGAGTTTGAGTTAGCGATGGAGAAATTAAGGATTGAAAATCAGTCCTCTGGTTCTAGGAAACAGTTTATTGCTAGTAGAGAGGTTATTTTGCTTCCTCCATTTAATGAAGCAGAAGTGGACAAGTATTTCCAACATTTTGAAATTGTTGTTCTGAGTTTAGAGTGGCAGAAAGATAAATGACCAGTGATGTTACAAAGTGTAATTAGAGGCAAGGCACAACAAGTTTATACAGCTTTAACTGCTGAACAAGCACTTGATTATGATATTGTGAAGCAGCATATATTGAAAGCATATGAACTGGTTCCAGAAGCTTATAGAGAAAGTTTTAGAAATTTGAAGAAATCTGTGGAAAAACTTACGTGGAATTTGCCTACGAGAAATCTGTGTGTCTTGAGAGATGGGTTTCCTCTAAAAATATGAATGGGGAGCATAATAAATTAAAAGAGTTGATTTTACTGGAGGAATTTAAAAGGAGCATTCCTGTTGAAGTGAGGACAATATTCCAGAGGAATATTGTATCATTTCTTAATTGATGCATTACTAAATGACAATAAAAGAGGACTGCGTGTCCTCATAATCTAATAATACTTAAATGAAAGGGACACTGCTGCATTGCAGGAGTCTGCTAAATTAGCTGATGAGTATGCTTTAATTCACAAGAGTAAATTTTCTCCAAGTCGAACTTTTAAAAGGAAAAATAGCACAGAGAGTCAAGGTAAACCTGAAATTAAATCTGTAGTTACTGATAAAGGTAAGGATGAAAGGAGACATGTGAAGGAAAGACATTTTGGTCCTATTTGTAATTATTGTAAGAAACCTGAACATGTAATAGCTAACTGTTTTCCATTGACAAAGAAAGAGAAGGAAGCAGTCCCAAGTGCTTGTGTGCATCATATTGAAACACCTGTAAATCCACAGAGTTCAATAAATACCAATGAAGTTTTGTCAGAGTCTGACCAAGTTAAGAGGGAATATGAACATTTTATAACCGAAGGATTTGTGTACTTGAAAGAGGGTTCCAATCCAGTACCAATAAGAATCCTTAGAGATACTGGAGCTGCTCAATCACTAATGTTAGACAGTGTTCTAAAGTTTAGTGATGAATCTGACATTGGTAAGGTAAATTATATAAGAGGAGTTGGGAGTGCCCTTATGCCGGTACATTTGCATAGAGTAAATTTAAGGTCAGGGTTAGTTACAGGGCCTGTTAAAGTAGGACTACAACCCAGTTTACCTGTGAATGATGTTTCTTTATTGTTGGGGAATGACTTAGCAGATGGACAAGTTTTTCCTGAAGGGCATTTGACAATAAAGCCTATTTCTGAGGAACCACAGAGGGATTCTAACATAGATTCTTCCTGTGTTGTCCGAGCTATGGCTAAAAAGACTGATGTACAGGATGAGGTTGTTACCCATGACTGTTCAACTCGGGATGCGAATTTTGAGGATGTGTCAGAAACTTTCTTACCTTCATTACTTGATGAAGATTATTGTAGTAAGTCTGACCATGAAGATTTGTCTTTATCTGAGAAGAAGATGATAGCAGAGCAGAGTAGAGACCCTGAGATTATCAAATTAAAGGAACAAGCTCTTTCAGATAGTGAAATTGAGAAGGTGCCAGTAGGATATTATTTTGAAAGGGGAGTATTAATGAGGAAGTGGAGATCACCTACAATTCCTGCAAGTGACGATGGGAAGGTTCTTCACCAGGTAGTAGTTCCTAAAGTTTATCGAAATGAGATTTTAACTATGGCTCATAGTATGCCTTTGGGTGGCCATCAAGGTGTAAAGAAAACTATGAACAAGGTTTTTAAACATTTTTACTAGCCTAGTTTAAGAAAAGATGTGGCAACATTTTGCAGGACTTGTCATACTTGTCAAATTGTGGGTAAACCTAATCAAGTTACTCCAGTGGCCCCATTGCAAACGATTGGTGAGCCGTTTTCCAAAATTATTATAGATTGTGTAGGCCCATTGCCAAAAACTAAAACTGGACATCAATATTTGCTGACCATGTGCACAGTGTTTAGGTTTCCAGAGGCAATACCTCTTAGGAATATAACAGCCAAAACTGTGACAGAGGCTCTTATAAAATTCTTTACTTATTTTGGGTTGCCTAAGGAAATACAATCAGATCAAGGTAGTAATTTTATGTCTGGATTGTCTCAGCAGATAGTTTATAAACTGGGAGCAAAACAGATTACCTCATCTCCATATCATCCAGAATCGCAAGGAGCCTTGGAGAGATTTCATTCTACCCTTAAAACTATGATTAGGACGTACTATGTGGAAAATGAGAAGGACTGGGATGAAGGCGTACATTTACTACCTTTTGCAGTATGGGAGGCAGTGCAGGAATCATTAGGTTTTAGTCCTTATGAACTTGTGTTTGGACATAGAGTTCGAGGACTTTTGGCCTTGTTGAAGGAACAGTGGATTAATAAAGAGGTACACACTAATTTGCTGGATTATGTTTTAAAATTCAAAGAAAGATTACATGAGGCTTGTAGCTTAGCCAAGGAAAATTTTAAATCGGCTCAGGAGAAAATGAAGACTTCATA
Source organism: Mobula hypostoma (assembly GCF_963921235.1). Taxonomy (NCBI): domain Eukaryota; kingdom Metazoa; phylum Chordata; class Chondrichthyes; order Myliobatiformes; family Myliobatidae; genus Mobula; species Mobula hypostoma. The sequence continues at coordinate 39,366,317 of NC_086123.1, read as the reverse complement.
TGATAAGGAAGCTAGAATGAGGTAATTTAAGCCTGGAGATAAGGTGTTGGTTCTTTTCCGAGTGCAAATGAACCCATTGCAAACTAAATTTCATGGTCTTTATGAGATTAAATCGAAAGTAAATGATGTGGATTACGTGATAAAAATCCCAGATCGAAGAATGCCAACACAGCTGTGTCATATAAATATGATAAAACCGTACTATGAGAGACAGGCTGTTGTGGTCGATAATAATGAGTTTGATCCCACTGGGAACTTAATGAATGATTCATCTGAAACTCATTTTAAACCCAAGATTATTTCTGCCAGATTACCAAACTCAACAATTCTGGAAACTATTGATGAGAAATTAGCTCATTTACAGCCAGAGCAGAGAGAGCAGATGAAACAATTAATTTTTAAATATAGAGATTTATTTCCAGACGTTCCTAAAAGAACCACAGTAGTTTCACATGATGTAGATGTTGGAGATGCAAAACCCATAAAACAACATCCATATCGGATGAATAGGGAAAAATGTGAACTTGCTGAACAAGAAATTAAGTATATGTTAGAGAATAATATTATTAGACCTTCTAATTCGAATTGGAGTTCACCATGTGTTATGTTGCCTAAGCCAGACAATAGTATTTGGTTTTGTACAGATTACAGGAAGGTGAATGCTGTGACAAAAACTGATGCATATCCAATCCCTGGAGTAGATAATTGTCTGGATAAAGTTGGACAAGCAAAGTTCCTTACAAAGATTTATTTGTTAAAAAGTTGTTGGTGTGTTCCATTGACGGATAGAGGTAGAGAGATTTCTGTATTTGTAACGCTATCCGGGTTATATGAATATAATGTTCTTCCATTTGGGATGAAGAATGCACCAGGTACTTTCCAGCAGATGATGAATTCTGTGATTCATGGGTTAAAAGATACATATGCCTATACTGATGATTTAGTTGCAGATAATTAGATACAGATAATACAGATACAGATAGTTACAGGGTATAGTCAGAGGGACAGAGGGATAAAAAGGAGAGTGAGAGAAAGAATGTGTGTATAAAAATAAATAATGGATGGAATACGAGGGGGAGGTGGGGCATTAGCGGAATGGCCACACATTTTAATTCCACATCCCATTCCCATTCTGACATGTCTATCCACGGCCTCCTCTACTGTAAAGATGAAGCCACACTCAGGTTGGAGGAACACCTTATATTCTGTCTGGGTAGCCTCCAACCTGATGGTATGAACATTGACTTCTCTAACTTCCGCTAATGCCCTACCTCCCCCTCGTACCCCATCCGTTATTTATTTTTATACACACATTCTTTCTCTCACTCTCCTTTTTCTCCCTCTGTCCCTCTGACTATACCCCTTGTCCATCCTCTGGATTCCCCCCCTCCCCCTTTTCTTTCTCCCTGGGCCTCCTGTCCCATGATTATCTCATATCCCCTTTGCCAATCACCTGTCCAGCTCTTGGCTCCATCCCTCCCGCTCCTGTCTTCTCCTATCATTTTGGATCTCCCCCTCCCCCTCCCACTTTCAAATCTCTTACTAACTCTTCCTTCAGTTAGTCCTGACGATTGGTCTCGGCCTGAAACGTCGACTGTACCTCTTCCTAGAGATGCTGCCTGGCCTGCTGCTTTCACCAGCAACTTTGATGTGTGTTACTCATAGAAATGTTGTTCCCACTGCAAATAAATGTTGGTACTTTGCCAAAATGGTGGGGAAGAGTAATGTACCACGAGAGGGTGCTATATTCACGTAACTTTTAAACAGATTGTTCACCAACTGGACCAGAAAGAAAATGGATATTGCTGTTGTTTTAATATTACACTTAAATATTACATTTTTGAGTTGGATGAATAGAAATCCTTTCCAATATTCATTATGCAAACAAACAGACCAATCTCCACCACAAACTTCTACAAATTTTCCTATTTCTTACTCCTTCAGCTGGGAGCTGTGTCTTGAGCGAGATGTAAGAAGGACTTTTTTTTCAAAAGAACATAAAAAGTAAACTGTCCAGTTTAGCCCCTCATCCTTCTTTTCATGAAATCAGACTCAAATAAGTTCAATGTAGTAAATTATTTTTTTCTTGTTCCTGGGATCTGTGCATTGCTGCCAAGAGCAGCATTAAAACTAATCAATAACCCACCAAGACCTTGGCCTCAATACATCTTTGTGCAATTGGATCCTGGATTTCCTCACTTGCAGACCCCAGTCAGTTCAGACTGGCAACAACACGTCCTCCACGATCTCCTGCAGTACAGATGGACCACAAGGCTGTGTGCTTAGTCCCCTGCTCTACTCAGTTTACACCAGTGACTGTGTGGCTAAACGCAGCTCCAATGCATATTTGTGTTTGCTGATGACACTACTGTCGTGGGCCAACTTAAAAGGTGGTAATGAATCAGCGTATAGGAGGGAGATTGAAAATCTGCTTGAGTGATGTCGTAACAACAACCTCTCACTCAATGTCAGCAAGACCAAGGAGCTGATTATGGGTTTCAGGAGAAGGAAATCAGAGGTCCATGAACCAGTCCTCATTGGAGGATCAGAGGTAGAAGTGTTAGCAACTTTAAATTCCCAGGTACGAAGAAAGCACGTCAGCACCTCATCTTCCTCAGGAGTTTTCAGAAATTCAGCATGATATGTAAAGCTTTGACAAACTTTTGTAGATGTGTAGTGGAGAGTATATTGACTGGCTGCATCACAGCTTGGTATGGAAACACCAATGACCTTGAATAGAAAATCCTACAAAGAGTAGTGGATACAACCCAGTCCGTCACAGGTAAAGCCTTCTGAACCACTGAGCATATCAACATGAAACACTCACACAAAGGCAGCATCCATCATTAGGAAACCCCATCACCCAGGATATGCTCTCTCCTTGGTGCTGCCATCAAGAAGAAGGAACAAGAGCCTCAGGACTCACACTACCAGGTTCAGGAAGAGTTACAACTCTCAACCAGCAGGCTCTTGAACGAAAGGGGATAACTTCACTTGCCCCATCATTGAAATGTTCCCACAACCAATGGACTCACTTTCAAGGACTCTTCATGTCTTTATATTTATTGCTTATATATTTATTATTATTGTATCTTCTTTTTGTATTTGCAGTTTGTTGTCTTCTGCATTCTGATTGAATGGCCTAGCTGGACAGTCTTTCATTGATTCTGTGATAGTTATTCTGACATAGGGGCAGAATTAGGTCATTTGGCCCATCAAGTCTGCACCACAATTTCATCATGGTTGATCCAATTTTCCTCTCAGCCTCAATCTCATGCCTTCTCCCCGTATCCCTTCATGCCCTGACATATCAAGAATCTGTCATTAAATATACATAAAGACTTGGCCTCCACAGCTGCCTGTGGCAAAGAATTCCACAGATTCACCACTTTCTGGCTAAAGAAATTCCTCCTTGTCGCCATTCTAAAAGGTCGCCCCTCTTTTCTGAGGCTGTGTCCTCTGGTCTTAGACTCTCCCACCAGAGGAAACATCCTCTCCACATTCACTCTATCAAGGCCTTTTGCCATTCAATAGGGTTTGATTAGGTCACCCCTCATTCTTCTGAATTCCTGTCAATACAGGCCCCAAGCTATCAAAAGCTCTTCATTTGACAAGCCATTCAATAGATTCAGCACATCTTTTCTAACATAAGGGGCTCAAAACTGCTCACAGTACTCCAAGGGAGGCCTAATCACTCCTTTATAAAGTCTCAACATTACATCCTTGCTTTTGTATTATAATCTTCAAATGAATGCTAACTTCACATTTGCCTTCCTCACTACATACTCAACCTGCAAATTAACCTTTAAGAAATCCTGCACAAGGACTCCCAAGTCCCTTTGCATTTTAGTTTTTTGTATTTTCTCTCCAGTTTGAAAATAGTCAACCCTTTCATTTCTTCTACCAAAGTGCATGGCCATACAACTCATCTACCACTTCTTTGCCCATTCTCCTAATCTGTCCTTTGCAGCCTCTCTACTTCCTCAAAACTACCTGCCCCTCCACTTATCTTTATTTTGTCTGCAAACTTTGCAACAAAACCATCAATTCCATCACCCAAATCATTGACATACAACTTAAAAAGAATCGGTCCCAACACAGAATCCTGTGGAACACCACTAGTCACCGGCAGTCAACCAAAAAAGGCTCCCTTTATTCCCACTCTTTGCCTCCTGCCAATCAGCCACTGCGTTATCCATGCTAGAATCTTTCCTGTAAGGCCACGGACTCATAGCTTGTTAAACAGCCTCACATGTGGCACCTTGTGAAATGCCTTCTGAATCTCCAAGTACACAACATCAACTGATGCTCCTTTGTCTATCCTGCTTGTTATTTCTTCAAAGAATTCCAACAGACTGCCAGGTGAGATTTTCCTTTGAGGAAACCATGCTAACTACGGTCTATTTTATCACATGCCTCCAAGTACCCTGAGACATCATCCTTAATAATCGATTCCAACATCTTCCCAACCACTGAGGTCAGACTTACTAGCCTATAGTTTCCTTCCTTCTGCCTCTCTCCCTTCTTGAAGAGCGGAGTAACATTTGCAATTTTCCAGTCTTCCAGAACCATTCCAGAATCTAGTGATTCTTGAAAGATCGTTGCTTATGCTAACACTATCTCTTCAGCCACCTCTTTCAGAACCCTGGAGTGTACAACATCTGGTCCAAGTTACTTATCTACCTTCAGATCTTTCAGTTTCCCAAGAACCTTCTCTCTAGTAATGGTAACTTCACACACTTCATGTCCCTTGACACCATACTGCTAGTGTCTTCCACAGTGAAGACTGATGCAAAATACTTATTCAGTTCACCTGCCACTTCCTTGTTCCCCCATTACTACCTCTCCAGCATCGTTCTCTAGTGGTCTGATATCCACACTTGCCTCTCTTTTATTCTTTATGTATCTGAAGAAACTTTTGGTATCCGTTTTAATATTATTTGTTAGCTTACTGTACCTACTTAATAACTCTTCAGTTGCCTTCTGTTGGTATTTAAAAACTTCCTAATTTCCTAACTTCCTACTAATTTTTGCTCGATTATGTGCCCTCCATTTGACTTTTATGTTGGCTTTGACTTCCCTTGTTAGCCATGGTTGTGTCATATTGTCTTTAGAATGCTTCTTCCTTTTTAGGCTGTATATATCCTGTGCCTTCTGAATTGCTTCCAGAAATTTCAGCCATCATCTCTGCTATCATCCCTGCCAATGTCCTTTTCAAATCAATTCTGGCCAAATCCTCTCTCATGCCCCTGTAATTTCCTTTACTCCACTGTAATGCTGATACATCTGACTTTAGCTTCTCTTTTCTCAAATTCCAGAGTGAATTCGATCATATTATGATCAATTTCCACTAAGGGTTCTTTTACTTTAAGCTCTCTAAACCAGGGGTCCCCAACCTTTTTTTGCACTGTGGATCGGTTTATTATTGACAATATTCTTGCGGACCGGCCAACCTGGGGGTGGGGGGGGGCGGGGGTAGGGTTGCCAACGGCCAAGAGTAGCAGTCAAAACGTTGTGTTTACCCCGAGAAAGACTACAATGACCATGAAGCCTTGCGCGGGCACCGGTGCACATGCGTAACTCTACAAATTGTTTTTGGCGATTCTGTTCGGTGGGCGGGGGGGGTGGGGGTGTTAATCACGAACGGAATATAGGTGATAAGTGGCTAATACACTCAATTTCGTTTCTAAAAGGGTTTATCTAATGAATTTAATATTAAACACACAGCGCATATTTTCCTCGCATGAATATAGTGATAAGTCAATTATCGGGGGAGCTTGAAGTAAGTGTTGAACGAACTTCCAGTAGAAGTGGTACAGGCAGGTTTGATATTATCATTTAAAGAAAAATTGGATAGGTATATGGACAGGAAAGGAATGGAGGGTTGTGGGCTGAGTGTAGGTCAGTGGGACTAGGTGGGAGTAGCGTTCGGCACGGACTAGAAGGGCAGAGATGGCCCGTTTCCGTACTGTAATTGTTATATGGTTATATAAGTCACTTATAAGTCAATAGCATCATAACATTTTAAGTTTTGGATATTAAACACACAGCGCATATTTTTCCGGTATGAACATATAAAATCATTGCAACACACCAATATCGCTGAATCAGTGGGAGCCCTGGGCTTGTTTCCCTGTAACAAGACGGTCCTATCGAGGGGTGATGGGAGACAGCAATACTCGAATGGGTTCCTTATGTCCAATCTATTCCACAATTTAGTTTTCGTTGCATTCATTGCAGAGATATGTTGGAAATGGAAGCAACTTTTTCAGTGCTTTCATGGCTATCTCAGGATATTCAGCCTTGACTTTGATCCAGAATGCCGGCAGAGATGTTATGTCAAACATATTTTTCAACCCACCGTCATTTGCAAGTTCGAGGAGTTGGTCTCCTTCCCGCACTGACATGGATGACGCGCGGGTATGACCTCGCTTGTGTTCAAGTTCCAACAGTGGCATGACAGGGAATGAGGAAAGGTGCAGCTGACTCATATCGCCAAATCATATCGTTTCCTCACGGCCTGGTAGCACATGCCTTTCGGCCCCGTGGTTGGGGACCGCTGCTCTAAACAATCCCATTCATTGAACAACACCCAATCCAGAATAGCTTATCCCCAAATGGGCTCAACCACAGGCTGCTCTAAAAAGCCATCTCGTAGGCACTCTAGAAATTCCCCCTCTTGGAATCCTGCAGCATCCTGATTTTCCCAATCTACCTGCATATTGAAATCCCCCATGACTATTGTAACATTGTCCTTTTGGCATGCATTTTCTATCTCACATTGTAATTTGTAGACCACATCCTTACTACTGTTTGGGGATCTGTATATAACTCCCATCAGGGTCTTTTTACCCTTGCAGTTCCTTAGCTCTATCCACAATGATTCAATACCTTCTGACCCTGTGTCACGTCCTGGCCACCCCTTCTGCCTTCCTGCCCGTCCTTTCAATACAAAGTGTATCTTTGGACATTAACGCCCCAGCTATAATCATCTTTCAGCTGTGATACAGTGATGCCTACAACATCATGCATGCCAATCTACAACTATGCTACAAGTTTATTGACCTTATTCTATATACTGCCCTTATTCAAATATAGCACATTTAGTCCTGTACTGTATTCACCTTTTTCGATTTTGTCTGCCTTTTATGTTGCAACTCATCCTGTTGACTGCAATTTCGCCCTATCATTGGCCTCTCCTTGGTAGGAGTCTCACTACACATTGCCTCTGTTTGAAACTCAACTAGCTCACCTTCAGCACTATCACTCAGGGTCCCATCCCCCTGCCAAATTAATTTAAACTCACCCAAACAACTCCAGACAACCTGCCCACAAGGATATTGGACCCCTTCAGGTTCAGGTGTAACCAGTCCCTTTTGGACAAGTCGTACATTCTCCAGAAGAGATCCAAAGATCCATAGATCTGAACCCCTACCCCACCAGTTCCTCAGCCATGCATTCACTTGCCAAATCATCCTATTCTTACCTTCACTGGCACGTGACACAGGCAGCAATCCAGAGGCTACTACCCTGGAGGTCCTGTTTCTCAGTTTTCTACCGAGCTCCCTAGCTTCAGGACATCCTCACTTTGTCTTCCTATGTCATTAGTGCCAAGACTTCTGGCTGCTCACCCTCACCCTTGAGAATGCCATGAACACTATCCAAGATATTCCTGATCCTGGCACCAGGGAGACAACATACTATTCGGGTGTCTTTATCACACCCACAGAACCTCATCTCTGTTCCTCTAACTAAGGAATCTCCTGTCAACACCGCAGTCCTCTTTCACCTCTCTGCTCTTCTGAGCCACAGCACCAGGCTCAGTGCCAGAGACCCAGTCAACTGTGGCTTCACCCAGCAGGTCATCCCCCTCAGTGGTATTTAAAGTTGTTTATTTATTATTTAGGGGAACAGCCCTCAGTGTATCCTGCACTGGCTGTTCATTTCCCCTCCTTCTCCTGACAGTCACCAAGTTCCCTGTCTCCTGCAACCTAGGGGTGACTACCTCCCTGTAGCTCCTGTCTATCACCTGCTCAGTCTCCTGTGTGAGTCGAAGGTCATCGAGCTGCAGATCCAGTTCCTTAATACGTTCTGTCAGGAGCAACGGTGTAGATGTGTTTATCTGTGAGACTGGAGCTCTCCCAGGCTTCCCACATCCCACACACGATACAGACCACTGCCTCAGAGCCATTTTCACTACACCATGCACTAATAAATGAGGAATGAAGGAATAAGAACAGAAAGAGAGAGTAACTTCCAAGACTATCTACCTCACCCAAACCTGATCTCGTCTAAGCCAGCTGAGCTAAAGCCACTCTAAAGACTGGCACCCTCCAAAGCAACGGTCACTCCACTTGCACTTGAATTATTTTTATGGGTCCTTCATACTGAAACTTCTGGTAGGATGACAACGCGTTCAAACTCACTGGCCTCTCGGGGGCCAACCAAAGGTCATCTTTTCTTTTTAAAATATGTTTTTATGATCATAAGACTATACTGTACTGGGGTACAACGGGTACAGCAAGTCTACTACATCAGTAATCTGTTTGTTGTTTGGAGCCGCCAGCTGGGGTGGCGAAGGAACCAGCGGATGAGAAGGAGAAGGAGAAGCCACCAGAAGAGTTGGAGAAGGAGAACCTGTTGCACAATCGGGAGAAGGAGAAGCCAGCACTCAGCCGGGAGAAGGAGAAGCCGGCTGTTGGCTGGGTGAAGGATAAGCCAGTGCTCGGGTCGGAGAAATAGAAGCTGGCAGTTGGCCGGGAGAAGGAGAAGCAGGCGATTGGATCAGGAAAAGCAGAAGCTAGCACTTGGGCCAGAGAAGAAGACATGGTGCTCGGTTTGGAGAAGAAGAAGCTAGTGGACTGGCCAGAAAAAGTTCAGAGGAGCTGGCCTGGGTGCAGACCGTGCTGCTGCCTGCTACTCAAAGGCATGGTGTGCGCAAAAGCAGCATGCAGTGTAACTGTGAGCGACTGTCTTGGATGTTTCTTTTGCGATCACAAGACCATGTTGGACACTGATAATGTGAGATGCCGCAGACCCATTCCCCTTGTTCAGTGGTGAGACAGGTGACGAGGCAGCAGTCTGGCCTCAGCTGTAGCAAGGACAAGGCCTCAAGCGGGCTTGCCTGCTGCTGCAGTCCAAGTGAGAGGACTTTGGAGATGGTATAGTGTGGGGTCTCTGCTGGGTTGAGAGCTGGCCTCGCCCATCAGTGCTGCCCTCCAGAGTTCGATAGGCGGGAGGACAGGCTGGATTGCCGGGAGCTGTACGATCAATCTGCATGTCGCTCAAGGACTTGGACTATACTTGTGTTTTCTTGTGTAACGATGTGTGTGTGTGTTTTCTCTCACTATCTTAAATTAATGTTTTGCACGTGGGCTCCACTTCTACTGTGACGACAAACCAAGTTATCAGATGATTGATGCTAATGAGAGAGATAAGGGAGACAAATGGAGAAGCGTTCAAAATGTTAATGAGAGAAGAGAGAGATAACGGAAAAGAAACATAATTCAGAATATTGACAGACCGGTTGCTTTGTACCTGAACTGTTTGAAGTTTGATGGACAGGCGATACCCCAGCAGGGGGATAAAAAGAACAGGTTCACTAAGGCACGACACACACTACGAGATCACGGGATAATGAGACCCCTGGAAAGAGCGGTGTGCCCCCACAAGTGGTGGGAGTTTGGAGGTCTGGTTCGCGGGAACCGACCATAGGCTCACAGAGTGTAAAGGTGCGATCGGCGGGAACCTGGTGTGTGTGTCTGCCCTTGCCTGGGTTCCGGGTTCACCGCGGAAGAATGGTCGTGTCCGGAACGGAGGGGTCACAGTCGGTGACCACAGCGGGATAGAAGACATAAAAGGTCCGCCCGAAAGCGGATAGAAGACATAAAGGGTCCGCCCGAAAGCCAACTGCGAAGAACATCAAAGGTCTGCCTGAATCAAATTTGCATTCCCGCTCTCTCTCTCTCTCTCTCTGTCTCTCCAATGGCACAACAGAGATTACTGCGAACTGCACTAAGCTGAACTGAACTCTGCGTCACTTAAGACTGATCATTTTACCCCTAGACTGTGATAGAGCTTGGTTGATTCCTATTACCCTAGTTCTGTGTACATGTGTGTTTTATCATTGCTAACCTGTTGCATTTATATCCTTACGATTAGAGTACTGTGTTACTTATTTCTTCAATAAAACTTTATTAATTCCTAGTAATCCAGACTCCAACTAGTGGTCCATTTCTGCTGGTTTCGCAACCTAGTTACGGGGTACTTAACACTACAAAGAAGGGATCCGTATGCTCTACAACCGTTGGACTAAGTGTGTACATGTAGGAGGGGGCTATGTTAAAAAATAAATGTGCTAGGTTTTCTAAAATTGACTCCTTCTACCTTAGGCCATGAACTTATCAATCACCCCTCATACTGCAGCTATTGTGCATTGGTGGTGGATGAGTTGCCAAATGGAGATTATTCCATCACGCTCCTGTCTTGTACCTTGTAGATAGTGGAAAGGTTTTATGGTGAAGGAGGTAAGTCAGTCATAGAAAGATACCCAGACTCTAACCTGCTCTTATTGGCACAGTATTTAAGTGGCTAGTTCTTAAGTTTCTGGCCAATGTTAATCTTAGGATATTGATGGTGAGACACTCAGCAGTGGTAATACCATTGAATGTAAAGGCAGGTGATTAAAGTCCGTCTTCATTGCAAATATGTGGCAAAAGTTTTACTTGCCACTTATCAGCCCATGCCTGAATGTTGTGTAGATCTTGCTACACATTGGCATAGACTACTTTGTTGAAGCAATGTTATTAAGCATTGTGTATTCATCCTACTTCTGACCTTATAGTGGGAGGAAGCTGTCGATTGAAGTGTCTAGGACTCCAGCCTGAGAAACTCATGCGAGTAATGTGCTGGGACTGGAATGACTGACAAAAAACAATCACAACTATCTCCTTGCATGTGAGGGAAGACTTCCAGAATGGGAATATTTTCTCCCCACTGCCCTTCGACTTTAGTTTCACTCATGGTGGTTGTTGACACTTTTGAACAAAAGATGCCCAGTTATCAAGGGCAGTCAGCCTGTTCTGTGTTTGGAATAAGGCTCTGTTAAGTTCTGAAACAGAGAGGTGCTGACAAAAATCAGACTGGGTATTGGTGAGTGGGTAACTGGTGTGTATCCACCACTTTATAGCACAGTCAAAAACAACTTCCATCGCTTTACTGCTGGTTGAGAATAGACCAGTAATTATCTGAATTGGGGTTGTATCTTTACTGGAACAACCTGGCCTGAGGTGCAGCTAGTTCTGGAGCACTGGTCTTCACACTGTAGATGTCTTGTGCTTGTAGCCATTTGTAGATATCAAGTGAAGTGAATCAATTTAGCTGGCTTTTGTGATAGTGAGGAAGCCGAGCTCTTTAATTGTCCACCAGTACTCACGTTGCAGAACTTCAATCTGAAGCATTGGCATGCTGATTTTGCTATTTAATACACAGGTAGTTCTGCTGTACTTCATTGTTTGTATCACTTAGAGTTTAACTATTGTAAAAGTATTTGTTTTAGCAGTTGATCTGCAACTGATTCCAATAGCAGAGCTAGAGTCACAGAGAAACGGATGCTTCAGTCCAAATGGGCAAAGTCAATCAAAGCATCTTCCCAATCAGTTCCATTTGCCTGCATTTCGAACATATTCCTCCTATCCATGTAGCTGTCCAAATGTTTTCTAAACATTGTAATTGTTACTACTACTTCCTCTGGCAGCTCGTACCATTTAGCATATAGTTTACATATGATACAAAATTAGGGGTACAGGCTGATAACATTCAGACAGCAGAATCAATACAGTTAAATAAAATCCAGATGTGGGCAGATGTGGGCAGATAAATGGCAGATGAAATTTAATGTAAGTAAATATAGGAAGTATAAAAACCAGATATAAATATACATTGGGTTCTTGAGATAGAAAGTGCACTGTATGAGAAGGATTTGGGCATCCTGGTCGACTCATCTCTACCAACATCCAGGCAATGCACAGAGGCGATGAGGAAGGCTGATAGAACGTTGGGCCATATAATGCTCTCAGTGGAGTTCAAGTCCAGAGCTGGTCTCCTTAAGCTGTCTAATGTTCTTGTGAGGCAAAATGTGTACAATTTTGGTCTCAATATTTTGTGAGGGATGTGAAGGCACTGGAGAGAGTTCAGAAAAAGGCGATGAGACTCATTCCAGGTCTGCAGGGTTTGAGCTATGAAGAAAGATTTCAAAAATTAAATCTTTTTAGCCTCAGTTGACGTAGAATGAGAGGAGAGATGATAGAAGTGTTTACAGTCATTAAGGGTATAAATAAGGTGGATGCCAGCTACAGCTTCAAAATTAATCCATCAACATGGACACAGAGCCATAGGAGACTGGTTAAAGGGAGATTTCAGACTAACATCAGGAAGCATTTCTTTACACAGCAAGTTGTGGATACATGGAACAAACTACCTAGCTGTGTAGTTGAAAGTAGTACCTCAATGCAAACTCGATAGTTATTTCAATAGACTATGTGAATAGGAATTTGGCAAATTTTGTTGGGCCGAACGGCCTGTTCCTGTCAAAAACTTTGTGATGTTCTAATATACCCACCACCCTCCATGTGAAAAACTTGCCACTCGTGTTCCCTTTTCCCTCACACTTTAAACATGTCTATCCTGGAAAATAAGTCAAGTCAAGTCAAGTCACTTTTTATTGTCATTTTTACCATAACTGCTGGTACAATACACAGTAAAAATTAGACAATGTTTTTCAGGACCATGGTGCTACATGAAACAATACAAAAACTACACTGAACTACATAAAACAACACAAAAACTACACTAGACTACAGAGCTACCCAGGACTCCATAAAATGCACAAAACAGTCCAGGCATTACAATAAATAATAAACAAGACAATAGGCACAGTGGAGGGCAGTAGGTTGGTGTCAGTCCAGGCTCTGGGTATTGAGGAGTCTGATGGCTTGGGGTAAGAAACTGTTACATAGTCTGGTCGTGATGGCCTGAATACTTTGGTGCCTTTTGTCAGATGGCAGGAGGGAGAAGAGTTTGCATGAGGGGTGCGTGGGGTCCTTCATAATGCTGTTTGCTTTACAGATGCAGCGTGTGGTGTATTTTGTCTGTAATGGTGGGAAGAGAGACCCCGATGATCTCAGTTGACCTCACTATCCGCTGCAGGGTCTTGCGATCCGAGATGGTGCAATTTCCGCACCAGGCAGTGATGCAGCTGCTCAGGATGCTCTCAATACAACTTCTGTAGAATGTGGTGAGGATGAGGAGTGAGAGATGGACTTCTCTCAGCCTTCGCAGAAAACAGAGATGCTGCTGGGCTTTCTTTGCTATGGAGCTGGTGTTGAGGGACCAGGTGAGATTCTCTGCCAGGTGAACACCAAGAAATTTGGTGCTCTTAATGATCTCTACAGAGGAGTCGTCGATGTTCAGCAGAGAGTAGTCGCTCCATGCTCTCCTGAAGTCAACAACTATCTCGTTTGTTTTGTTGACATTCAGAGACAGGTTGTTGGCTCTGCACCAGTCCATTAGCCACTGCACCTCCTCTCTGTATGCTGACTCGTCACTCTTGCTGATGAGACCCACCACGGTCGTGTCATTGGCAAACTTGATGATGTGGTTCAAGCTGTGTGTTGCAGCACGGTCGTGGGTCAGTGGAGTGAACAGCACTGGACTGAGCACACAGCCCTGGGTGGCCCCCGTGCTCAGTGTGATGGTGTTGGAGATGTTGCTTCCAATCCGGACTGACTGGGACGGTACGCGAACTGCAGGGGGTCCAGTGAGGGGGGGCAGCAGGGTCTTGATGTGCCTCATGACGAACCTCTCGAACCACTTCATGATGACGGATGTGAGTGCAATGGGACGGTAGTCATTGAGGCAGGACACTGAAGACTTCTTCAGCACGGGGACGATGGTGGCGGCTTTGAAGCACGTAGGAATGACAGCACTGCTCAGGGAGATGTTGAAGATGTGTGACGAATACACATAGATAAGATGTTAGCTGTCCTGTGTGATCAGCAGTTGGTCTGCCACCTGTCTTCAAGAGAGAGATAAGGGACACAATGAAACAGCACCTGGAGATGTGTAGAGAGCTGTCTGGAGCGGCTCCCCCTTTGAACCCTGAACTGTTTGAAGTGATGGACAGGCGATACCCCAGCAGGGGGATAAAAAGGGGCAGGTTCGCTAAGGCAGGACACACGCCACCCGAGGTAACGAGACCCTGGAAGCGGTGCGCCTCTCACGAGTCGGTGGGAAGTACCGGATAACGCACAGGGTGGAAAGGTACGATCAGCGGGAACCCGGTGTGTGTCCGCCCTTGCTTGGGTGCCGGCTTCACTGCAGAGGATCGACCGCATCTGGAGAAGGGGTCACAGTCGGTGACCTCAGGTGACATCACCAAGGACCTGCCCAAAAGCTGCTTGTGAGCCATATCGCCAGTCTGTGAGTGAAGCCGTGTCTGAATGATCAGTCGTTCTCGTTCTCTCTCTCTCTCCCCCCACGTTGTCCATCGCCGTGGCAACGATTACTGCGAACTGAACTAAATTGGACTGAACTTTTGTGTCACTTTGAAATTTGGTCATTTACCCCCAGACAACGATTAGAGCTTGATTGATGCTGTTATCTTAATTCTGTGCACATGTGTGTTTATCATTGCTGACCTGTTGCATTTATTATCCTTTCGATTACTGTGTTGCTTGATTCTTTAATAAAACTTTCTTAGTTCTAGTAATCCAGACTCCAACTGAGTGATCCATTTCTGCTGGTTTGGCAACCCAGTTACGGGGTACGTAACAGATGTCAGTGAGAATCTCTGCTAGCTGGTCTGCACATCCTCTAAGCACTCTGCCAGGAATATTGTCTGCTCTAGCAGCCTTCCGAGGTTGACCCTGCATAGAGTTTTCCTCACATCGGCTATGGTAAGACACAGCACCTGGTCATTTGGAGGAGGAGTGGTCTTCCTCGCCGCCACGTCATTTTCCGCCTCAAAACGAGCGTAGAAGTTGTTCAATGCATCTGGGAGGGAGGCAGGTGGTGTTGTTTTATAGTTGGTGATGTCCTGAATGCTTTTCCACATGCGCTGTGTGTCACCGCTGTCCTGGAAGTGCCTGTGGATTTGCTGGGCATGTGCATGCTTTGCTTCTCTGATGGCCCAGGACAGTTTGGCCCTGGCTGTTGTTAGGGCTGCCTTGTTGCCTGCACTGAAGGTGGAGTCACGGGTCCTCAGCAGCGCACGCACCTCCGCGGTCATCCATGGCTTCTGGTTAGCGCGTGTAGTGATGGTCTTGGCCACAGTGACATCATCGATGCACTTGCTGATGTAGCTAGTCACTGATGCCATGTCCTCCTCTAAGTTGGTAGAGTCGCCATCGGTTGCAGCCTCCCTGAACATGTGTCAGTCAGTGTGCTCAAAGCAGTCTTGAAGAGCAGAGATAGCTCCTGCTGGCCAGGTTTACACCTGCTTCTGAACTGATCTGGAATGCCTGATGAGCGGTCTGTATGCTGGGATTAGCATAACAGAGATGTGGTCTGAGTAACCAAGGTGGGGGGGGCGGGTCTCCACCCAGTACGTGTCGGGAATGTTTGTGTAAACAAGGTCCAACGCGTTCTCCCCTCTTGTTGCAAAGTCGACGTTCTGACGTTCTGCACTGACTTAAGGTTTGCGTGGTTAAAATCTCCAGCAACAATAAACAGTCCATCAGCGTGTGCATTCCCCAGTTCGCTAATAGCCTCATACAGTTCACAGAGTGCTGGGGGGAATGTAAACACCGACTGTGAGGACAGTGGTGAATTCCCGTGGTAAATAAAATGGTCTGCATCTAATAGTCACAAACTCCACTAGTGATGAGCAGTATCTGGAAACCAGCACAGAGTTCTTGCACCATTCCGTATTGATGTAAACACACAAGCCACCACCACGAGTCTTACCGGAAAGAGCTGCATCTCTGTCTGCTTGAAACAAGACGTCCTCGTCCAGCTGAATGGCGGTGTCGGGGATTCCGCCAGTGAGCCACGTTTCTGTGAAAACATACACACAACAGACTCGGTACTCCCACCGAGTATTTCGTTGGAGTCGGATGTAGTCCAATTTATTGTCCAGGGAGCGGACATTAACCATCCATCTTATCACCGAGGACATACCCTCTTCTCGTTACTACCATCAGAGAGAAAGCACTGGAGCCTGTAGAAACACACGTCATATTTTAGTAACAGTTTCATCAGATTTCTGAATGGACAATGAACCCTACTGTATTTTTTGCTCTCTTTTTGCACTAATAATTAATTTTTTAATATATTTCTTAATATAATTTATGGTATATTTTATGTATTGCATTGCAATACTGCCAAAACCCTACGAATTTCATGTCTGTGATAATAAATCTGATTCTGATTCTATGCCTGGCTATGTCACCCTTCAGCTTTTTTTGCTGACTGGAAAACAGTCCCAACTTGGTCTCTCCTTGTAGTTCAAGTCCTCCATTCCTGCAACATCCTTGTGAATTTATTCTGCACCCTCCCTAATTTACATTCTTCCTATAGTATAGCAACTAGAGCTGTACAAAATACCCCAGGTGCAGTCTCAGCAATGTCTTGTACAGCTGTAACGTGACATCCCAAAACTTGCACTCATTGCCCCATCAGTGTTCCATAAGCCTGCTTTACCACCCTGTCTACCTGTGTCACAACTTTCAGGGAATTATTTACTTACACCTCCAGTGCTCAGTGCTCTACAATATGTCACTGTGTGGCCTTGGTGGCTAACACCACCATTACAAGTCTTCACATGATAAGAAGCCACAGTGGAGTGGAATGAAACCTATTTAGTGGAAAGAATGAGGGTTAACCAAACTTAAATTTTTAATGATTTTCATAGTGACAACTTTAATCTGTTTCAGATTGCTAGAGTCCCTTTAAATGACATTGAACAGCAAAAGCTGATGGATTTATTGGACAATGAAAAGGATGGCGAAATTGACTTCAGGTAGAACAAAACTTAATAGAGTTTGCAAGTTAATAAATAACAGCAAGCTGATTGGCTGTAAGGCACGATAATGATACATGTAATTTTGTAGTATTGTGCTGACTTGTTATATGTTGACTTGTCAGTGCAATTTTGCTTGGTGCCATTCCAATAACTTCTCAGGAGCCTTGAATCAATATCATTACAAAATGATCATCAGAACTGCTTCTAAACTTTTCAGTTAGAATATAGCAAAATTAGAGGAAATTACTAATGTGGACTCTCTATTATTGGGTACAGTGAGGAAGAACCTCATGATGGGTATTGGAGCTCCCACTATCTAGGAATGGTCAAAAGATCTACTAAATCGTTAACCATTTGTGATAAACTATGATGTACCATCATTAACAGAGAACTGTTTATTCAAGCTTATACTGTCCCGAATTAGAAAAATCATAGAAACATAGAAACATAGAAAATAGGTGCAGGAGTAGGCCATTTGGCCCTTCGAGCCTGCACCGCCATTTATTATGATCATGGCTGATCATCCAACTCAGAACCCCGCCCCAGCCTTCCCTCCATACCCCCTGATCCCCGTAGCCACAAGGGCCATATCTAACTCCCTCTTAAATATAGCCAATGAACTGGCCTCAACTGCTTCCTGTGGCAGAGAATTCCACAGATTCACCACTCTCTGTGTGAAGAAGTTTTTCCTAAGCTCGGTCCTAAAAGGCTTCCCCTTTATCCTCAAACTGTGACCCCTTGTTCTGGACTTCCCCAACATCGGGATCAATCTTCCTTCATCTAGCCTGTCCAATCCCTTTAGGATTTTATACGTTTCAATCAGATCCCCCCTCAATCTTCTAAATTCCAACGAGTACAAGCCCAGTTCATCCAGTCTTTCTTCATATGAAAGTCCTGCCATCCCAGGGATCAATCTGGTGAACCTTCTTTGTACTCCCTCTATGGCAAGGATGTCTTTCCTCAGATTAGGGGACCAAAACTGCACACAATACTCCAGGTGTGGTCTCACCAAGGCCTTGTACAACTGCAGTAGTACCTCCCTGCTCCTGTACTCGAATCCTCTCGCTATAAATGCCAGCATACCATTCGCCTTTTTCACTGCCTGCTGTACCTGCATGCCCACTTTCAATGACTGGTGTATAATGACACCCAGGTCTCGTTGCACCTCCCCTTTTCCTAATCGGCCACCATTCAGATAATAATCCTGTTTTCCTATTTTTGCCACCAAAGTGGATAACTTCACATTTATCCACATTAAATTGCATCTGCCATGAATTTGCCCACTCACCCAACCTATCCAAGTCACTCTGCATCCTCTTAGCGTCCTCCTCACAGCTAACACTGCCACCCAGCTTCGTGTCATCCGCAAACTTGGAGATGCTGCATTTAATTCCCTCATCCAAGTCATTAATATATATTGTAAACAACTGGGGTTACAGCACTGAGCCTTGCGGTACCCCACTAGTCACCGCCTGCCATTCTGAAAAGGTCCCGTTTATTCCCACTCTTTGCTTCCTGTCTGCTAACCAATTCTCCACCCACACCAATACCTTACCCCCAATACCGTGTGCTTTAAGTTTGCACACTAATCTCCTGTGTGGGACCTTGTAAAAAGCCTTTTGAAAATCCAAATATACCACATCCACTGGTTCTCCCCTATCCACTCTACTAGTTACATCCTCAAAAAATTCAATGAGATTCGTCAGACGTGATTTTCCTTTCACAAATCCATGCTGACTTTGTCCGATGATTTCACCGCTTTCCAAATGTGCTGTTATCACATCTTTGATAACTGACTCCAGCAGTTTCCCCACCACCGACGTTAGGCTAACCGGTCTATAATTCCCCAGTTTCTCTCTCCCTCCTTTTTTAAAAAGTGGGGTTACATTAGCCACCCTCCAATCCTCAGGAACTAGTCCAGAATCTAACGAGTTTTGAAAAATTATCACTAATGCATCCACTCTTTCTTGGGCTGCTTCCTTAAGCACGCTAGGATGCAGACCATCTGGCCCAGGGGATTTATCTGCCTTCAATCCCTTCAATTTACCTAACACCACTTCCCTACTAACAAGTATTTCGCTCAGTTCCTCCATCTCACTGGATTTTGTTAGGTATTTTGTTGGATCACATAATATTCTGAGGAGCTGATGAGGACATGCAGTGAGGATGTTTCTCTAGGAGAGGAAGTCCAGATATAGGGAACATAGGTGCTAGATAAGGAGACTTCTGTTTACAACAGAACTGAGGAGTTTCTTCTCTAGAGGGATTGTGATTCTTTACATTTCTCTGCCCTAGAGAGAGGCATTCATCCTCATCACCAAAAGGAGGGTTGGACAGATGACTAATAAAATATAATGGATAATAGACATATCAGGAAAAAAACATAAGGCTCTATTCTGATGTCCTCCATGATTAAGCAATGTTTCTACATGAAGAATGTTCAAAGTTCATTGTAAATTTATTATCAAAGTACATATATGTCACTATATATAACACTAAGATTCATTTTCTTGTAGGCATTCACATTAATACAAAGAAATTAAAAAAAAATAAATAAGCAATACATATCAACAACATGTGATAAAGAATCCTTGAAAGTGAATCCATAGGCTATAGGAGAAATTTAGTGTTGGGTGAGTGCATTAGGGTTAGGGTAACCCTAACCCTATTCCTCTGTTTGAAAGCCTGATGGCTGAGGGGTAATAACTGTTCCTGCACCTGGAGATGTGGGTCCTGAGGCTCCTGTACCTCCTTCCTGATGGCAGCAGCAAAAAGACTGCACGGCCTGGATGGTGATGGTCCTTGATGGATGGTCTTTTCCTGTGACAGCACTCCATGTAGATGTGCTCCTTGGTGGGAAAGGATTTACCTGTAACGGACTGGGTTGTATCTACTACTTTTTGTAAGCTTTCCCATTCAAGGGCATTGGGTGTGTCCATACCAGGCCATGATGCAACCAGTCAATATACTCTCCACTGCACATCAAAAGAAGTTTGTCAAAGTTTTAGATGTCATGCCAAATCCTCACAAACTTCTGAAAGTAGAGGCGCTGTTATGCTTTCTTATGTGCTGGACCAAGGACAGGTCATCTAAAACGATAACATCCAAGGAATCTAAATTTGCTGACACTTGCCATCTCTGAACCACCAATGAGAACTGGCTCATGGACCTCGGGTTTCCTCGTACTGTAGTCAATGATCAGATCTGTGGTCTTGCTGACATTGAATGAGAGGTTATTGTGGCACCACTCAAGCAGCTTTTCAATCCGCTGCTATATGCTGATTCACCACCACCTTTGATTTAGCCAATGATAGTCATGTTGTTAGCAAACTTGAATATGGCCTTGGAGCTCTGCTTAACCTCAGTCATATGTTTAGAGTAAGTAGAGCAGAGGCATAAGCACACAGCCTTGTTGTGCACCTTTGCTGATGGCAGTTGTGGAGGAGATGTTGCCGATCTGAATTGACTGGGGTCTACAGGTGAGAAAATCGAGGATTCAGTTGCACAAGAAGGTGTTGGGGTCAAGGTCTTGGAGTTCATTGATTAGTATTGAGGGGATGATAGTATTGAATGCTGAGTTGTAGTCAATGCATCATCCCTGGCCAGATGTTCCAGGGTTGAGTGAAGAGCCAATGAAGTGGCATCTGCTGTTGGCCTGTTGTGACGGTAAGTAAATTCAAGTGGGTCCATTGCTTCTCAAGCAGGAGGTGATATGTTTCATCACCAGCCTCCGAAAACAGATCACCAACAGTGGATATAAGTGCTACTGGACGATAGTCTTTGAGGCAGGTCACCACATTTCTCTAATGGCTATTTAATATGCTTGTGGGGCTCTGGAATTTATTCTGATCTGCTTCAGGGAATTGCCACTTGAAGGTGGACAAAGTTGCTCCCAGGATATAATTCTATTCTATTTCTTATTGCAAGGTAGCATAACTTCAAGTGATTGGAGGAAAGTATAGGGGTGATGTCAGAGGTAGGTTTTTACACAGAGAGTGGCAGATGCCTGGAACACACTGCAGAGTGGTGGTAGAGGTAGATACACTTGGGACATTACACTTACCATTGAGCACATCTACATGGAATGTTGGCGCAGGAAAGCAGCATCCACAGTTAGGGATTCCCAACACCCAGGTCATGACCTGTTTTTGCTGTTGCTATCAGGAAAAAGGTACAGCAACCTCAGGACTCACACCGCCAGGCTCAGGAACAGGTATTACCAATCAGCCATCAGGCTCTTGAACTAGAAGAGATAACTTCACTCAACTTCACTTGCCCCAGCACTGATTAGTTCTGACAACCTATGGATTTACTTTCAAGGGTTCTTCATCTCATGTGCTCAATATTTATTGTTTATTTATTTATTTTTAACTTTTTCAATTTGCACGGTTTGTTATCTTTTGCACACTGGTTGAGCACCTTGTTGGGTGCGGTCTTTAATTGATTCTATTATGGTTAATTACATCTACTAAATATGCCCAACAAGAAAATGAATCTCAGAGTTGTATATGATGACATATATGTACATTGATAATAAATTTATTTTGAACTTTGAACTTTGAAGAAACTCTTAGATAGGCACATAGATGATAGAAGCATGCAGGGAAGGGTTAGATCAGTCTTGGAGTAGGTCAAAAGGTCGGCATAAATTTGTGGGCTGAAGGACCTGTAGTGTACTGTTCTATGTTATTCCCTTGAACACTGGCAAGGAATAACCAAACATCTCTCCTCAAAGAACGTTAGGGATAGGAATGTTTATTTCTGTCAGGTTGCTTGGTGGTGAATGCAAAATACTAATTCCAGGCGATTTTATTTTTAAAGTTGGTACCGATGACTTTCCAAGCAATATATTCAGGAGCCAGAATCTCAAATTTTGTCAGTAATGTTAATACTTTTATTTTTTATTTCAGTGCCTTGAATGAATTGCTACTTAGCAACTAATCTCATTCCAAGAAATCTTAGTCTTACTGTATGCCAGCAGAATTTCATTTTAACCGAGGAGCTTTGGAATCTTCAGAATTTGCCTGCATGGACTTGAAAAAGGTTTTTAATAGATTGTTAGCACTGCTGCGCTCCAGTCTTTTCTGTGTGCTAACCCCAACACCAACAATAATTTAGCTGTCTTTCCCTATATATGCAACTAAAAAAAATTGTATTTCAGATTCATGTTTAAATTTACTGGTATCTAAATGCCATATCTTGAGATAAAGCAAAACTATTCAAGGTAGAAGATACAATCCCTATCTATTCCCGTGCAGCATTTCTCTGCTGAGCTAAATGCTGTCAAAGTAACATTTAGGGTGCAAATTTATAGATGTCACCACCTGAATTCTGATGAAAAAAGTCTTGACTGGATGTCACAAAGATCAAAGCAAGCTTGGATTAGTCTGGTCACTCTATACGGCTGAATAGCATATGCTCAGAAAATGTGCCAAAGTACAGTACCTGTATTGAACCCTGGCTCAAACTTTACTTCAGAAAATTAAACTTCACCTTTGCCTAATTGAAAGGTTGAGACTGAGAACATTACTTCTGTCCTTATGTTTGACTGCACCTGCAAGTACATGTTTCAAATGTTTTATTGTGACTAGTATGGATCTTTAGAAGCTGTGTGTAAAATGAGCATGTGAACTGAAATCAAGTGCATTGTTACCGATATATGGGAATTACTTATCGATGAACTTTTATTTATCTAACATCTGCTATGACATTTTAATTTTAACTTCAGTGAATTAAGCAATTTGCTACCTATTTGCTTGTAAAGACTGTTCTAATATAATGCAAGGCAAGAGTTACTTCAACCTTAGATTGGTTTTAGAAAGTTGTACCTGATTTAGGATTCACTTTCTAAATGATGCCTGAGAGACGCAACTTGAGTTTGAGTCAAATTGCTTTTAAAGTATACCCATTAACTACCTGAAACAAGTATTGTAGCTAAACATGGAGCTCAACCATTCATGTAATCCAATCTGTTTTTATATTTGATTGCCACCATCCTCACCATCAATTTCTGAATATGGAGCTCAACCATTCACGTTTTTAACCATTCTCACTATCAATTTCTTTTAACTTTTGCCAGGGGTAGATTGGGAAAGCACAGTGAAGATTAGCAGTTTAGGAGTTTGGGAGCTTGCAGAGAGGTCAGTGCACATGATATAGGCTGCTCCTAATGTTCAAAAAAAAGATTTGTTTTAATAAGTGGAAGATGAGGAACATCTCAAAACCAGTTTGGTAACGTCTGCATCCAACTCTTTGATTAAGACCATAAGGTATATGAGCAAAATTAGGCCATTTGGCGCATCGATTCTGCTCCGCCATTTCATCATGGCTGATCCATTTTTCTTCTCAGCCCCTATCTCTTGTCTTCCCCCACCACCCCACCCCACCCCCATATCCCTTCATGCCCTGACCAATCAAGAAAAGCCTTTGCCTCCACAGATGCCTGTAGCAACAAATTCCACAGGTTCACTACTCTCTGACTAAAAATATTCCTCCTCATCTCCGTACTAAAAGGACACCCCCTATTCTGAGGCTGCATCCTCTGGTTGTCGACACTCCCATCACAGGAAACATCCTCTCCACATCCACTCTATCATCAGCTTTCACCATTTGATAGGTTTCAATTAGGTCACCCCTCAGTCTTCTGAATACCAGTGAAAACAGGCCCAGAGCCATCAAACAGTCTTCCTATGATAAACCATTTAATCCGGGAATCATTTTTGTGAACCTCCTTTGAACCCTCTCCGGTTTCAGCACAACCTTTCTAAGGTAAGGAGCCCAAAACTGTTCACAATACTCACCAGTGCTTTATAAAGTCTCAACATTACATCCTTGCTTTTATATTCTAATATCGTATTTGCCTTCCTCACCAAGGACTCAACCTACAAATCAACCTTCAGAGAATCCTACACAAAGACTTTAAAATCCCTTTGCATTTCAGATTTTTTTTCATTTTCTCTCCATTTAGAAAATAGTCTGCCCTTTCATTTCTTCTACCAAAGTGCATGACCATACACTTCCCGATACTGTATTCCATCTGCCACTTCTTTGCCCATTCTCCTGATCTGTCTAAGTCCTTCTGTAGTCTCTTTATTTCCTCAGAGCTACCTATCCCTCCAGCTATATTTGTATTGTCTGCAAACTTTGCAACAAAGCTATCAATTCCATCATCCAAATCACTGACATATTATGTAAAAAGAATCTGACCCAACCCAGACCCCTGCGGAACACCACGAGTCACCAGCAGCCAACGAGAAAAGGCTCCCTGTATTCCCACTCTTTGCCTCCTGCCAATCAGCCACTACTTTATCCATGTGTAAGGGGATTTCGACTTTTATGTTACTGCGGAGGCTAATTAAAATGGCGTCTTTGTTATGTTAATCTGGGGAATGCGGGTTTGTTGTTTTAAACACTGAGAAAGTTTGCACTAGCAGCTTGTTTTGGTTTAGAGTGTGATAAGAGGATACTATTAACCAATTGGGATAGTTATGATTTTGGTGTATTTGAAGATTCTGTATGCGCGGGGTTTTGGGGCAGAAGGCGGGAGAGCGAGACAGAGGATGGACGAGGTGCTGTGATGTCCGCTAACGGGGTCGGACCCCAAGGAGGGCGTTCGGCGAGGAGACGGAGACGGGCTTGTGTAGAGCGCCCGGTCGACCACTGTTGGTGGTCCCAGGCGGCCGGTCGAGGTGTCCGAGGGGTCGCAGGGTGAAGAAGAAGGTCCTTGAGCTCCAACTGTTTTGTGCACGAAGAGATTGAACTTTGATAAGTGTGGCGCCTTTTATTTACCTTTTATATTTTATTCTCAATTAATTATATAGTTCCAGTAATATCTATAAACTGTAAATCATTTAATTGTATCTGGTGTATTGTCTGTTATTTGGGCGGGGTGGGGTACCTCACACAGCATCCACACCAACGAATTACCCAGTTTGGCGGGGCCGAGGGCTGTTTCCCTAGACAACAGCGAGCCGAGCGACCCTGAGGGTGGCGGGGGTGGGGGGGAGCTACACATGCTAGAATCTTTCCTGCATTACCATGGGTTCATAGCTTGTTAAGCAGCCTCATGCCTGGAAATCCAAGAGGAACCATCAACCAAATCTCCTTTGCCTATTCTGCTTTTTATTTCTTCAAAGAATTCCAACAGATTTGTCAGGCAAGATTTTCCCTTGAGGAAACCATGTTGACTTCGGCCTATCTTATCATGAACTTCCAAGTATCCCGAAACCACATTCTTAACAATTGACTCCAACATATTCCCAACCACTGAGGTTAGACTTACTGGCTGAAGTTTCTGTTCTTCTGCCTCTCTCCCTTCTTGAAGAGTGGAGTGACATTTGCAATTTTCCAGTCTTCTGGTGATTCTGAAAGATCATTACTGATCCCCACAATCTCTTCAGCCACCTCTTTCCGAACACTGGTGTGTATACCATATAGTCCAGATGTCTTATCTACCTTCTGACCTTTCAGTTTCCCAAGAATGTTCCCAGCAGAGGTAACTTCACATACTTAGAACTCCCGAAACCCTGACACCTGCAACTTCCACCCTACCATTAGTGTCTTCTACAGTGAAGACTATGCAAAATACTTATTCTGTTCATCCGCCATTCCTTGTCCCCTACCTCTCCAGCATCATTTCTCAGCAGTCCAATATACACACTTGCCTCTCTTTTCCACTTTATGTACTTGAAGAAACTTTTGGTATCCTTTTTAATGTTATTGGTTTACTTACTTTCATATTCCATCTTTACCTTCTTAATTACTTTTTTAGTTGCCTTCTGTTGGTATTTAAAAGCTTCCCAATCCTCTAACCCCACTAATTTTTGCTGTATTATATGCCCACTCTTTGGCTTTTATGTAGGCTTTGACTTCCCTTGTTATCCACGGTTGTGTCATCTTCCCTTTAGAATATATCTTCCTCTTTGGTGCCTTCCAAATTGCTATCAGAAATTCCAGCCATGGCTGCTCTGCCATCATCCCTGCCAGTGTTCTTTTCCAATCAATTACGGCCAACACCTCTCTCATGCCTCTGTAATTCCCTTTACTCCACTGTAATACTGATACATCTGACTTTAGCTTCTCCTTCTCAAATTGCAGAGCAAATTTGATCATATTATGATCACTTGCCCTTAAGGGTTCTTTTACCTTAAGCCCTCTACTCAATTCTGGTTCATTGCACCACACCCAACCCAGAATATTTGATCCCCCTAGTGGGCTCAGGCTCAACCACAAGCTGCTCTAAAAAGTCATCTGGTAGGCATTCTAGGAATTCTCCCTCTTGGTATCCCGCAGCAACCTGATTTTCGCAACCTACCTGCATATTGAAATCCCTCATGAGTATTGTAACATTCATGTTCAGCTGGATCATGCACAGACACATGTTTGACTAAATGTTTCCCATCAAAGCTTATATTTAAAATATTGACTGCATATAAAATGACTATGGAAATATAAGGGGAGTTTAAATGTTAAGTCTTATACATGTTTATACATATTCAAGATTTTCGTTAACTATTTGAGACATAGATAGATACATCATGGAAACAGGCTGTTCGACCCATTGAGTTTACACTGACCATCAATCAGCCGCCCATATTCACTAATCCTACATACATTCTAATTTTTGTCCTCATCAATTTAACTGCTCAATAGGAATAAATTTACAGTGGCCAATTTGTCTCCCATTCCAGATACATCTGAAATGTCAGAGCCAAGCAGAGATTGTAGAGAAAACTCATGCTTTCACAGTAATGTAATGGGAACTGCATATGTAATACACCCACGATTGGACTTGACCCTGGGACTCCAGTGTTGTGAAGCTCTACTCAATGGTTCACTGCACCTTCCTCATTGTATGGAATTATCTGCTGTTTTTCAGTCTTACCAGACCAGAAACTTTGGTCATTATCTTCTTTTGCAGCCCTAGCAAAGCCCTAGCAATGTCCTTCAGTAATTAATTTTGCATTTTCCAGAATTAATTTCAGCCTGACTTTGTTTTTGTGACTTACTGCTACAGTATTCATTCTGATATTATTGCTGGATACTGTATGTGTTGTTGGTCTCATGAAAATTTTTGAGAGATTGCCTATGTGGTAAAAAAACAATTTACCTTTCCCAGGCATCTGGATTAAGATGGTTTGGACTCCAATAGTAACTGAAAGACGTTCTACCATTTGAGTTTGACATTTCAGCTATGGAATTCCAAATTTATAGATTCTTATGTGTTTAAATTGGTCAACAATACTTCTGAAGTGTGAAGAGCATTGTGAACTACACTAAAGCTTGTATTAGTTTGCCCTTGGTGCACTCTGCAGTTTTAGCCTGCAAATACACCCAATGTGGAGATAGAGACACAAGAAAATGTGGAAATGGAGCAACACACACACATACACACACACAAGTACTGGAGGAACTCAGTGAATCAGGCTACATCTATAGAGAGAAATGTGGGCAGTTGATATTTCGGATCAAGACCTTTCAACTAGATTAAGAGTCTCAACACGAAATATTGACAGTCCATTTCTATCCATAGATGCTGCCTGACTATTTGTGTGTTGCTAGCTCCACTCCCTAACGAGGAGGCTCAGGATACGTTTAAGGCAGACCAGTGTTGTGTTTAGGACCTCAAGCCCATCTGAAAGGAACACCAGACCTTGACTCCCAAGTTATATACTCTGGGATGTTTAACATAGTCCATCATTTCCACGTCATTGCAGCCAGTGTCGTACACATTTCTGTTTGCCTTTTGCTTCCCCACCTATAGTCTGCAGCTTTTTACCGACTGTGAATCTCCTACCATATAGCACACTATGTCCATGGCAAGTACTTATTCTTCAGCCAGTGAAAACAAATGAACGCCAAGCACAAGAAAATCTGCAGATGTGAAAAATCCAAGCAATACACACAAAACACTGGAGGAGTTCAGCAGACCAGGCAGCATCTATGGAAAAGGGTAAACAGTCGATGTTTCGGACCAAGACCCTTCATCAGGACAAATTAACTGCTCATTCTCCTTATTTTGTGGGACCTCACTGTGTGCAAATCTGTGAAAACATTTTCCTTTAAGACAAAATCGACTCCATTTTCAAACATAAATATTTGACCATAAAGCAAGTTGGCCTGCAGTAAAAACATACACAGAATAATTTTATTTAGATTCTTATGGTGGAGAGGAGTCATTGTTTACACTTCCATTCCTGACAGAATATATTTTCTCCAACATTGAATGTTGGCCTAGGGAGAACGTACCATAGGTTGGTTAGTGTGGTTACCACAGTTCCAGCAACCCTGGTTTGATCTTGACTTCAATTTATCATAACACCAGTTACACGGGTACTGCCTGTGCAAGGTTTGCACATTCTCCCTGTGACCTCATGGGTTTCCTCCATGTGTTCTGGTTTGCTCCCAGATCCCAAACACATCCTAGAAAGTTAATTGGCTGCAGTAAATTGCCTTGAGAGTAGTTAAGTTATTGGAAAAAGTAAGCATTGACAGAAATGTGAGAGGGAATGGGCTGCAGAATAATAAATGGGTCTGCTTTGAGAGCCAGCAGAGACTTGATGGACCAACTGGCCTCCTGTCATGTCCTAAAAGATATGGAATATGGAAACATGGGATTCTGAACATGATTCCAGGATTGAAAGGGCTGTCGTATGAAGAGCTTTTGATTGCTCTGGGTCCCTATTCACTGAAATTCAGAAGAATGAGTGGTGACCTCATTGAAACCTATCGAATGTTAAAAGGCCTCGATAGAGTGGATGTGGAGAGGATATTTCCTATGGTGGAGGAGTCTAAGATCAGAGACATAGCCTCAGATTAGAGGGGTATCCTTTCAGAATGGAGATGAGGAGGAATTTCTTTAGCCAGAGAATAATGAATCTGTGGAATTTGTTGCCACAGGTGGCTGTGGAGGCCAAGTCATTGGGTGTATTTAAGGCAAATGTTGATAGATTCTTGATTGGTCAGGGCATGAAGGGATGCGGGAGATGGCAGGAGATTGGGACTGAGAAGGAAATGGATCAGCCATGATGAAATTGTGCAGCAGACTCGATAGGTCAAATGGCCTAATTCTGCTCCTGTATTTTATGATCTTATGGTTAAAGGTGAAAAGTGAGAAGTTTAAGGGGAACATGAGGGGAAACTTCTTCACTCAGAGGGTCATGAGAGCGTAGAACAAGCAGTCAGCACAAGTGGTGCATGCGAACTCCATTTCAATGTTTAAGAGAAGCTTGGATAGGTACATGGATAGGGGTATGGATAGTTATGATCTGGATGCAGGTTGATGGGACTAGGTAGTTTAAATGGTTCAGGCAGACTAGATGGGCTGAAGGGTCTGTTTCTGTGCTACACTTTTCTATGACTTTATGACTCTATTTGATCCTTGAACCAACTAGCACAACTTTCATCACTATGGTTTCAATAGTTCCATTTAATCTCAGAAAATGTATACAATATACAACCTGGAACAACGCTATGAGCACTTTGATCACTTTGCCCTGAAATGGACTTTATTTTTGTTATAATTGTGTTCTTTCTTGTGGAACTTATATATAACTTATGTTTTTATGAACACTACTTATTTTATGCTATGTGCCTGGGACACTGTTTCATGTACTTACGTATATGAAAATAAACTCAACCTTGAGTACAAAGTGTAAGTACTCTAACAGATAATGATTTATGGTAACATTTGACTATAACATTTTCACCTTTCTCACGCTTGGTAAAACTGAACCATTAGAGCCTGTTTCATGTCTCAAATCAGTTTGACAGATAGAAATTGGGTTGATACAGCAAGCAACCCTTCTTGCTACATTGAAGACCATATAATAAATACGACTGGCATAAAATTCTCCAAGTCCACCGAAAACTTTCTCAGGGTGTCTGCCTCTATAATCTGGAAAGTGATCACAGGCTTATGAATGCAATCTCCGTGACTTCTCAGACTCCATTGGCTGTTAAAGATTGAGCTGTAGTATTGGGATCTTCCTAAATATTTGATGTAAAATAAATGTTGAAGATTCAAAAGCACTAGATCAGGACATTTCTACCTGATGTCTTGGTGAATATTTAGCCCTCAACTGTCCCTTACCCCCAAAACAAATTAACTAGCTAGTTTCCTGTTGAATGTGTGGTACCTTGCTATGCATAAATTGACTGCTGTATCTCCTCCATCACAACACTGGTTAAAATTCAAAAATTTTTTAATGTAAACTAATAGAGTTCCAGAGGTCATGAACCCAATAGGACCATTTCTGTGCTCTAATATATAATCATTCGATGCAAGTATGATGTTCTCCTAAGGGGTTGTCTATTGTTGGGTCTTCAGGTGGCTGTAGAGGCCAATCCGGGATCCACATACTAGGGGCTTGCAGATCTCACAATCCTGTCTCCTTCACCACTTGCTGAGCTCCAATGGACTTGATCCAAAATGTTTGGGTGGATTCCCTGAATAGAAAATGTCTGTGTATGACTTTGTTTAACATGGGGAGGCTAATACACGGGCAACCACCTTAACAGATCAGGGTCAGGGTCCAGTGACATGGAATGCAAGAAAACTGGAGACACTCCACTGCCACAGCATTCCTCTGCATTCACTACCATTGTGATGTGCCATCATCTTCTGCCAGCTGTACCATTAAGGTCTTGGTTGGATCACTCTTTGTCTGGAACCTCCCTCTTGATCTTACTGCCATGGGTATCCCTAGCAGGAGCTAAGCACCATTTGGCTAAACTCCAGGCAACATTGCTGTCAGAATCACATGAACTCAGAAGCCTCTCCACCATGACAAGGTGATGATTTTTGGAGAAGTGAGGTTCAGTGGATTCCAGTGACCCCAAAAGGAGCTAAACTCCAGACACTGTTGCTCTCAGAATCACAGGTATTCCGAAGCCTCTCCCCCATGATAATATGATGATCCTTGGACTTTCTGGGCTGAGCAACTCCATGACTCATTATATAATGGACAATACCTTCTTTATCAAATCCTAGCCAAAGGGATGTTTAAGGCAGAACGAATTATACCATGAACACTAAATTGTGTCTTGGTGCAGCTTATCCCCAGCTTACAAAACAGCCAACTTGCGTACAGCCCATCCATATGAATGAGCGTTTGGGAGATAAGTGGGATTAATTTGCCAGCTGCTGCAGGCTTCTTTTGCTTGCTGTACAAATCCATTTGTAGACTGAATTCCTATTTGTCAAATAGACATGAGAAATGATGCAGGTTCAGGTTACAGGCAGCTCACAGCAGAACCTTCAAGTAATCCGGAGAGCATCTGCATTTACAGTGTAAAAGAAATGTATGCCAGATTGTGAATTCTAACATTCTTCAGGATAAACCTAAACTTCAAAGGTAAATGTGTCCTTACACTATAGTTTCTCTTTGATATTCTATTGAAATTCCCAATTTCATTCATTCAGGTGTCTGCAGCAGGGGAATTTCCATGCTGTGACATCAATACTTCAGAGTGGAATTATTATTAACAAGCATCTCGTGTACTTGGAGAGGAAAGACTGAAATGTTTCAGTAGTCTATTCCTCAGCTGATGGCTCTGCCTTGTCTTCTGTGGAAAAATCCACTTTATTGAATTGCCACCATTCAACGGTCATTAAAAATTCCTTTCCACTACTGGGCAAATTTCTCCATTGACATGATCCCAGGATGGAAACATCATTTGAAGCACTTCATTGAGTTCTCTGCAAGATTTGTCTGAAATCCACTGCATAATTGAACCACAAGGTAGGTTGCAGAATGAGAATCAAGTTTATTATCACTGACATATGCCATAAAATTTGTTGTTTGCAGCAGCAATAGAGTGCAAAATATTAAAAATGTAAGATCTTATAAAAAAGTGTAAAAAGAGATTAAAGTAATGAGGTAGTATTCATGGGCTTGTTCATTAATTGTTCAGAAATATGATGATGGAGAGGAAAAAGCTGTTCCAAACACTTTGAGTGTGTGTACCACTTCCATGATCACTGTGATGAGATGAAGGTACTTAATGATGGATGAATGTATCATACATACATGTGAAAAATAATGCTAATCTTTTCTTTAACTGTAACACTTATCAGACTCTTGAATGGACCTCTTGTACAATAAGATGGTCTCTTGTCCTCACAAAGTACAATCTACTGTACCTCGTTATGATTGATCATTTACCTGCATGGTACCTTTACAATTTATTCTGCATTGTTATTGTGTTACCTTAATTGAGCTCAAGGTACTGTATAATGATTTGATCTGTATGAACAGGACTCAATTCAAGCTTTTCACTGTATCTTGGTACATTGGACAATAATAAACCAATACCAATACCTTTTTTCCAGAATCAGAATCAGGTTTGTGTCATAAAATTTGTTAACTTAGCTGCAGCAGTTCAATGTGTCACGAACCCTGTGATGGGTTGAAAAGGACCAGCAGAAATGGAACACACCTGGAGTCTGGTTTACTATAAATTAAGACGATATTTATTACTACTATGAATTAATATCATTAAACTGAATAATACAATACAGGTTATAAACTATTATATATATACATCCATCTGTAAATGTGTGTGTGGATACAAAAATAATAGTCCAGGAGGTAGATATCAATCTTACGGTGTCAGGTAGGTTTAAGCAGTTCAGTTCACTTTGTGTTGCGTCGAGTTGAATTGATGGAGAGAGAGAAAGTGTTAATTGAGTTGATGTTCAAGTTGGCAGCTTTAGTTGTTCTTGCTTCCGAAGTCTTCAGAGTCACTTCATGTAACCCCCACACAGACACAGATGGACAGAGCCCCTTCTAGGGAATGGTCTACTAACCCACAGCACGAGTTCACCACCAGCAGACCCCCACAGGCAAGCTCTTACCTGCACTGGTAATCATGAGTCTAAAGTAATCAGTCCATGGCCTCCACCCTCATGGTGGTCTGAGACTCCACCAGTGATTTCTCGGGTAGCTTCCCCAGTTCTCTCGTGTCGTGTCTCCTCTGCCATTATCAGACCAAAGGATCAACTTTTTATAATCCATCCAAAATTCCAGCGTCTGTTAGCTCAACAGCTCTGAGCTGTTACTATGGTGACTTCCCAGCTCATGTCTCAGCTCACGCCGTACTCTCTCTTTTAATTGCCTCCTTGTTCATTAGACTGCTGAACTTTCTAGCAGTTTCTCACCTGCATGACAAATGCAATACATAATATAGAAGGAAAAATAAGAAAAAAAGAAAGAAATTATAGTATGTGTATATTGACTAGATTAAAAATCATGTAAAATCAGAAATAATATATATTAACAAAGTGAGGTAGTGTGCAAGTTTCAATGGCCATTTAGGAATTAGATGGCAGAGGGGAAGGAGCTGTTCCTGAATCACTGAGTGTGTGTCTTCAGGCTTCTGTACCTCCTTCCTGATGGTATCAATGAGAAAGGGGCATGTCCTGTGTGCTGGGGGTCCTTAATAATGGATGCTGCCTTTCTGAGATACCACTCCTTGAAGATGTCTTGGGTACTTTGTAGGCTAGTACCCAAGATGGAGCTGACTAGATTTACAACCCTCTGCAGCTCCTTTCAGTCCTGTGCAGTAGCACCCCCCCCCCACCATACCAGACAGTGATGCAGCCTGTCAGAATGCTCTCCACAGTACATCTATAGAAGCTTTTGAATGTATTTGTTGACATACCAAATCTCTTCAAACTCCTAATGAAGTATAGTCATTGTCTTCATAGCTGCATTGATATGTTGCGATCAGGTTAGATCCTCAAAGATCTTGACACCCAGGAACTTGAAACTGCTCATTCTCTCCACTTCTGATCCCTCTATGAAGATTGGTTTGTGTTCCTTCGTCTTACCTTTCCTGAAGTCCACAATCAGCTCTCTCATCTTACAGACATTGAGTGCCAGGTTGTTACTGCAACACCACTCCACTTGTTGGCATATCTCACTCCTGTATGCCCTCTTGTCTCCATCTGAGATTCTACCAACAATGATTGTATCATCAGCAAATTTATAAATTGTATTTGAGCTATGCCTTTCCACACAGTCATGGGTATAGAGAGAGAGTAGATCAGTGGACTAAACACACACCCCTGAGGTGCACCAGTGTGATCGTCAGCGAGGAGGAGATATTATCACCCATCTGATCAGATTGTGGTCTTCTGGTTAGGAAGCTGAGGATCTAATTGCAGAGGGAGGTACAGAGGCCCAGGTTCTGTAACTTCTCAATAAGGATTGTGGGAATAATGGTGTTAAATGCTGAGCGATAGTCAATGAACATCATTAAAAAGAGACCAAACCATGGCCAACATTGTAGATGAAAGAAATACAGCCATGGGTTCCATGAGCCACAGCTAGTCACTCAGACATAGTATCCAGGCAAATGCTAAAGGATTAATAAACAAGCTAAAAAGGACATAGACATTTGAAATTCTCCCACTCAAATCGTGGATATTAGATTAATTGCTCATCTTAATTCTGAAATACATAGATTTTTCTATTAACTAAAATAGAGTGAGGTTGATACAGTCCTGAACTTACTGAACAGTTACATACAAAGTCTCTTCCCTTCTAGTTATCCCTCCATTTCTAACTGCCTTGCTGAATCACTGTTGCACAGGGTACTGACAGCCTTGAGGAGGAGTTATAAATTGTCCTTTTTTATATCAATCGATGCTTTACCATTTCCCAGATTTTTGTTTACTTCTGTTTTAGAAATCGATTGTTCACTTAAAAAGAAAGGATTAAGTAATGTGCGCAGCAATATGCATGTAACCATAGCCCGTAATCACTAGCTCTTCTTACAATACTACTATCAATACAAGCTCTTACTCTAGGAATCAATATAATGGGCCATAAGCCAACTTAAACTGTCCTAAATATTTACAGGATTGCATTTTTAATGAAACCAGATATTAATGATATAATGTTATTGCTGAAGCATATGTTGTTGTGTTTCTTTCTCATGGTTCAGCAAAGCAATAATTAGAGAGTTCAGTAGCTCTGGTTCACCAGTGACCAAATGAAGTCCATGCTATCAGAATCAGAATCAGATTCAAGTTTATTATCACCAGCATGTGTCATAGAACATAGAACATGAAACATAGAATAGTACAGCTCAGTACAGGCCCTTCGGCCCACAATGTTGTTCCGACCCTCAAACCCCTGCCTCCCATATAAGCCCCCACCTTAAATTCCTCCATATACCTGTCTAGTAGTCTCTTAAACTTCACTAGTGTATCTGCCTCCACCACTGACTCAGGCAGTGCATTCCACACACCAACCACACTCTGAGTAAAAAACCTTCTTCTAATATCCTCCTCAAACTTCCCACCCCTTACCTTAAAGCCATATCCTCTTGTATTGAGCACTGGTGCCTTGGGGAAGAGGCGCTGGCTATCCACTCTAACTATTCCTCTTATTATCTTGTACACCTCTATCATGTCTCCTCTCATCCTCCTTCTCTCCAAAGAATAAAGCCCTAGCTCCCTTAATCTCTGATCATAATGCGTACTCTCTAAACCAGGCAGCATTCTGGTAAATCTCCTCTGTACCCTTTCCAATGCTTCCACATCCTTCCATAGTGAGGCGACCAGAACTGGACACAGTACTCCAAGTGTGGCCTAACCAGAGTTTTATGGAGCTGCATCATTACATCGCAACTCTGAAACTCTATCCCTTGACTTATGAAAGCTAACACCCCATAAGCTTTCTTAACTACCCTATCCAATTTTCAGGGATCTGTGGACATGTACCCTGAGATCCCTCTGCTCCTCCACACTACCAAGTATCCTGCCATTTACTTTGTACTCTGCCTTGGAGTTTGTCCTTCCAAAGTGTACCACCTCACACTTCTCCGGGTTGAACTCCATCTGCCACTTCTCAGCCCACTTCTGCATCCTATCAATGTCTCTCTGCAATCTTTGACAATCCTCTACTCTATCTACAATACCACTAACCTTTGTGTCGTCTGCAAACTTGCCAACCCACCCTTCTACCCCCACATCCAGGTCGTTAATAAAAATCACGAAAAGTAGAGGTCCCAGAACAGATCCTTGTGGGACACCACTAGTCACAATCCTCCAATCTGAATGTACTCCCTCCACCAAGACCCTCTGCTTTCTGCAGGCAAGCCAATTCTAAATCCACCTGGCCAAACTTCACTGGATCCCATGCCTTCTGACCTTCTGAATAAGCCTTTCATGAAACTTGTTAACTTAGCAGCAGCAGTTCAATGCAATAAGTAATATAGAAGAAAGAAAATATTAATAATAATAATTCAATAAATTACACTATACATATATTGAATAGATTAAAAATTGTGCAAAAACAGAAATAATATATTAAAAAAGTGAAGTAGTGTTCAAGGGTCCAATGTCCATTTAGGAATCGGATGGCAGAGGGGAAGAAGCTGTTCCTGAATCTCTGAGTGTGTGCATTCAGGCTTCTGTACCTCCTACCCGATGGTAACAGTAAGAAAAGGGCATGCCCTGGGTGCTGGGATCCTTAATAATGGACGCTGCCTTTCTGAGACACCACTCTTTGAAGATGTCCTGGGTGCTTTGTAGGCTAGTACCTAAGATGGAGCTGACTAGATTTACAACCTTTTGCAGCTCCTTCCGGTCCTGTGCAGTAGCACCCCACCCCTGCTCCCTCCCCATACCAGACAATGATGCAGCCTGTCAGAATGCACTCCACAGTACATCTATAGAAGTTTTTGAGTGTATTTGTTGGCATACCAAATCTCTTCAAACTCCTAATGAATTATAGTTGCTGTCTTTCCTTCTTTATAACTGCGTCGATTTGTTGTGACCAGGTTAGGTCCTCAGAGACCTAGGAACTTGAAACTGCTCACTCTCTCCAGTTCTGATCCTTCTGTAAGGATTGGTTTGTTGTTGCTTTGTCTTACCCTTCCTGAAGTCCACAATCAGCTCTTTCGTCTTACTGACGTTGAGTGCAATGTTGTTGCTGCGACACCACTCCACTAGTTGGCATATCTCACTCCTGTACACCCTCTCGTCATCATCTGAGATTCTACCAGCAATGGTTGTGTCATCAGCAAATTTATAGATGGTATTTGAGCCACACAGTCACGAGTGTAGAGAGAGTAGAGCAGTGGGCTAAGCACACACACCTGAGGTGCACCAGTGCTGATTGTCAGCGAGGAGGAGATGTTATCAGCAATCCGCACAGATTGTGGTCTTCCGGTTAGGAAGTTGAGGATACAGCTACAGAGGGAGGTACAGAGGCCCAGGTTCTGTAACTTTTCCATCAGGGTTGTGGGAATGATGGTATTAAATGCTGAGCTATAGTTGATGAACAGCATCCTGGCGTAGGTGTTTGTGTTGACCAAGTGGTCTAAAGCCGTGTGAGAAGCTATTGAGATTGCATCTGCCATTGACCTATTATGGTGATAGGCAAACTGCAATGGGTCCAGGTCCTTGCTGAGGCAGGAGTGCAGTCTAGTCATGACCAACCTCTCAAAGCATTTCATCGCTGTAGATATGAGTGCTACTAGGCAATAGTCATTAAGGTAGCTCACATTATTCTTCTTACTGGTGTAATTGTTGCCTTTTTGAAGCAAGTGGGAAATTCCACCCATAGCAGTGAAAGGTTGAAAATGTCCTTGAATACTCTCAACATTTGTTGGCACAGGTTTTCAGACCCTTACCAGGTATTCCATCAGGATCTTCCGCCTTGCGAGAATTTTAACGCCTAGGTGTTAAAGACAGCCTAAAATCGGCCTCTGAGACAGAGATTACAGGAACATCAGGGTGCAGCAGGGATCTTCACAGTTGTAGTTATATTCTCCTTTTCAAAGTGGGCATAGAAGGCATTGAGTTCATCTGGTAGTGAAGCATTGCTGTCATTCATGCTATTGAGTTTCACTTTGTAGGAAGTAATGTCTTGCAAACCCTGCCAGAGTTGCCGCGCATCTGATATTGCCTCCAACTTCGTTCGAAATTGTCCTTTCACCTTTGAAATAGCCCTCTGCAAATCATACCTGGTTTTCTGGTACAGGCCTGGGTCGCCAGACTTGAATGCCACAGATCTAGCCTTTAGCAGACGACGTACTGCCTGATTCATCCAGGTCTTTTGGTTTGGGAATATACAGCAAGTCTTTGTAGGCACACTCTCATCCACACAGGTTTTAATGAAGTTGGTAACAACTGCAGCATACTCATCCAGATTCCAAGATGAATCCCCGATTACAGTCCAGTCCACTGATCCAAAGCAGTCCTGTAAGTGCTCCTGTGCTTCCTTTGTCCAAACCTTCTTGGTCCTCACTGCAGGTGCTGCAGTCTTCAGTCTCTGCCTATACTCTGGGAGTAGAAGTACAGTCAGGTGATCAGACTTCCCGAAGTGAAGGCGTGGAATAGCATGGTAGGCATTCTTGATGGTGTAACAATGGTCCAATGTGTTGTTTCCTCTGGTATTGCAAGTGATCTGTTGATGGTAATTGCTTAGTGATTTTTTCAGACTGGCCTTGTTAAAATCTCCCAAAATGATGGTGAAGGCATTAGGGTGCGCTGTTTCGTGCATTTTGATTCCATTGCTCAGATCATTTAAAGCCTGATTGACGTTGGCCTGAGGTGGAAGGTATACCACTACTAATGGTCCTGGAAAACTCCCAAGGTAGGTAAAAGGAACGACACTTAACTGCTAGATATTCCAGGTCTGGTGAGCAGAATTGGGACCAATTTGTGCACCAAGAAGAGTTGATTGTGAGGCATACTCCTCCACCTCTGCTTTTGAGAGACACTATAGATCTATCCTGACAGTGTATAGTAAACCCGTCAATCTGGATCGCTGCATCTGGTACGGAAGGGGTTAACCAGGATTCCATGAAACAAGCGATACATGCGGTCCTAATGTCCCTCTGATTCAGCACCCTGGCTCTGAGATCATTGATTTCATTGAGTCATGCAGGAAACAGGCCCTTCAGTTCAACTGGTCCATGAAACCACAACTCCCCCCCTGCGAGCCCCATTTGCCCGTATTTGGCGCATAACTCTCCAGTTGCCTGTAACTTCACCGATGCCTAACAGCGGCTGTTTTTGGTCTAAAGCGTGAAATGCAGGACCTCCAAGGTAGTAATCTCTGGATTACTCCCAGTACCATGTACTAGTCAGGGCATGAATAGGATGATAGTGCAGGTGAATAAGTGGATGAAGAAGTGTGCAGGTGGCAGGGTTTCAGATTTCTGGATCATTGGGATATCTTCTGGGGAGGGTATGACCTGGATAAAAAGGACGGGTTACACCTGAACCCAAGGAGGACCAATATACTTGCGGGCAGGCTTGCTAGAGCTGTTGGGGAGGGCCTAGCTTCTGCGGAAGGAAATAAGCAGTCAGCACTTCAGGCTGAGACCATTCTTTAGGACTGATAAACCCTGTTGAAGGATCTTGGCTTGAAATGTAAACTGCTAATTTCCCTCCACAGAATAAGACAAACTGGTTTACAAAAAATCCCTGGAGCAGGCACTTACAGAACTAGCAGTGATATAGCGGACAGGAGGTAGTCTTGTCTTATAGATCTCCAGTGGAAGTTCTGAAGATACCAGGCAAGCAAGGAATTAATCAAACCGTGGTTGTCTCCCTGTATTAATGTATCGTGACTGGACCCTGTATTAATGTATCATGACTGCACCATCTGCCTTCTCAGAACATTTTAGAATGTTAATCTACCACATCACTTTCCTACCCTGGGTTAATTTCTTAGGAACAAACTCCTCTAAGAAGGAGGCACATTTACATTACCATTAGACCATAAGACATAGGAGCAGAATTAGGCCACACAGTCCATCGAGTCCTTTCCGCCATTTCTTCATGGTTGATCACAGAGCCCATTCAAACCCATACACATGCCCTCTCCCCATATGCCTTGATGTCCCGACCAATCAAGCATCTATCAACTGACACTTCAAATATTCCCATGGACTTGGCCTCCACCACACTCTGTGGCAGAGCATTCCACAGATTCTCCACTCTTTGGTTAAAAAAAATCCTCCTTACTTCTGTTCCAAAAGGTTGTCCCTCAATTTTGAAGCTGTGCCCTCCAGTTCTGGATAACCCCACCATAGGAAACATCCTCTCCATGTCCACCTATCTAGTTTTTCAACGTTCATTAGGTTTCAATGAGATCCCCCTGCATTCTTCTAAATTCCAGTGAGTACAGACCCAAAGTTGCCAAACGCTCCTCACATGTTAACCCCTTCATTTCCCGGAATCATCCTCATGAACCTCCTCTAGACTCTCTCCAATGCCAATACATCTCTTCTGAGATATGGTGCGAAAGCTGTTGACAATACTCCAAGTCGTATAAAGATTCAGCATTATCTCCTTGCTTTTATATTCTATTCCCGTTGAAATAAATGCCAACATTGCATTTGTCTTCTTTACCACAGACTCAACCTGTAAGTTAACTTTCTGTGAGCCTTGCACGAGGACTCCTAAGTCCCCTTTGCAGCTCTGATGTTTGAACCGTCTCCCCATTTAGGTAATAGTCCACACTATTGCTTCTTTACCAAAGTGCATAATCATTCTTTTCCCAAAACTG
The DNA here is from genome assembly GCF_963921235.1 of Mobula hypostoma. Classification (NCBI taxonomy): domain Eukaryota; kingdom Metazoa; phylum Chordata; class Chondrichthyes; order Myliobatiformes; family Myliobatidae; genus Mobula; species Mobula hypostoma. The sequence continues at coordinate 39,325,763 of NC_086123.1, read as the reverse complement.
TATTCCATCTGCCACTTTTTTGCCCATTTTTCCAATTTGTCCAAGTTCTGCTGCAATCACATTGCTTCCTCAGCCCTACTTACCCCTCTACCTATGTTCATATCATCCACAAACTTTGCCACAAAGCTATCAGTTCCACTATCTAAATCACTGACAAGCAATGTGAAAAGTTGCAGTCCCAATACTGACCCCTGAAGAACACCACTAGTCACTGGCAGCCAACCAGAAAAGGCCCCATTATTCCCATTCGCTGCCTCCTGCCTGTCAGCATTCCTCTAACCATGCCAGTATCTTTCCTGTAACACCACAGGACTCTATCATGTAAAGCACATTATCATGACGGAGCTTAGGAGGGATGATGGCACCTAACGGCAACTCCTTTGCTTGCATCTTCAGAAACAGCTCTATTTCTACTGTTAAAATCTCTATTTTTCCCTTTCAGGGTTCTTTTGAAGACCCTGACCTGAAGTTACACACAGGCTTCGGTTCTTTACAGGAATGGTACCCGTTCTCGGGGTTCCACGACTGGCCACTATTCAACATGCCAAGGGTTTGGCCTGAGAGTCTTGATCGTGTTCGGAAGCCTAAGATCTCGGGGCTCTAGAGACGGGCGGATTGAGGGTCGGTGTCACAGCAGGAGACTCGTGTGTAGTTGGGGAGGCTGGAAAATCTTTCGCTGTGGTCCCGAAGACACAAGGTCTTTGCGATCTTCGGACACAGAGCTCGAAAAAAGCGATGGAAATGGACTTTTAATATCGTAAACCAGCAGGTTGTTGTTATATCTCCTGCTTGCTGTAAAAATGCGGGACACCTCCCTCCCCCTGGCCAGGTAGAGACAGAACATGTGGTTTGTCGAATATTTGGATGAAATGCAAAGCTCTTAGGGTAGCTTTGGTCTGTGTCTTTGCTACTGCTTAGCACACGCTTGGGCTCGTGATGACACCGATGCACATTTCTTTTGCTGGTGGGGGTTGGGGGGATTGTAGTTTGCTGCTGCTTACGCGTGAGGGGGGGAGCTGGGGGGGACTTTGGGTTTCTCACGTTCATTCTTTGGGGCACTTCTCTGTTTTCATGGATGTTTTGCGAAGAAAAAGCATTTCAGAATGTATATTGTATACATTTCTCTGACATTAAATTTGACCTTTGAACCTTATCAAATGCCTTCTGAAAATCCAAGTAAATGACATCCACTGCCTTTCCTTTGTCCACGCTGCTTGTTACTTCCTCAAAGAATTCTAACAGATTTGTCAGACAAGATTTCCTTTTACAGAAACCATGCTGACTTTGACTTATTTTATCGTTAGTCTCCAAGTTACCCGAAACCTCATCCTTAATAATAGACTACAACACTTTCCCAACTACTGAGGTTAGGCGAACTGGCCCCTAATTTCCTTTCTTCTGTCTTCCTCCCTTCTTAAAGAGTCGAAGCAAGAAGCCTAAGGATTTTTGGAGCAAAGGCATTTTTACTACTCGGGGTAAAAGAGAGGCAAGACTGTGCAGGGGGGGCGTGACGTCATCCAGCAGGCAGCAGAGTGAGAGGTTAGCAGAGTGATTGGGGTTTGGCTCAACGGGCTTTAGACAGTAACGGGACGGGACCTGTGATAATTGTGGAAAGGAAGTATGTGTGTGAGGCTGGCGTTCTGTGCTTGGTGTCAGATGTGGGAAGGCCTGGAGTCTCCCAGCCTCCTGGACGGCCATATCTACACTCGGTGTTTCAAGCTGCAGCTCCTTAGGGACCACATTAGGAAACTGGTGATGCAGCTCGATGACCTTCGTCTCGTCAGGGAGAGCAAGGAGGTAATAGAAAGGAGTTATAGGCAAGTGGTCACACCGGGGCCACAGGAGACTGACAGGTGGGTCACAGTCATGAACGGAAAGGGGAAGAGTCGGGAGGGGGGGTACTAGAGAGTACCCTTGTGGCTGTACCCCTTGACAATAAGTACTCCTGTTTGAATATGTTTGGGGGGGTGTGGACAGCCTACCTGGGGGAAGCAACAGTGGCCATGCCTCTGGCACAGAGTCCGGCCCAGTGGCTCAGAAGGGTAGGGAAAGGAAGAGGAAGGCAGTAGTGATAGGGGATTCTGTAGTTAGGGGGTCAGACAGGCGATTCTGTGGACGCAGGAAAGAAACTCAGATGGTAGTTTCCCTCCCAGGTGCCAGGGTCTGGGATGTTTCTGATCGTATCCACGATATCCTGCAGTGGAAGGGAGAACAGCCAGAGGTCATGGTACATATTGGTGTCAACGACTTAGGGAGGAAAAGGGAAGACTACAGGGAGTTAGGAAGGAAGTTGAGAAGCAGGACCGCAAAGGTAGTAATCTCGGGATTACTGACTGTGCCACCTGACAGTGAGTATAGGAATAGAATGAGGTGGAGGATAAATGCGTGGCTGAGGGATTGGAGCAGGGGTCAGAGGTTCAGATTTCTAGATCATTGGGACCTCTTTTGGGGCAGATGTGACCTGTACAAAAAGGATGGGTTGCACTTGAATCCCAGGGGGACCAATATCCTGGCAGGGAGGTTTGCCAAGGCTACTGGGGAGAGTTTAAACTAGAATTGTTGGGGGGTGGGAACCGAACTGGAGAGATGGAGGAAAAAGTTGTTGGCTCACAAATAGAGAAAGCTTGTGAGGGAGGTGATAGAGAAGGCATGTGCTCAGATGAACGGTTTGAGATGTGTTTATTTTAACGCAAGGATTATTGTGAACAAAGCGGATGAGCTTAGAGCATGGATCAGTACTTGGAGCTATGATGGGGCGGCCATTAGAGAGACATGGATGGCTCAGGGACAGGAATGGTTACTTCAAGTGCCGGGTTTTAGATGTTTCAGAAAGGATGGGGAGGGAGGCAAAAAAGATGGGGGCGTGGCACTGTTGATCAGAGATAGTGTCACAGCTGCAGAAAAGGTGGACGCCATGGAGTCTCTGTGGGTGGAGGTTAGGAACAGGAAAGGGTCAATAAATTTACTGGATGTTTTTTATAGGCCGCCCAATAGTAACAGGAATATCCAGGAGCATTTAGGGAAACAGATCCTGGAAAGGTATAATAGTAACAGAGTTGTCATGATGGGAGATTTTAATTTCCCGAATATCGATTGACATTTCCCTAGAGCAAGGGGTTTAGATGGGGTGGAGTTTGTTAGGTGTGTTCGGGAAGGTTTCTTGACACAATATGTAGATAAGCCTACAAAAGGAGAGACTGTACTTGATTTGGTATTGGGAAATGAACCTGGTCAGGTGTCAGATCGCTCAGTGGGAGTGCATTTTGGAGATAGTGATCATAATTCTATCTCCTTTACAAAAGCATTGGAGAGAGATAGGAACAGGCAAGTTAGAAAAGAATTTAATTGGAGTGAGGGGAATTATGAGACTATCAGGCAGGAACTTGGAAGCTTAAATTGGGAACAGATGTTCTCAGGGAAAGGTACGGAAGAAATCTGGCAAATGTTCAGGGGATATTTGTGTGGAGTTCTGCATAGGTACATTCCAATGAGACAAGGAAGTTCAATGAGACAAGGAAGTTATGGCAGGGTACAGGAATCGTGGTGTACAAATGCTGTAGTAAATCTAGTCAAGGAGAAAAGAAAAGCTTACAAAACGTTCAGAGAGCTATGTAATTTTAGAGATCCAGAAGATTATAAGGCTAACAGAAAGGAGCTTAAGAAGGAAATTAGGAGAGCCAGAAGGGGCCATAAGAAGGCCTTGGCAAGCAGGATTAAGGAAAACCCCAAGGCACTCTACGAGTATGTGAAGAGCAAGAGGATAAGACATGAAAGAATAGGACCTATCAGGTGTGACAGTGGGAAAGTGTGTGTGGAACCGAAGGAAATAGCAGAGGTACTTAATGAATACTTTACTTCGGGATTCACTATGGAAAAGGATCTTGGTGATTGTAGTGATGACTTGCAGCAAACTAAAAAGCTTGATCATGTAGCTATTAAGAAAGAGGATGTGCTAGAGCTTTTGGAAAGCATCAAGTTGGAAAAGTCGCTGGGACCGAATGAGATGTACCCCAGGCTACTGTGGGAGGCGAGGGAGGAGATTGCTGAGCCTCTGGCAATGATCTTTGCATCACCAATGGGGACGGGAGAGGTTCCGGAGGATTGGAGTGTTGCTTATTCAAGAAAGGGAGTTGGGATAGCCCAGGAAATTATAGACCAGTAAGTCTTTTTCAGTGGTTGGTAAGTTGATGGAGAAGATCCTGAGAGGCAGGATTTATGAACATATGGAGAGGTATAATATGATTAGGAATAGTCAGCATGGCATTGTCAAGGGCAGGTCGTGTCTTACAAGCCTGATTTAATTTTTTGAGGATATGACTAAACACATTGATGAAGGTACAGCCGTAGATGTAGTGTATATGGAAGCATTTGATAAGGTACCCCATGCAAGGCTTATTGAGAAAGTAAGGAGACATGGAATCCAAGGGGACATTGCTTTGTGGATCCAGAAGTGGCTTCCCCACAGAAGGCAAAGAGTGGTTGTAGATGGGTCGTATTCTGCATGGAGGTCGGTGACCAGTGGTGTGCCTCAGGGATCTGTTCTGGGACTCTTACTCTTCATGATCTTTATAAGTGACCTGGATGAGGAAGCGGAGGAATGGGTTAGTAAGTTTGCTGATGACACAAAGGTTGAGGGTGATGTGGATTGTGTTGTGGACATTGATAAGATGCAAAACTGGGCTGAGAAGTGAGAGTAGCTACAGAGCAGATGTCAGAGATAAGTTTTTTATGTAGAGAGTGGTGAGTACATGGAAAGGGCTGCCGGCAACGGTGGTGGAGGCAGATACGATAGGGTCTTTTGAGAGACTTTTGGATAGGTACATGGAGCTTAAAAAACTAGAGTGCTATGGGTAACCCTAGTAATTTCTAAGGTAGGGACATGTTCAGCAAAACTTTGTGGGCCGAAGGACCTGTATTGTGCTGTAGGTTTTCTATGTTTCTGTGGAGTGACATTTGCAATTTTCCAGTCCTCCGGGACAATGCCAGAATCAAGTGATTCCTGAAAGATCATGACCGTTATCTCTTGGGCAACCTCTCTCGGGACTCTGACATGATTCAGACTCTGACATGGCTCTGTGGAAAGTACTGGGAGAAGGAAGGTTCCTTCCCGTTCAGATTTATGAGGAATGACTCTTCCTCTAGAGCTGATTGCTGACACCACATGATGCCTCGCGCCTGACATCACATGATTTCTACACTGGATGCAATACTAATCAGTTTGTAAATTGAAAGATGTCAAATGAAAGCACATAAAAGCAGAATTGAACACAAGACAGCCTTGAACCAGGAGTTTTGCTGTCTTATGTAATGTCAGCTGAATTAAATTATAGCCATTTTGTTCCTCCTAATTCATAATCATCCATGCAAAATACATCAGGAAAACAGCCACAGTCAGCAGTGTTTCAAAATGTCATCAATTTAAAATCTGGTCTCATTTTTAATCTGCAGTTTTTAATTACAGAGGCAGGAGGTGCAGGGGCAGGAATGGCAACTTCAAGTTCCAGGCTTTAGATGTTTCAGAAAGGACAGGGAGGGAGGTAAAAGAGGTGGGGGCATGGCACTGTTGATCAGAGCTTGTGTCACGGCTGCAGAAAAGGTGGACGCCATGAAGGGGTTGTCTACGGAGTGTCTGTGGGTGGAAGTTAGGAATAGGGAGGGGTGAATAACTCTATTGGGTGTTTTTTATAGACCACCCAATAGTAACAGTGACATCGAGGAGCGGATAGGAAGACAGATTCTGGAAAGGAGTAATAATAACAGGGTTGTTGTGGTGGGAGATTTTAATTTCCCAAATATTGATTGGCATCTCCCGAGAGTGAGGGGTTTAGATGGGGTGGAGTTTGTTAGGTGTGTTCAGGAAGGTTTCTTGACACAATATGTAGATAAGGCTGCAAGAGGAGAGGCTGTACTTGATCTTGTATTGGGAAATGAACCTGGTTAGGTGTCAGATCTCTCAGTGGGAGAGCATTTTCGAGATAGTGATCATAATTCTATCTCCTTTACCATAGCATTGGAGAGTGATAGGAACAGTCAAGTTAGAGAAACGTTTAATTGGAGTGAGGGGAAATATGAGGCTATCAGGCAGGAACTTGGAAGCATAAATTGAAAACAGATGTTCTCAGGGAAACGTACGGAAGAAATGTGGGAAATGTTCAGGGGATATTTGCATGGGGTTCTGCATAGGTACGTTCCAATGAAACAGAGAAAGGATGGTAGGGTACAGGAACCATGGTGTACAAAGGCTGTTGTAAATCTAGTCAAGAAGAAAAGAAGAGCTTACGAAAGGTTCAAAAAACTAGGTAATGTTAGAGATCTAGAAGATTATAAGGCTAGCAGGAAGGAGCTTAAGAATGAAATTAGGAAAGCTGAGGGGCCTTGAGAAGGCCTTGGCAGACAGGATTAAGGAAATCCCCAAGGTGTTCTACAAGTATGTGAAGAGCAAGAAGATAAGACGTGAGAGAATAGGTACAATCAAGTGTGACAGTGGAAAAGTGTGTATGGAACCAGTGGAGATGACAGAGGTACTTAATGAATACTTTGCTTCAGTATTCACTACAGAAAAGGATCTTGGTGATTTTAGGGATGAATTGCAGCAGACTGAAAAGCTTGAACATGTAGATATTAAGGAAAAGGATGTGCTGGTGTTCTTGGAAAGCATCAAGTTGGATAAGTCACCGGGACCTGGTGGGATGTACCCCAGGCTACTGTGGGAAGGGAAAGAGGAGATTGCTGGCGATATCTTTGCATCATCAATGAGCATGGGAGAAACTCCAGAGGATTGGAAGGGTTGCGGATGTTGTTCTCTTATTCAAGAAGCAGAGTAGTGATAGCCCAGGAAATTATAGACCAGTGAGTCTTACTTCGGTGATAAGTAAGTTGATGGAGAAGATCCTGAGAGGCAGCATTTATGAACATTTGGAGAGGCATAATATGATTAGGTATAGTCAGCATGGCTTTGTCAAAGGCAGGTCGTGCCTTATGAGCATGATTGAACTTTTTGAGGATGTGACCAAACACATTGATGATGGTACAGCCATAGATGTAGTGTATATGGATTTCAGCAAGGCATTTGATAAGGTACCCCATGCCAGGCATATTGAGAAAGTAAAGAGGCATGGGATCCAAGGGGACATTGCTTTGTGGATCCAGAACTGACTTGCCCACAGAAGGCAAAGAGTGGTTGTAGATGGATCATATTCTGCATGGAGGCCGGTGACCAGTGGAGTGCCTCAGGGATCTATTCTGGCACCCTTACTCTTCGTGATTTTTTTTAAATGACCTGAATGAGGAAGTGGAGGGATGGGTTAGTAAATTTGCTGATGACACAAAAGTTGGATGTGTTGTGGATAGTGTGGAGGGCTGTCAGAGGTTACAGCGGGATATATTGATAGGATGCAAAACCGGGCTGAGAAGTGGCAGATGCAGGTCGACCCAGATAAGTGTCAGGTAGTTCATTTTGGTAGATCAAAAATGATGGCAGAATATAGCATTAATGGTAAGACCCTTGGCAGAATGGAGTATCAGAAGGATCTTGGGGTCCGAGTCCATAGCAGCTGCGCAGGTTGACTCTGTGGTTAAGAAGGCATACAGTGTATTGGCTTTCATTAATCATGGAATTGAATTTAGGAGCCGAGAGGTAATGTTGCAGCTATATAGGACCCTGGTCAGACCCCATTTGGAGTACTGTGCTCAGTTCTGGTTGCCTCACTACAGGAAGGATGCGGAAACCATAGAAAGGGTGTAGCGGAGATATACCAGGATGTTGCCTGGATTGGGGAGCATGCCTTATGAAGAGAGGTTGAGTGAACTCGGCCTTTTCTCCTTGGAGCGACGGAGGATGAGAGGTGACCTGATAGAGGTGTATAAGACGATGAGAGGCATTGATCGTGTGAATAGTCAGAGGCTTTTTCCCAGGGCTGAAATGGCTGCCACAAGAGGGCACAGGTTTAAGGTGCTTGAGAGTAGGTACAGAAGAGATGTCAGGGCTAAGTTTTTTTACGCAGAGAGTGGTGAGTGTGTGGAAAGGGCTGCCAGCAACGGTGGTGGAGGCAGATACGATAGCGTCTTTTGAGAGACTTTTGGATAGATACATGGAGCTTAGTAAAATAGAGGGCTATTGGTAACCTAGTAATTTCTAAGGTAAGGACATGTCTGGCACAACTTTGTGGGCCGAAGGACCTGTATTGTGCTGTAGGTTTTCTATGTTTCTATGGAGTGACATTTGCAATTTTCCAGTCCTCGGGGACAATGCCAGAATCAAGTGATTCCTGAAAGATCATGACCATTATCTCTTGGGCAACCTCTCTTGGGACTCTGACATGATTCAGACTCTGACATGGCTCTGTGGAAAGTACTGGGAGAAGGAAGGTTCCTTCCCGCTCAGATTTATGAGGAATGACTCTTCCTCCAGAGCTGATTGCTGACATCACATGATGCCTCGCGCCAGACACCACGTGCTGTCTACACTGGACGGAATACTAATCAGTTTGTAAATTGAAAGATGTCAAATGAAAGCACATAAAAGCAGAATTGAACACAGACAGCCTTGAACCACATGAGTTTTGCTGTCTTATGTAATGTCAGCTGAATTAAATTATACCTATTTTGTTCCTCCTAATTCATAATCATCCATGCAGAATACATCAGGAAAACAGCCACAGTCAGCAGTGTTTCAAAATGTCATCAATTTAAAATCTGGTCTAAAAGCTAATTTTTAATTTGCAGTTTTTAATTACAGGGATTTGGATGGTGCAGGGGCAGGAATGGCAACTTCAAGTGCCAGGCTTTAGATGTTTCAGAAAGGACAGCGGGGGAGGCAAAAGAGGTGGGGACATGGCTTTGTTGATCAGAGATAGTGTCACGGCTGCAGAAAGGGAGGAAGTTATGGAGGGGTTGTTTATGGAGTCTCTGTGGGTGGAAGTTAGGAATAGGAAGGGGTGAATAACTCTACTAGGTTTTTTTTATAGACCACCTGATAGTAACGGGGACATCGAGGAGCAGATAGGAAGACAGATTCCTGAAAGGATTAACAATTACAGGGTTGTTGTGATGAGAGTTATTAATTTCCCAAATATTGATTGGCATCTCCCAAGAGTGAGGGGTTCAGATGGGGTGTGTTCAGGAAGGTTTCTTGACACAATATGTAGATAAGCCTATAAGAGGAGAGACTGTACTTGATTTGGTATTGAGAAATAAACCTGGTCAGGTGTCAGATCTCTCAGTGGGAGAGCATTTTAGAGATAGTGATCATAATTCTATCTCCTTTACAATAGCATTGGAGAGAGATAGGAACAGACAAGGCATGGGATCCAAGGGACATTGCTTTCTGGATCCAGAACTGGCTTGCCCACAGAAGGCAAAGAGTGGTTGTAGACCAGTTATATTCTGCATGGAGGCCAGTGACCAGTGGTGTGCCTTGGGGATCTGTTCTGGGACCCCCTACTCTTTGTGAATTTTATAAATGACCTGGATGAGGAAGTGGAGGGATGGGTTAGTAAATTTGCTGATGACACAAAGGTTGGAGGTGTTGTGGATAGTGTGGAGGGCTGTCAGAGGTTACAGTGGGACATTGATAGGATGCAAAACGGGGTCGAGAAGTGGCAGATGGAGTTCAACCCAGATAAGTGTGAGATGGTTCATTTTGGTCGGTCAAAGATGATGGTAGAATATAGCATTAATGGCAAGACACACACATCAAAGCTGCTGGTGAACACAGCAGGCCGGGCAGCATTGCTAGGAAGAGGTACAGTTGATGTTTTGGGCCGAGACCCTTTATCAGGACTAACTGAAAGAAGAGCTAGTAAGAGATTTGAAAGTGGAAGGGGCAGAGGGAGATCCAAAATGATAGGAGAAGACAGGAAGGGGAGGGTTGGAGCCAAGAGCTGGACAGGTGATTGGCAAAGGGGATATGAGAGGATCATGGGGCAGGAGGCCCAGGGAGAAGGAAAAGGGGGAGGGGGGGAAACCCAGAGGATGGGCAAGGTGTACAGTCAGAGGGACAGAGGGAGAAAAAGGAGAGAGAAAGAATTTGTGTATATAAATAAATAACGGATGGGGTATGAGGGGGAGGTGGGGCATTAGCGGAAGTTAGAGAAGTCAATGTTCATGCCATCAGGTTGGAGGCTACCCAGACAGAATAGAAGGTGTTCCTCCAACCTGAGTGTGGCTTCATCTTTACAGTAGAGGAGGCCGTGGATAGACATATCAGAATGGGAATGGGACGTGGAATTAAAATGTGTGGCCACTGGAAGATCCTGCTTTCTCTGGCGGACTATAAGCCTACTGACTCTCACAGCTATCTGGACTATTCCTCTTCTCACCCTGTCTCTTGCAAAAATGCCATCCCCTTCTCGCAATTCCTCCACCTCCACATGCATCTGCTCTTAGGATGAGGCTTTTCACTCCAGGACGAGGGGGATCTTGTTTTTTTAAAGAAAGGGGCTTCCCTTCCTCCACCATCAACTGTGCTCTCAAACGCATCTCCCCCATTTCACGCACATCTGCTCTCACTCCATCCTCCCGCCACCCCACTAGGAATAGGGTTCCCCTGGTCCTCACCTACCACCCCACCAGCCTCCGGGTCCAACATATTATTTTCCATAACTTCCGCCACTTCCAACGGGATCCCACTACTAAGCACATCTTTCCCTCCCCCCCATCTGCTTTCCACAGGGATCGCTCCCTACACGACTCCCTTGTCCATTCGTCCCCCCCCCATCCCTCCCCACTGATCTCCCTCCTGGCACTTATCCTTGTAAGTGGAACAAGTGCTACACCTGCCCTTACACTTCCTCCCTTACCACCATTCAGGGCCCCAGACAGTCCTTCCAGGGGAGGCGACAGTTCACCTGTGTGTCGGCTGGGGTGATATACTGCGTCCGGTGCTCCCGATGTGGCCTTCTATATATTGGCGAGACCCGACGCAGACTGGGAGATCATTTCGCTGAACACCTACGCTCTGTCCGCCAGAGAAAGCAGGATCTCCCAGTGGCCAAACATTTTAATTCCACATCCCATTCCCATTCTGATATGTCTATCCATGGCTTCCTCTACTGTAAAGATGAAGCCACACTCAGGTTGGACGAACAACACCTTATATTCCATCTGGGTAGCCTGCAACCTGATGGCATGAACATTGACTTCTCAAACTTCTGCTAATGCCCCACCTCCCCCTCGTACCACATCCGTTATTTATTTATATACAGACATTCTTTTTCTCTCTCTCCTTTTTCTCCCTCTGTCCCTCTCACTATACCCCTTGCCCATCCTCTGGGTTTCCCCCCCACCCCTTTTGTTTCTCCCTTGGCATCCTGTCCCATGATCCTCTCATATCCCTTTTGCCAATCACCTGTCCAGCTCTTGGCTCCATCTCTCCCCCTCCTGTCTTCTCCTATCATTATGGATCTCCCCCTCCCCTCCCACTTTCAAATCTCTTACTAGCTCTTCTTTCAGTTAGTCCTGACGAAGGGTCTCGGCCCAATACGTCGACTTTACCTCTTCCTAGAGATGCTGCCTGGCCTGCTGTGTTCACCAGCAACTATGATGTCTGTGGCTTGAATTTCCAGCATCTGCAGATTTCCTCGTGTTTGCATTAATGGCAAGACTCTTGGCAGAGTGGAGGATCAGTGGGATCTTGGGGTCCTAGTCCATAGGACACTCGAAGCTGCTGCTCATGTTGACACTGTGGTTAAGCAGGCCTTCATCAATAGTGGGATTGAGTTTAGGAGCCGAGAGGTAATGTTGAAGCTATAGAGGACCCTGGTCAGACCCCACTTGGAGTTTCAGTTGCCTCACTATAGGAAGGATGTGGAAACCATAGAGAAGGTGCAGAGGAGATTTACAAGGATGTTGCCTGGATTGGGGAGCATGCCTTATGAGAATAGGTTGAGTGAACTCGGCCTTTTCTCTTTGGAGCGACGGGGGATGTACAAGCTAATTAGAGGCACTGATCCTGTGGATAGTCAGAGGCTTTTCCCCAGGGCTGAAATAGCTGACACGAGAGCGCATAGTTTTAAGGTTCTAGGAAGCAGGTACAGAGGAGATGTCAAGGGTAAGATTTTTACACAGAGAGTGGTGAGAGGGTCTTTTAAGAGACACCTGAATGGGTACATGGAGCTTAGAAAAATAGAGGGCTATGGGTAAGCCTAGGTAGTTCTAAGGTAAGGTCATGTTAGGCACAGCTTTGTGGGCCGAAGGGCCTGTATTGTGTTGTACGTTTTCTATTTTATTACTGTAAGTCTTTAGAGCTCAAGAACTGCAGTGTACTAAGTGTCATAATGAGGATGGCACAGTACTGTGGTAGTTAGCACTGTAGCCTTACAACACCAGTAATCACCAACCTGGGTTTGATTCCCACTGCTGTCTTTATGGAGGCAATGGTTAGAATGATTTCAGAGTAGGTTAAGAGGTTGGCACAACATCAAGTGCCAAAGAGCCTGTAGTCCAATGATAGGCTCTGAAAACTTGTGCCAACCAACTGTTGGGGGTGTTCAATGACCATTCAATCTCTCACTGCTACAGTCAGAACTTCCCATCTGCCTCAAAAGGGCAACAATTACACCAGTGCCCAAGAAAAGCAGTGTGAGTTATTGTCCAGTAGCACTCACATCTATGGAGATGAGGGGCTATGAGAGGTTGGTCATGGCTAGAATCAAATCCTGCCTCAGTGAGGACCTGGACCCACTGCAATTTGTCTATTGCCAGAATAGGTCTATGGCAGATGCAATTTCATTGGCTCTCCATGTGACTTTACATGTCCATAAGAACAAACAAACACCTATGTCAGGATGCTGTTTATTGACTATAGCTCTACGTGTAACACCATCATTCCTGCAATCGTGATCGAAAAGCTACAGAACCTGGACCTTTGTACCTCCCTCTGCAATTGGATCCACAGCTTCCTAACCAGAAGACCACAATCTTTGCGGAGTGGTAATAACATCTCCATCTCATTGACAGTCATCACTGGTGCACCTCAGGGGTGTGTGCTTAGCCCACTGCTCTACTCTCTCTATACCCATGACTGTGTGGCTAGGCATAGCACAAATACCGTCTATAAATTTGCTGATGAAACAACCATTGCTGGTAGAATCTCAGATGATGACGAGAGGGCGTACAGGAGTGAGATATGCCAACTAGTGGAGTGGTGTCGCAGCAACAACATTGCACTCAACGTCAGTAAGACGAAAGAGCTGATTGTGGACTTCAGGAAGGGTAAAATGAAGGAACACATACCGATCCTCATAGAGCGATCAGAAATGGAGAGAGTGAGCAGTTTCAAGTTCTTGGGTGTGAAGATCTCTGAGGACCTAACCTGGTCTCAATATATCGATGCAGTTATAAAGAAACCAAGAGAGCAGCTATGTTTCATTGGGAGTTTGAGGAGATTTGGTATATCACCTAAAACACTAAAAAATTTCTGCAGAAGTATCATGGAGAACATTCTGAGTGGCTGCATCACTGTGTGGTATGGGAGGAGGATGCTACTGTAAAGGACTTAAGTAAGCTGCAGAGAGCTGCAAAATTAGTCAGCACCATGACAGACACTAGCCTACACAGTATCCAAGACATCTTTAAGGAATGGTGGCTCAAAAAGGCGGTGTCCATTATTAAGGACCTCCAGCACCCAGGGCATGCCCTTTTCTCATGGTTACCGTCAGGTAGGAGATACAGGAGCCTGAAGGCACACACTCAGCAAACCAGGAACAGCTTCTTCCCCTCTACCATCTGATTTCTAAATGGACATTGAACCCATGAACATTACCTCACTACTTTTTATTTCTGTTTTTGCTTTACTTATTTAATTTAACAATTTAATATACATACACTGCCTATATAAAGTATTTACCACCTCCCCTTGGAAGTTTTCATATTTTATTGTTTTACAACATCGAATCACAGTGGATTTAATTTGGCTGTTTGGACACTGAGCAACAGAAAAAAGACTCCTTCGTGTCAAAATGAAAACAGATCTCTACAAAATGATCTAAATCAGTTACAAATATAAATTTAAAAATAATTGATTGCATAAGTATTCACTCATCCTCACCCCTTATAATGACATACCAAATCATCACTGGTGCAGCCAATTGGTTTTAGAAGTCACATAATTAGTGAAATGGAGATCACCTGTGTGCAGTCATGGTGTTTCATTTGATTGAAGTAAATATACACCTGTATCTGAAAGGTCCAACTGCTGAGGTTGGAGTGTGGGCTGCTGCTGGAAGCTGGCTGTGTTTTGCTTGATGCGTGAGTGTGTTTTGGAACCTGTTGAGGGAAAGAGAGTGGGGAAGGAATGGAAATTGCTGGGAGGGGGTTGTGTGGGTCTGGTAATGGCGGACAAGATAAGAGGCGGGGTTGAGGGAAAGAAAGTGGAGAAGGAGAGGGATAGAGACTTGGGACCAGAGGTAGGCAGCTGGGGAGAGGTGAAGGGAGAAATAAAGGGAATGAGGAGGTAGTGAAGGGTTGGATGAATAAAAACCAAGACAAAGGGAATAAAAGAATAAGAAATGATGGTGGAGAAAGCTCTGAAAGTGAGGAAGATGAACAAGCTCAGAGAGGAGGTGTTGTCATAATTAGGTTTAATGAGAAGGCTCAGGGACATATGAAGAAAATTAACCTGTTTGTGCTAACAACAACTCTGACAAATAAGATAGGGGAAATAGTATTTGCAAAAGTTCTTAATGATGGCAACTTATTGGTAAGATGTGCGAATGAGGAACAACTTGAGAAAGCACTCAAGCTAAAAGAGATAGGAAAATGCAAGGTGGAATACACTGGGAGGGTGGGAGCACAAAACAGTGGTTGTAAAGGAGTGATCACGGGGATACCAATGAGTATAAATATGGAGGAGATCAAGAGGAATATCAAAGGAGGGAAAGTAATGAATGTTCAAAGACTGAAAACAACAAAGGAGGGAATGAAAAAGGAAAGTGAATCAGTATTGATTGAATTTGAAGAAGAAAGAGTGCCAAGGAAGGTGTTCCTGGGTTTCATGAGTTACCTAGTAAGGGTGTATGTGCCAAAGCCATTGAGGTGCTATAATTGTCAAAGGTTTGGACACGTGGCTAAAAACTGTAAAAGGCAGAGGAGATGTGCTAGATGTGGGGGTGATCATGAATATGGAAAGTGCGGAACAGGAGTTCAACCAAAATGCTGCAATTGTGGAGGAGCTCATAATGTTGCATATAGTGGGTGTGAGGTTGTGAGACAGGAGACTAAAATTCAAGAAATAAGAGTGAAAAGAAAGATCACTTATGCAGAAGCTGTAAGAATGTCAAGAGAACAGAATAATGCTCCTAATGAACAGGGATCAATAGGGATACGAGAGATGCAACAAAGAACAAATGACAGGATTTATGTAGACAAAAAGGCTCTAGTAACATTCATTGCAGGAGTGATTAATAGTACTGCTGAGGTAAAGTCAAAAAGTGACAAAATTCAGCTGGTGGTAAAAGCAGCAGTAAACCATTTAGGGTTAGTAGGACTGACATGGGAGGAAGTGAGGGAGAACCTCACTAATCAGTCAAGCCAGGAAGTGTCATGTGTTGGTTAATACTAATTATGGTGATTCTTTTACAATGGAATGCAAGGAGCTTACTGGCCAATAGCCAGGAATTCAAGCACTTTATTAAAGAAATGGTTGTAAAACCGGATGTAGTGTGTATTCAGGAAACTTGGTTGAAACCAACTTTAGACTTTGTGGTATATGGGTATACAATGATAAGGAAAGATAGAAATCTAGGGGGAAGAGGGGGTTGTGCTATGTTAATCAAGCAAGGTATACCATATAGGGTACTGGAGAAAGGAGATGATCAGGAATACATAGTGGTGGAAGTGAGGGAGAGAGGGGAGGGAGTGGTTATAATTAACTACTACAATCCATGTAAAAGGTTGGATTTGGACAGCCTATTAAAGATACAAGGACAAAACAGACATAAAGTAGTGTGGTGTGCAGATTTCAATGCTCATAGCACAATATGGGGGGATCAGATTACAGCTTTGAAGAGAATGTATGTGGCTTTAGTGAGATCTGTATTGGACTATGGAAATATAGCATATGGATCAGCAGCTAGGTCTTTTATAAGGAAACTGGATGTGATTCAGGCCCAGGCCTTGAGAGTGTGCACTGAGGCTTTTAAAACCTCACCAGTGTCAGCCCTACAGATAGAAAGGGGAATAATGCCTTTGGAACTAAGAAGGATGCAACTGATGGCAAACTACTGGGCTAACTTGCAGGGGCACAATGATTCTCACCCTGCTAAAGGAGTGCTGGGAAAATGGGAGGTTTCAGAGGGATACCTTTAGTCGGGTAGGGAATGATATCGCGAAAGAATGTGGAGTGTTTGATCTGAGGATAAGTCCTTCAGTAGTTTATCCGGTTGTAGCTCCATGGAAGCTTGTATGGCCTGACATAGACTGGCATTTGTTAGAGGTAAAAAGGAAAGAAAGATATAAAACAGATTTGGTAAATGCATTTAACTGTCATGTGATGGAAAAGTATAGTGATTATACTCACATTTATACAGATGGTGCGAAGGAACCTGAAACAGGAGTGACAGGGTTTGGGGTGGTAATACCAGCAAAAGAAATTGGATTCAGCAGAAGAACATCTAATGAGTTAGGGGTGTTTACAGTGGAGATGCTGGCAGTGTTGGTTGCGTTGCAATGGGTGCAGAAAGCCAGACCATCCAAAGCATTGATATGTTCAGATTCATCCTCAGTTCTAGCAAGTTTAAGGTCTTTTCACACAAACAGTCGGCAAGATGTACTTTATGAAGTCCTTCAGTTAGTTACAAGAATTGCAAATCAGGGAGGTCAGGTAAAATTTCTATGGGTTCCAGCACATGTAGGGGTGAAGGGGAATGAGAGGGTGGATGAGTTGGCAAAGAGGGCGTTAAAGAAAGAAAATGTGGAAATGCACATTAGTAACAGTAAAGCAGAGGTTAAGTGTGTAATCTGGGAAAAAGTCAATCGAATGTGGCAAGAAAGATGGGACAGGGAGGGGAAAGGGAGGCGTTTATATCAAATACAAAAGAGTATTGCAGTTACTAGGGTAGGTAATGGAAACAGAAGAGAGGAAATTGTGTGGACTAGGTTAAGGCTGGGGCACTGTGCATTAAACAAAACATTGAAAATGATAGGGAAACACCAGACAGCATTGTGTGAGGAATGTCAGGAAGAGGAGTCAGTAGAACATGTAGTTCTGAGTTGCAGGAAGTATGGGATACAGAGAGAGATGATGAGAAATAAATTAAGGGAGTTGGGGATGCAGGAATTCACATTAAAAGGGTTGCTGGGCATGGGTGAGAGAGCACAAGTCCGGGTATTTTTAGTGTTTTTAAGGGGTACAGGGGTTTTTTATAGAATATGACGAATAAACAGGAATAGAATACTAGGATGGTCAAAGATGGGAGGGTGAAGTGTAGGTGTGTGTGTGTGTGTGTATGTGTGTGAAGGGATTTAGAATGTATGTCTAGTGCACATTCTGGAGCAGAGGGTGGCGGTAATGCACCATTAAGCTGGATGCCAACCGCCGTAAAACAAGATACAGACAGACAGGTCCAACTGCTGGTGAGTCAGTATCCTGGTAAAAACTACACCTTGTGTGAAACTTGACACGATTTCATAGTGTTTTGCAGTTCCTTAATGCAGCATTGTTCAGAGTCCATTGTAGTTATGTGTACCAAGTACAATACCTTCTAATAATGGTCTATAACTATAGGACCATATACAAATAATCTGTCTTGACTGAGTTGAAATTGATGCTTCCATTAGGGACAAAAGAGCACTCCAACTCCACAAAAAAGTTATTGATAGAATAAGTCAGGAGATGGATATAAGAAAATTTCCAGTCACTGATTACCCCTTGGAGTACAGTGAAGTTAATCATCAAGAATTGGAAATAATATGGCACAGCTGTAAATCCACCAAGAGCAGGCCATCCTGAAACACTGAGTGACCGTGTAAGAAGACTAGTGAGGGAGGCCACCAAGAGACCTATGACAACTCTGGAGGAGTTACAAGCTTCAGTGGCTGAGATGGGAGAGACTGCACATACAACAACTGTGCCTGGGTGCTTCACCAGTCAAGTTTTATGGGAGAGTGACAAAAGGGACACTGTTCAACAGTGACACTGTTTAAAAAGAAAGACATGAAATCTCAGCTAGAGTTTGCCTGAGGACATGTGGGAGACTCTGAAGTCAGCTGGAAGAAGATTTTTATGGTCTGATGAAAACAAAATAGAGTTTTTTGTCCATCAGACTAAATGCTGTGTTTGGCATAAGCCAAACACCACACATCATCAAAAACACACCATTCCTACTGTGAAGCATGGTGGTGGCTGCATCATGCTGTGGGGATGCTTCACTGCAGCAGGCCCTGGAAGGTAGAAGGTAAAATAGATGCAGAAAAATACAGGGAAATCCTGGAGGAAACCCTGATGCAGTCCGCAAGATAACTGCGACTTGGGAGAAGATTTGTTTTCCAGCAAGACAGTGACCCCCAGCATAAAGCCAAAGCTACACAGGAATGGCTTAAAAACAACAAAGTTAATGTCCTGGAGTAGCCAAGTCAGAGTCCAGACCTCAATCCAATTGAGAATGTGTGGCTGGACTTAAAAAGAAATATTCTTTCATGATTCCCTTGCAATCTGACAGAGCTTGAGCAGTTTTCTAAAGAAGAATGGGGAGAAATTGCAGTGCCCAGATGTGCAAAGCTGATAGAGACCTATCCACACAGACTCAAGGCTGTAATTGCTGCCAAAGGTGCATCTACTAAATACTGACTTGAAGGGAGTGAGTAATTATGCAATCAATTATTTTGTTTTTAATAATTTTAATAAATTTAGACCAATTTGTAGAAATTTGTTTTCACTTTGACACGAAGAAGTATTTTCTGTTGATCAGTGTCAAAAACAGCCAAATTAAATTCACTGTGATTCAATCTTGTAAAACAATAAAACATGAACGTTGTAGCAGGTGATGGAGTAGAGGGAGACAGAGTAGGAAGGCTTTGGCTCCTGAGGCTTTGGCGAGCAGAGGCTGAGGAAGAGCTTCACTCCAAGTGAGGTAAGGTTGGGTAAGTTCCTTTAATAAATCTAATTACCTTAAGGGTAGGTAATGGAGGCAGCAGTTAGGGCAGTTGAGTGCTCCGTTTGCAGGATGTGGGAAATCAGGGCGAGCACAATTGTCCCTGATAACTACACCTGTGAAAGGTGCATCCAGCTGCAGCTCCTGGCAAACCAAGTTAGGGAGCTGGAGCTGGATGAACTTCGGATCATTCGGGAGGCAGAGACAGAAATAGAGAGGAGTTACAGGGAGATAGTCACCCCTAAGAGTCAGGAGACAGGTAGCTGGGTGACTGTCAGGAGAGGGAAGGGGAATAGACAGAATGAGTACAGCACCCCTGTGGCCATCCCATCATAATGAGTACATGGTTTCAGATACTGTTGATGGGAACGACCTACCAGGGACAAGTTGCAGTGGTTGTGTCCCTGGCACTCAGATGGGACCCTCAACTCAAAAGGGAAGGAGGGAAAAGAGGAGAGCAGTAGTGTTAGGGGATTCGGTAGTTAGGGGGACAGATAAGAGGTTCTGTGGAAGAGATCAAGAATCCAGGATGGTCTGTTGCCTCCCTGGTGCCAAGGTCCGCGATATCTCAGATCGAGTTCTCGGAATTCTCAAGAGGGAGGGCGAGCAGCCGGATGTCGTGGTCCATGTAGGGACCAATGATGTGGGTAGGAAGAGTGAGGAAGTCCTGAAAAGTGAGTTTAGGGAATTAGGCGCCAAGTTAAAGGACAGGACCTCCAGGATAGCAATCTCAGGATTGCTACCAGTGCCACGTGCAGGAGGGTTTAGAAATAGTAAGATAGCGCAGATCAACACGTGGCTGAAGACATGGTGCAGGAGGGAGGGCTTCAGATTTATAGATAATTGGGCAGTTTTCCAGGGAAGGTGGGACCTGTTCGGCTGGATGGTCTACATCTGAACTGGAGGGGGACAAATATTCTTGCAGGTAGGTTTGCTGGAGGCTCCAGTGGATTTAAACTAGATACAAGGGGGGAGAGGGAACCAGAGTGTAGGAACAGATGCAGGGAGAAAGGAAATAAAAGAAAATAGTAAAGTTGTTTGCACCATTAGTGATAAACAGAGAGTAGGAGGTGGAAAATTTCTTAAATGCATTTATTTTAATGCTAGGAGCATTATAAGAAAGGTGGATGAGCTTAAAGCATGGATTGATACCTGGAAGTATGATGTGGTAGCTATTAGTGAAACATGGTTACAGGAGGGGTGTGATTGGCAACTAAATATTCCTGAATTTAATTGCTTCAAGTATGATAGAATCATAGGGACAAGAGGGGGAGGTGTTGCATTGCTTGTCAGAGAAAACATTATAGCGGTACTCTGGCAGGATAGATTAGAGGGCTTGTCTAGGGAGACTATTTGGGTGGAATTGAGGAATGGGAAAGGTGTAGTAACTCTTATGGGGGTGTATTATAGACCACCAAATGGGGAGCGAGAATTGGAGCTACAAATTTGTAAGAAGATAGCAGATATTTGTAGTAAGCAAAAGGTTGTGATTGTGGGAGATTTTAATTTTCCACACATAGACTGGGAAGCCCATTCTGTAAAAGGGCTGGATGGTTTGGAGTTTGTAAAATGTGTACAGGATAGTTTTTTGCAACAATGCATAGAGGTACCAATGAGAGTAGGGGCAGTATTGGATCTCCTGTTAGGGAATGAGATAGGTCAGGTGACGCAGCTTTGCGTTGGGGAACACTTCAGGTCCAGGGATCACAATGCTATTAGTTTCAATATAATTATGGAGAAGAATAGGTCTGGAGCCAGGGTTGAGATTTTTGATTGGAGCAAGGCTAACTTTGAGGAGATGCGAAAGGATTTAGGAGGAGTGGATTGGGACAATTTGTTTTATGCGAAGAATGTAACAGAGAAATGGAGGTCATTTAAAGGTGAAATTTTGAGAGTACAAAACCTTTATGTTCCTGTTAGGTTGAAAGGAAAGGTTAAAACTTTGAGAGAGCCATGGTTTTCAAGGGATATTGGAAACTTGGTTCGGAAAAAGAGAGATATCTACAATAAATATAAGCAGCATGGAGTAAATAAGGTGCTCGAGGAATATAAAGAATGTAAAAAGAATCTTAAGAAAGAAATTAGAAAAGCTAAAAGAAGATACGAGGTTGCTTTGGCAAGTAAGGTGAAAATAAATCCCAAGGGTTTCTGCCGTTATATTAATAGCAAAAGGATAGTGAGGGATAAAATTGGTCCCTTAGAGACTCAGAGTGGACAGCTATGTGTGGAGCCAAAACAGATGGGGGAGATTCTGAACAATTTCTTTGGTATTCACTAAGGAGAAGGATATTGAATTGTGGAAGATAAGGGAAACAGGTAGGGAAGTTATGGAAACTGTTATGTACCCCGTAACTGGGTTGCCAAACCAGCAGAAATGGATCACTCAGTTGGAGTCTGGATTACTAGAACTAAGAAAGTTTTATTAAAGAAACAAGCAACACAGTAATCGAAAGGATAATAAATGCAACAGTTCAGCAATGATAAACACACATGTGCACAGAATTAAGATAACAGCATCAATCAAGCTCTATCGTTGTCTAGGGATAAATGACCAATTTCAAAGTGACACAAAGTTCAGTCCAATTTAGTTCAGTTCGCAGTAATCGTTGCCATGGCGATGGACAACGTGGGGGGAGAGAGAGAGAGAACGGGAACGACTGATCATTCAGAAACGGCTTCCACTCACAGACCAACAATAATTGCTCACAAGCAACTTTTGGGCAGGTCCTTGGTGATGTCACCTGAGGTCACCGACTGTGACCCCTCCTCCAGATGCGGTCGATCCTCTGCAGTGAACCCGGCACCCAGGCAAGGGCGGACGCACACCGGGTTCCCGCTGATCGTACCTTTCCACCCTGTGCATTATCCGGTACTTCCCACCGACTCGTGAGAGGCGCACGGCTTCCAGGGTCTCATTACCTCGGGTGTCGTGTGTCCTGCCTTAGCGAACCTGTCCCTTTTTATCCCCCTGCTGGGGTATCGCCTGTCCATCACTTCAAACAGTTCAGGGTTCAATGGGGGAGCCGCTCCAGACAGCTCTCTCTCCCCCGTCCCTTCATTACACATCTCCAGACGCTGCTCCATTGTTCCTTATCTCTCCTTCCCCTGAGGACAGGTGGCAGACCACTTGCTGATGTCACTGATGCTAACCCAGGCCAGCAAACATCTTAATTTTATGTGTATTCTCGTCACAAAACTATGATGATTAAAGAAGAGGAAGTACTGGAGCTTTTAAGGAATATTCCTGAGGACCTTGAGGGATGTTAGTGTGGAAATAGTAGGGGCTCTGACAGAAATATTTCAAATATCATTAGAAACGGGGATGGTGCCGGAGGATTGGCGTATTGCTCATGTTGTTCCATTGTTTAAAAAGGGTTCTAAGAGTAAACCTGTGAGTTTGACATCAGTGGTGGGTAAATTAATGGAAAGTATTCTTAGAGATGGTATATATAATTACCTGGATAGACAGGGTCTGATTAGAAACAGTCAACATGGATGTGCGTGGAAGGTCGTGTTTGACAAATCTTATTGAATTTTTTGAAGAGGTTACTAGGAAAGTTGATGAGGGTAAAGCAGTGGATGTTGTCTATATGGACTTCAGTAAGGCCTTTGACAAGGTCCCACACGGAAGGTTGGTTAGGAAGATTCAATTGTTAGGTATTAATATTGAAGTAGTAAAATGGATTCAGCAGTGGCTGGATGGGAGACGCCAGAGAGTGGTGGTGGATAACTGTTTGTCAGATTGGAGGCCAGTGACTAGTGGTGTGTGTCAGGGATCTGTACTGGGTCCAATGTTGTTTGTCATATACGTTAATGATCTGGATGATGGGGTGGTAAATTGGATGAGTAAGTATGCAGATGATACTAAGATAGGTGGCATTGTGGATAATGAAGCAGGTTTTCAAAGCTTGCAGAGAGATTTAGGCCAGTTAAAAGAGTGGCTGAAAAATGGCAGAAGGAATTTAATGCTAAAAAATGTGAGGTGCTACATTTTGGTAGGACTAATCAAAATAGACATACATGGTAAATGGTAGGGCATTGAAGAATGCAGTAGAATAGATAGTGCAGATAGTAGGAATAATAGTGCATAGTTCCCTGAAGGTGGAATCTCATGTGGATAGGGTAGTGAAGAAAGCTTTTGGTATGCTGGCCTTTATAAATCAGACAATTGAGTATAGGAGTTGGGATTGTAATGTTGAAATCGTACAAGGTATTGGTGAGGCCAAATTTGGAGTATTGTGTACAGTTTTGGTCGCCGAATTATAGGAAAGATGTCAACAAAATAGAGAGAGTACAGAGAAGATTTACTAGAATGTTACCCGGGTTTCATCACCTGAGTTACAGAGAAAGGTTGAACAAGAGGACATGAGTTAAGAGTTAAAGGGCAAAAGTTTAGGGGTAACATGAGGGGGAACTTCTTTACTCAGAGTGAGTGGTAGCTGTGTGGAACGAGCTTCCAGCAGAAGTGGTTGAGGCAGGTTCGATGTTGTTGTTTAAAGTTAAATTGGACAGCTATATGAACGGGAAAGGAATGGAGGGTTATGGGCTGAGTGCAAGTCATGGGACTAGGTGAGAGTAAGAGTTCAGCATGGACTAGAAGGGCCAAGATGGCCTGTTTCCGTGCTGTAATTGTTATATGGTTATATGAAAACTTCCAAGGCTGGGTGAATACTTTTATAGGCACTATATATATACACTGTAATTTACAGTTTTTTAAAATATGTATTACATTGTACTGCTGCAATGTGAACAAATTTCACAACATATGCCGGTGATGTTAAACCTGTTCCTGATTCTGATATTGTGCTATAGTCTGTGTAAGTCTCTGAGTTTGCATATCCCACACCATGAATGTGTGGGTTTCCTCCCACATTCCAAGTGACGTACAGGTTAAGGTTAGTGAGTGGTAGGCATACCATGTTGACACCAGAAGCATGGCAAAACTTCCGAGCTGCCTCCAGCACAATCCTCAGACTATGTTGGTTGTTGACACAAAATTGTGTATGTTTCAATGTACATATGATAAAGGTAATCTTGAAGATCTTTATCTTTAACAGCTCATCAAGTGAGCTATGGCAATGAATGAGCTACCAGTCCACTTGAAACATAGTGTGAGCATCAACTTGAGCAACAAATCGCCTGTCTGTGTGCAGTGTCCCGACTGAAGTATGTAAAATTAGGCAGAGATAGGATAGGGATTGCGAATCTGTATCCCAAAGTCTGTAGTGCATACTCGCAGACCCACAAAGGGTTGTAAACTCAGCCAGCTCCAGCACTAGCCTGGTCACCACTGATGAATATACAAAAGGCAATGCCTCAGAAAGGCGGCATCCATCAGTAAGGACTCTCACTACCATCAGGGAAGAAGGGCAGCATCTTGAAGACGCACATTCAACATTTTAGGAACAGCTTCTTCCTCTGCTGTTTGATTTCTGAGTGGTCTATGAATCCATGAATTCTAACTCACCAGCTTGTTCTCTGTTTGCATCACTTTTTTATATTTCTTATTGTAACTTATTGTAGATTTCTTGCTGCAAAACAGCAAATTTCATGACTTGTGTCAGTGATAATAAACCTGATTCTGATAGCTGGTCTCTGACTTCCAGACCTCTCAGAACAACTCTCATAATTTCACCTCAGTTCTGCACCTGTCCCGCTATCATCAATATGTCAGGAGCAATAATGCTGCTTTTCGATTAGGAGTTGAGTTACTCCACAAACCTCTTTGAAAGAAGTATTTTACAAAGCAATGACACATTCATTCTGCTAATGAAAAATTTAGGAGAGTGAATTTAATTAAATTTATTGAAAGCCGGAACAAATACTTTTCTGAGTCCAAAGGTTAGTAATGCTAATTATACATCAAACTTATGCTCAGCAAACTCAATCAGTCAGCACACCATTGTAAATGAAATAGCCTCTTGGGAGTGATGTTAAGTTCAAGTTCCTTTCCAATGAACAGTAATGAGGAATTGCTATGAGAAGTTATTTCTTCAGTGGATTGATTGGGGCACAACTGCACAAATGCGTGGACGTCAGCCAGTGAGAACAGCGAGAAGAGTTTAAAAGGAGACAGCTTTATAGAGCGGGCTACAGAGTAGAGGGCCACAGAGTAGGAAGGCTTTGGCTCAACAGGGCTTCGGTGATAATGGGTCGAGGGGAGGTAGATTATCTGTGCAGAATACAGACAGGAAGTACGTGTGTGAGGCTGGTTTTCTATGCTTGATATCAGCCTCCCGGACGGCCACATCTGTGCTAGGTGCGTCGAGCTGCAACTCTTTAGAGCCAGTGTTAGGGAACAGGAGGTGCAGCTAGATGAACTCTGTCTGGTCAGGGAGAGCGAGGAGGTGATAAATAGGAGCTATAGGCAGGTAGTCACACCGGGGTGTCGGGAGACAGATAAGTGGGTAACAGTCAGGAGAGGGAAGGGCAGGAATCAGAGGCTAGAGAGCACCCCTGTGGCTGTCCCCCTTAACAATAAGTACACCTGTTTGAGTACTGTTGTGGGGGTGGGGGGAAAATAGCCTACCTGGGGGAAGCAAAGTGGCTGTGCCTCTGGTTCAGAAGGGTAGGGAAAGGAAGAGGATGGCAGCAGTGATAGGAGACTCTATAGTTAGGGGGTCAGACAGGCGATTCTGTGGATGCAAGAAAGAAACGTGGATGGTAGTTTTTTTTAAAAACGCAAACAACAGGAATTCTGCAGATGCTGGAAATTCAAGCAACACACATCAAAGTTGCTGGTGAATGCAGCAGGCCAGGCAGCATCTCTAGGAAGAGGTCCTGACTAAGGGTCTCGGCCTGAAACGTCGACTGTACCTCTTCCTAGAGATGCTGCCTGGCCTGCTGCATTCACCAGCAACTTTGATGGATGGTAGTTTGCTTGGTAGGCGGAGGACGAGCTAGCTCACAGTTAGTTTTTACAATGTCTCCTGAGACGGTGATGTGCCTCTCATGTGAGATGTGACAGTCTTGGGGGAACTCCCCTCTCCCTCAGAGTCACATCTGCCAGAAGTGCATACGGCTGGGCAATCTGGAAGACTGTGTAAGGAATCTGGAGCAGCAGCTGGATGACCTTCGGCTCATACGGGAGAATGAGGCAGTCATAGATGAGAGCTACAGGGAGGTAGTCACACCTCGGCTGTCGGAAGCAGGTCATTGGGTGACGGTCAGAGGGGGGAAAGCGAAGGTGAGCAGACAGGTAGTGCAGAGCACCCCTGTAGCCATACCCCTGAATAATAAGTTTAACATCCTGGATACTGTTGGCGGGGACGACTGACCAGGTGTGAGTCACGGTGGCAGGGCCTCCGGCACTGAGTCTGACCCTGTGGTGCAGAATGGTGGGACGGAGAAGAGGAGAGCTGTCGTCATTGGAGACTCTATAGTCAGGGAAGCAGACAGGAGATTTTCTGAACGTGAGAAGGACACCCGCATGGTTTGTTGCCTCCCGGGTGCCGGGGTCCGGGATGCGTCTGACCGGGTGCACGACATCCTGGTACGAGAGGGAAAGCAACCAGAAGTTGTGATACATGTTGGCACCAACAACATAGGCAGGAAGAGGGATGAAGTCCTGAAGTGTGAGTTTTGGGAACCAGGCCGAAGGCTGAAGAACAGGACCTCAAGGGTGGCGTTCTCAGGATTGCTGCCAGTGCTACATGACAGTGATCGTAAGAATTGCAGGAGATGGCAGTTGGATGCGTGGCTGAGGAGTTGGTGCAGGGAGCAGGGTTTTAGATTTTTAGATCATTGGGATCTCTTCTGGGGAAGGTGGGACCTGTACAGATTGGATGGGTTGCACCTGAACTCGAGGGGGAGCAATATCCTTGCAGGTAGGTTTGCTAGCACGGTTCGGGAGGGTTTAAACTAATTTGCGAGGGGGATGGGATCCAGAGCGATAGAGCAGTGAAAGAAGTGCATGGAGTAAAGCCAGATCTAACATATAGACAGGCTTTGAGGAAAGAGAAGCAGAATAAACGGTGTAAAGACAGTAAGGTAGAAGGGCTGAAATGTGTGTACCTCAATGCAAGAAGCATCAGGAACAAAGGTGACGAACTGAGAGCTTGGATACATACATGGAATTATGATGTAGTGGCCATTACAGAGACTTGGCTGGCACCAGGGCAGGAATGGATTCTCAATATTTCTGGATTTCAGTGCTTTAAAAGGGATAGAGAGGGCGGAAAAAGGGAAGGGGGGTGTCATTACTGGTCAGGGATACTATTACAGCTGCAGAAAGGGTGGGTAATGTAGCAGGATCCTCTTTTGAGTCAATATGGTTGGAAGTCAGGAACAGGATGGAGCAGTTACTCTACTGGGGGTATTCTATAGGCCCCCTGGTAGCAGCAGAGATACAGAGAAGCAGATTGGGAGGCAGATTTTGGAAAGGTGCAAAAATAACAGGGTTGTTATCATTGGTGACTTTAACTTCCCTAATATTGATTGGCACCTGATTAGTTCCAAGGGTTTAGATGGGGTAGAGTTTATTAAGTGTGACCAGGACGGATTCCTGTCACAGCATGTGGACAGGCCGACCAGGGGGAATGCCATACTACATCTAGTACTAGGTAATGAACCGGGTCAGGTCACAGATCTCACAGTGGGTGAGCATCTGGGGGACAGTGACCACTGCTCCCTGGCCTTTAGCATTATCATGGAAAAGTATAGAATCAGAGAGGACAGGAAAATTTTAAATTGGGGAAAGGCAAATTATGAGGCTATAAGGCTAGAACTTGCAGGTGTGAACTGGGATGATGTTTTTGCAGGGAAATGTACTATGGACATGTGGTCGATGTTTAGAGATCTCTTGTGGGATGTTAGGGATAAATTTGTCCTGGTGAGGAAGATAAAGAATGGTAGGGTGAAGGAACCATGGGTGACAAGTGAGGTGGAAAATCTAGTCAGGAGGAAGAAGGCAGCATACATGAGGTTGAGGAAGCAAGGATCAGATGGGTCTATTGAGGAATATAGGGAAGCAAGAAAAGAGCTTAAGAAGGGGCTGAGAAGAGCAAGAAGGGGGCATGAGAAGGCCTTGTCGAGTAGGGTAAAGGAAAACCCCAAGGCATTCTTCAATTATGTGAAGAAAAAAGATGACAGGAGTGAAGGTAGGACTGATTAGAGATAAAGGTGGGAAGATGTGCCTGGAGCTGTGGAAGTGAGCCAGGTCCTCAATGAATACTTCTCTTCGGTATTCACCAATGAGAGGGTACTTGATGGTGAGGACAATATGAGTGAGGTTGATGTTCTGGAGCATGTTGATATTAAGGGAGAGGAGGTGTTGGAATTGTTAAAATACATTAGGACAGATAAGTCCTTGGGGCCTGACGGAATATTCCCCAGGCTGCTCCACGAGGCGAGAGAAGAGTTTGCTGAGCCTCTGGCTAGGATCTTTATGTCCTCGTTGTCCACGGGAATTGTACTGGAGGATTGGAGGGAGGCGAATGTTGTCCCCTTGTTCAAAAAAGGTAGTAGGGATAGTCTGGGTAATTATAGACCAGTGAGCCTTGCGTCTGTGGTGGGAAAGCTGTTGGAAAAGATTCTTAGAGATAGGATCTATAGACATTTAGAGAATCATGGTCTGATCAGGGACAGTCAGCATGGCTTTGTGAAGGGCAGATCGTGTCTAACAAGACTGATAAGTTCTTTGAGGAGGTGACCAGGCATATAGATGAGAGTAGTGCAGTGGATGTGATCTATATGGATTTTAGTAAGGCATTTGACAAGGTTCCACATGGTAGGCTTATTCAGAGAGTTAAAAGGCATGGGATCCAGGGAAGTTTGGCCAGGTGGATTTAGAATTGGCTTGACTGCAGAAGGCAGAGGGTGGTGGTGGAGGGAGTACATTCAGATTGGAGGATTGTGACTAGTGGTGTCCCACAAGGATCTATTCTGAAACCTCCACTTTTCGTGATTTTTATGAAGGACCTGGATGTGGGGGTAGAAGGGTGGGTTGGCAAGTTTGCAGACGACACAAAGGTTGGTGATGTTGTAGATAGTGTAAAGGATTGTAGAGAGACATTGATAGGATGCAGAAGTGGGCTGAAAAGTGGCAGATGGAGTTCAACCCGGAGAAGTGTGAGGTGTTACACTTTAGAAAGACAAACTCCACGGCAGAGTATAAAGTAAATGGCAGGATATTCGATAATGTGTAGGAGCAGAGGGATCTCGGGGTTCATGTCCACAGATCCCTGAAAGTTGCCTCACAGGTGGATAGGGTAGTTAAGAAAGCTTGTGGGGTGTTAGCTTTCATAAGTCGAGGGATAGAGTTTAAGAGTCGCGATGTAATGATGCAGCTCTATAAAACCCTGGTTAGGCCACACTTGGAGTACTGTGTCCAGTTCTGGTCACCTCACTATAGGAAAGATGTGGAAGCATTGGAAAGGGTACAGAGGAGATTTGCCAGGATGCTGCCTGGTTTAGAAAGTATGCATTATGATCAGAGATTAAGGGAGCTAGGGCTTTACACTTTGGAGAGAAACAGGATGAGAGGAGACATGATAGAGGTGTACAAGATAATAAGAGGAATAGATAGAGTGGATAGCCAGCGCCTCTTCCCCAGGGCACCACTGCTCAATACAAGAGGACATGGCTTTAAGGTAAGGGGTGGGAAGTTCAAGGGGGATATTAGAGGAAGGTTGTTTACTCAGAGAGTGGTTGGTGTGTGGAATGCACTGCCTGGGTCAGTGGTGGAGGCAGGTACACTAGTGAAGTTTAAGAGACTACTAGACAGGTATATGGAGGGATTTAAGGTGGGGGCTTATATGGGAGGCAGCGTTTGAGGGTTGGCACAACATTGTGGGCTGAAGGGCCTGTATTGTACTGTACTATTCTATGATCTATGTTCCAAGGAACCAGGGACCAGGATGTTTCTGATCGCGTCCATGATATCCTGAAGTGGGAAGGGGAACAGCCAGAGGTTGTGGTACATATTGGTACCAACGACATAGGCAGGAAAAGGGAGGCGGTCCTGAAAGCAGACTACGAAGAATTAGGAAGGAAGTTGAGAAGCAGGACCACAAAGATAGTAATGTCGGGATGATTGTCTGTGCCACGCGACAGTGAGTATAGGAATAGAGTGAGGTGGAGGATAAATATGTGGCTCAGGGATTGGAGCAGGGGGCAGGGATTCAGATTTCTGGATCATTGGGACCTCTTTTTAGGGCAGGAGTGACCTGTACAAAAAGGACGGGTTGCACTTGAATCCCAGGTGTACCAATATCCTGGAGGGGAGGTTTGCTAAGGCTATTGGGGAGAGTTTAAACTAGAATTGCTGCGGAGTAGGAACCAAACTGAGCAGATGAAGGAAGAGGCGGTTGGCTCACAAATAGAGAAAGCTTGGAGATAGTGCAAGAGGGAGGATAGGCAGGTAATAGAGACGGGATGCGCTCAGACTGATGGTTTGAGATGTGCCTGTTTTAATGCAAGGAGTATTATGAACAAAGTGGATGAGCTTAGGGCGTGGATCAGTACTTGGAGCTATGATGTTGGGGCCATTACAGAAACTTGGATGGCTCAGGGGCAGGAATAACCTTTAGATGTTTCAGAAAGGACAGGGAGGGAGGCAAAAGAACTGGGGGAGTGGCACTGTTGATCAGAGGTAGTGCGGCTGCAGAAAAGGAGGAAGATGTGGAGGGATTGTCTACGGAGTCTCTGTGGGTGGAAGTTAGGAACAGGGCGGGGTCAATAACTCTACTGGGTGTTTTTTAGAGACCACCCTAGAGTAACAGGGACATCGAGGAGCAGATAGGGAGACAGATTCTGGAAAGGTGTAATAATAACAGAGTTGTCGTGGTGGGAGATTTTAATTTGCCAAATACCGATTGACATCTCCCTAGAGCAAGGGGTTTAGATGGGGTGGAGTTTGTTAGGTGCGTTCAGGAGGGTTTCTTGACACAATATGTAGATAAGCTTACAAGAGGAGAGGCTGCACTTGATCTGGTATTGGGAAATGAACCTGGTCAGGTGTCAGATCTCTCAGTGGGAGACCATTTTGGAGCTAGTGATCACAATTCTATCTCTTTTACCATAGCATTGGAGAGAGAGATAGGAACAGACAAGTTAGGAAAGTGTTTAATTGGAGTAAGGGAAAATGAGGATATCAGGCAGGAATTTGGAAGCATAAATTGGGAACATATGTTCTGAGGGAAATGTACGGAACAAATGTGACAAATGTTCAGGGGACATTTGCATAGAGTTCTGCATAGGTATGTTCCAATGAGACAGGGAAAGGATGGTAGGGTGCAGGAACCATGGTGTACAAAGGTTGTTGTAAATCTAGTCAAGAAGAAGAGCTTACGAAAGGTTCAAAAAACTAAGTAATGACAGAGGTCTAGATGATTTTAAGGCTAGCAGGAAGGAGCTTAAGAAATAAATTAGGAGAGCCAGAAGGGGCCTTGAGAAGGCCTTGGCAGACAGGATGAAGGAAAACCCCAAGGCATTCTGAAGAGAAAGAGGATAAGACGTGAGAGAATAGGACCAATCAAGTGTGACAGTGGATAAGTGTATGGAACTGGAGGAGACAGCAGAGGTACTTAATGAGTACTTTGCTTCAGTATTCACTACGGAAAAGGATCTTGGTGATTGTGGGGATGAATTACAGCAGACTGAAAATCTTGAGCATGTAGATATTAAGAAAGAGGATGTGCTGGAGCTTTTGGAAAGCATCAAGTTGGATAAGTCACCAGGACCGGACGAGATGTACCCCAGGCTACCATGGGAGGCAAGGGAGAAGATTGCTGAGCCTCTGGCAATGACCTTTGCATTATCAATGGGAACACGAGAGGTTCTGGAGGATTGCAGGTTTGCGGATGTTGTTCCATTATTCAAGACGGAGTAGAGCTAGCCCAGGAAATTATAGACCAGTGATTCCTGTGGTTGGTAAGTTGATGGAGAAGATCCTGAGAAACAGGATTTATGAACATCTGGAGAGGCATAATATGATAAGGAATAGTTAGCATGGATTTGTCAAAGGCAGGTCGTGCCTTACGAGCCTGATTGAATTTTTTGAGGATGTGACTAAACACATTGATGAAAGGAGAGTAATAGATGTAGTATATATGGATTTCAGCAAGGCATATGACAAGGTACCCCAAGCAAGACTTATTGAGAAAGTAAGGAGGCTTGGGATCCAAGGGGACATTGCTTTGGGTATCCAGAATTGAATTGCCCACGGAAGGCAAAGAGTGGCTGTAGACGGGTCATATTCTGCATAGACGTCAGTGACCAGTGGTGTGCCTCAGGGATCTGTTCTGGGACCCCTACTCTTTGTGATTTTTATAAATGACCTGGATGAAGAAGTGGAGGGATGAGTTAGTAAATTTGCTGATGACACAAAGGCTGAAGGTGTTGTAGATAGTGTGGTGGGCTATCAAAGGTTACAGCAGAACAGTGAGAGCATGCAGGATTGGGCTGAGGAGTGGCAGATGGAGTTCAACCCAGATAAGTGTGAAGTGGTTCATTTCGGTAGATCAAATATGATGACAGAATATAGTATTAATGGGAAGAATCTTGGCAGTGTGGAGGACTAGAGGATCTTGGAATCCGAGTCCATAGGATGCTCAAAGCTGCTGCGCACGTTGGCTCTGAGGTTAAGAAAGCATATGGTGCATTGGCCTTCAGCAATCGTGGTATTGAGTTTAGGAGCCAAGAGGTAATGTTGCAGCTATATAGGACCCTGGTCAGACCCCACTTGGAGTACTGTGCTTAGTTCTGGTCGCCTCACTGTAGGAAGGATGTGGAAACCATAGGAAAGGTGCAGAGGAGATTTACAAGGATGTTGCCTGGATTGGGGAGCATGCCTTATGAGAATAGGTTGCATGAACTCGGCCTTTTTCCTTGGAGCGATGGAGGATGAGAGGTGACCTGATAGAGGTGTATAAGATGATGAGAGGCATTGATCGTGTGGATAGTCAGCGGCTTTTTCCCAGGGCAGAAATGGCTAACATGGGAGGGCATAGTTTTAAGGTGCTTGGAAGTAGGTACAGAGGAGAGATGAGGGGTAAGTTTTTTTGATGCAGAGAGTGGTGAGTGTGTGGAATGGGCTGCCGGCGACAGTGGTGGAGGCAGATACGATAGGGTCTTTTAAGAGACTCCTGGACTCAGAGCTTGGAGAAACAGAGGGCCATGGGTAACCCTCAGTAATTTCTAAAGTAAGGACATGTTCGGCACAGCTTTGTGGGCCAAAGGGCCTGTACTGTGATGTAAGTTTTCTATGTTTCTAAGTCCCTGTTCTTTAGCAATACGATAGCATAGCGGGTGTACAGTCCAGTCATTGGGTTCATTTCCCACCGCTGTCTGTAAGAAACTTGTGCTTTCTCTCCATGACTGTGTGTGTTTCTTCTGGATGCGCCAGTTTCCTTCCACATTCCAAAGGCGTATGGGTAGGGTTAGTAAATTACGGATATGTTATGTTGGTGCCAGAAGCTTGGTGCCCCCAGCAAATCCTCAGGCTATGTGTTAATCATTGAAGCAAATGACTTATTTCACTGTATGTTTCAATGTACATGTGACAATAAACATGACATATTCTCAAACCATAGGGAAGAAATTGTAACATCCTCACAACTATGTGGCCCTTTCCAAAATGGAGAAGGCACAGTAGGACCCAGATCTTAATGGGAAAGGTCAGAAGGAATGTACCATCCTACTACCCACCTACTGCAGCACCAAGCACTGCCTGTGTCCATGTCTACAGATCCTGCAGAAGTCCCTTCATCTATTTCAGAACCCATATAACTGGAGTGAAGGAAATCATCCTTGAACTCAAGGGACTGTTTAAGATGAAGACAAGTCACTGGTTGCTGGGCTCACAGCTAGAAGGTTCCCCCCACCAGAAAAATATACCCATATAGTGGTTATGTTTTTCTCAAGGGCTCAAAGATGCTGTGCAAATTGATGGGGTGGTTAAGAAAGTGTATGATATGTTGGTCTTCATTAGTCAGGGGACTGAGTTCCTGAGCCATGAGGTAATGACTTCAAAACATAGAAACATAAAAAACCTACATCACAGTACAGGCCCTTTGGTTCACAAAGCTGTGCCGAACATGTCCTTACCTGAGAAATTACCCAGGGTTACCCACAGCCCTCTATTTTTCTGAGCTCCATGTACCTATCCAGGAGTCTCTTAAAAGACCCTATCATATCCACCTCCACCAGTGTCGCCGGCAGTCCATTCCACGCACTCACCACTCTCTGCATAAAAAGCTTACCCCTGACATCTCCTCTGTACCTACTTCCAAGCACCTTAAAACTGTGCCCTCTCGTGCTAGCCATTTCCGCCCTGGGAAAAAGCCTCTGACTATCCACATGATCAATGCCTCTGCTCATATAAACCTCTGCTGAGACCACACTTGGAATATTATGCTCAGTTCTGGTCGCCTCATTATAGGAAGAATATGGAAGATTCAGGGACAGTGCAAAGAAGAGCACGTCTGATGAAGATAGGTTGAGTGAGCTGAGGTTTTCTCTCTTGGGCAAAGGAGGATGAGAGGAATCTTGATTGGGCGGGGTACAAGATGATAACAGACAAAAATCGAGTAAACAGCCAGAGACCTTTTCCCAGAGTAGAAACCGCTAATACCAGGAGGCATAATTGTAAAGTGATTGGAAGCAAGTATAGGGGTGGTCTTTTACACAGAGAGTGGTGGGTACATGGAATGCCCTGCCAGGGATGCAGAGAGAGGCAGATACATTAGGGACATTTAAGAAACTCTTAGTCAGGCTCATGGATGAAAGAGAGATGGAAGGCTGTGCTGGAGAGAAGGGTTCAATTGATCTTGGCATAGGTTATAATGTTGGCATATCATGGGCCAAAGTCCCTGTACTATGCTGTTGTGCTCTAAATTCTATATTCTAAAATTAAGAAGCATTAACAAGCAATGAAACCAAATAGCCAATAAAACCTGCTGCTTCATAACATTTATTCATTAGATTAGAAATTTGTCCCCAAAATAAATACAACATTGACAAGAATTGCGATTGAATAGCTGGTTCAATATTACAAAGAGTGACACATATACAAGAGTGCGGAGCGAAGCACTTAAAAAAAAATCCTATGCTACAAAAATAGAAATACATGTTTGCCACCACGTATTGTTTAAGGAGATCAGGAAAGTCTCGCCACTTTTTATGGGGAGGGAAAATGTTCCCATTTGGGAATTACTGAAATTCTATTGAAATAGAATGGATGAATGGAATTTTTTAAGGGGAATTTAAGGGGGAGTCAGAGGATTTGCTTTGAGAATTATATAGCCAAGACATAGATTATCTCATTACATTATCTTCCCTATTACAAACCCATTATTCAGCCTCAAATCCATGGTAGTTCCTTACATCTCATGTTCCATTTTGCATGTATTTTTTAAAACTTTCTAATCTCTTATATCCTTGGATGTGTTGGTTGTTAACACCAACGATGAATTACACTGCAAGGTTTGATGTACATGGGGTAAATCTGAACCTGAATCTTTATCCATGTAATTTTACCTCCCATTTAATTATTTATACAGCAGCTTTCTTCTGAATGTTTGCTTTACCCATCTATTATCCACACCACTCCTCACCTTTCCTGTCTCCATCATGGATTCCTGACCCTACACTCTCCCCTGTACCTTTTAATTTTCGTGCACACACTGACTCAAATATTTGACACACCCAGGCCAAGTAACTGGAACTTCATGCCCAGGTGGTCAGAAGCCTGAAACCGGGCTGCTTCAGGAATCTATGGTTTACTAATGGAAGTGTAGTGGTTATCAAGACACTATTATAGCTTGCGGTATTGGAGTTCAGTTCTGCCGCTGTCTGTAAGAGGTTTGTACATTCTCCATGTGACTGCGTGGGTTTCCTCCCACAGTCCAAAGAAGTACAGTACTGATTGGTAGGTTAATTGGTCATTGTAAAGTGCCCTGTGATTAGGCTAAGGTTAAAAAGCTAGATTGCCGGGTGAGTGGCTCATTGGGAAGGAAGTGCGTTTCATTTGAGAGGACTAGAATATAAGAGCAAGGATGCAATCCTGAGGGTTTATAAGGCATTGATCAGACCACACTTGGAGTACTGTGAGCAGTTTTGGGCCCCTTATCTAAGAAAGGATGTGCTGGTATTGGAGAAGGTCCAGAGGAGGTTCATGAGAATGTTCTCAGAATGAAAGGGTTAACATATGAGGAGTGTTTGATAGCTGTGGGCCTGTACTCGCTGGTTGAGAAGAATGAAAGAGGATCTCATTGAAACTCATCAAACATTGAATAGCCTAGATAGAGTGAACATGGAGAGGGTGTTTTCTATAGTGGGGGAGTCTATGACCAGATGGCACAGCCTCAGAATAGGGAGATGTCCCCTCTACAGCACAGATGAGGACAAATTTCTTTAGTCAGATTGTAGTGAATCTGTGGAATTCATTGTCACAGACAGCTGTCACTGGGTATATTTAAAACATTGGTTGATGGGTTCCTGATTAGTAAGGGAGAAGGCAGGAAAATGGGGTTGAGAGGGAAAATAAACCAGCCATGATTGAGTGGAGGAGCCGACAGAGTAGCCACATAGCCTATGTCTTGTAGAACCAACACAGGGTGCTGTTTGGAGCTGAAGAAGAAAACAGGGGTGATAAAGAGAAGGGAAGGTGCTCCAGATGGAATGGACCATGTGCTACATTCCTTTTTAATGACAAGTTATGTTGAATGGGGCTTGGTGGGTAACAAAATCAGTCAGAGGGAACAGCATCTAACGTCAACAATGCAAGAGTGGATGGGCTGGTTTGCCAAGGCTCTGGCCGAGACAGGAATAGTTCTCAGGCCATATAATGAGCAGGCAATTTATAATTCAAAGCTGGATCATATGACAGATAGTCAAGGATTCTATCAATTATTAAAAAGTTTTTGCAGTGGCCCAAACTAGTGTGTTGATTCCTGATATCCAGTTAGTGTGGATAGGGATGTTCCCAGGTTGTTTTCTTCCCCCCGCTTTATATAATTTTCCTGCTCTGCTGTTGCGGGGGGGGGGGGGGGAGTCGGATTTGGTTTCTATCAGCAGATTCATACTTTCGGGGGGGGGGTGGTGACAAAGTGAACAAAAACCATAAGTCCTTGAGACAGGTACAATAAATGACATTTAGTGGGCACCTGGACGGGTACACGAATAGGAAAGATTTAGAGGGATATGTGCCAAACTTGGGTAAATGGGAGATAAGCATGGTGGTCAGCATGGATAAGATGGACTGAAGGGCCTGTTTCTATGCTGTATTACTCTGTGACTCCAAGTCTTGTAATTCCACAGCACCTTTGTATTCAGTTGTGTGACATCCCAGCCATTGAATTACAGCAGAGGGGGGTTGACTGTTGTTACATGAAAAATGTGGTAACCAGTCTGTTCACACTCCCTCAAGTGTTAGTGATAATGACCAGATTAATTTTGGGGAATGTGGAGCCAGGATTAAGTATCAACTGGGAGGATGAGATAAGCTCCCCTGAATGTTAAACAGTACCGCAAAAACATTAAAACCATTGAAGAGAACAGATGGACCAATATCCCAAGCAGTAGACAATTCTGGAGTAGCTGCCTTCATTTTACGCACTGAAGTGTCAGGAGTGGGATGTGAACCCTGAATCATCTGATCAGAGGCAGAGGTGATGCCCAAATCACCACGTCAAGGATTTGCCTGAAGTGCTCCCCTAGTGGTGAGCCCCTGTACTGAATTAGAAATGATCAACTGTGAGGTTTTGATCTGTCCGCCACAAAAGGCAGGATCTTCCCCCAAGTTACCTGTTTCAATTTGACTTCCCATTTCCACTCAACATGTCAGTCCATGGCCTCCTCTACTGCCACAATGAGACCACATTCAGGTCAGAGAAGCAACTCTTTATATTCCATCTGGGTAGCCCCTAACCTCATGACAGTAACACCGATTTTCTCTAACTTCCAGTAATTTCTGCCCCCTCCCAGTTTGTCTTTTTCCATTCCTCATTCCAATTCCCCTCTCATCCTTTCTCTTTTTGTCAACTGCCCATCTCTTCCTTCTGGTGCCCCTCCTCCTTTCCTTTCTCCCATGGTCCACTCTCCTATCAGATTGCTACTCTTCAACCCTCTTACCTCTTCCAATTATCTCCTTCCCCCCCCCACTCCCCCACCCATCCACCTCTTCTCCCCTATCACCTGCCAGCTTGTACTTTTCCCCCTCCCCCCACCTTCTTATTCTGGCTTTTGCCCCTTCCTTTACAGTCCTGATGAAGGGTCTTGGTCCAATCCATTGACTGTTTCTTCCTCTCCATAGATGCTGTCTGACCTGCTGAGTTCCTCCAGTGTTTTGTGCATTGTTTGCTTCAATCTGGAACTAAGTTCCAGCAGCCATGGAGAGAAATGAACATCAATGCAGCGAGTGGTGAGATCCAGAACCCCGCAATCCCAGTGACGAGTACGGGGACTCTGCCCGTCTACTTCTGGGACAGTGAGGCATAGGGTGGTGGTGGTGGCAGCTATAGAGGGGCAAGCATTGAAGGGAATTTCCCCCTCAAAGTTGACTGGCCCATGCTCACTACTATCTCCCCTCCTCTTCTTCAGTCATCACCCCCAAACCTGTGGCACCCTGTGATTCTGGTTGCACAGTCTGGACAGTCTCCACCAAGCTGCCGCTGGGGAGTACGATGTAGCGGGCGCTGACGTTCCGAGCTCTGGGCTCTCTCAGGTTCTCCTTGCTGTTCCATATCCCATAACCAAAATAGACAAGAAAACCTTTCAACAGAGAAGATGGTATTAGAAGCTCCAAAGTTATCAACAATAATTTGATCTGTATAAACAGAATGCAAGACAAGGGTTTCACTGAATCTTGATGCATTTGATAATAATAAAAAACCAACTTCATTACTAATCTAACACACACAAATGCTGGAGGAACTCAGCACGTCAGGCAGCACCTGAGGAGAGGAATAAACAGTTGACGTTTCAGGCCGAGATCCTTCATCAGCACTCTGCCCAAAATGTTGACTGTTTATTGCCTTTGATGCTCTACAACATCCCAAAGTTATCAAAGAATGATAGATTGGTGACATAACATTGAATCACACCACATTCACCTTACGGCAGCCTAGGTTTCCTCTGGGTGCTTTGTCTTCTCATATCCTAAAGGCATGTTGGTTGGTAGATTAATTGGGCCACGAGATAAGTGGTTGAGTGTAGGGAGAGCTGATGGGAAAGAGGGGAGAATAAAAGATGGCGTTTATGTAGGGTTAGAGTAATGGGTTTTGATAGCTTGGACAGTATTGAAGGGCAGAGGGCCTTGTCCCTGCTGAATGAACTTGTTAAGTAAATATAAAGATCTTAAAGATTTGCTTTATTTGTCACATGAACAGTGAAACGCAGTGTTCGCATCAAATTAAGTCAGTGGGATTGTGCTGGGCAGTCCAGTGCCAACTTAACATGCACAACATACAAACCTCACCGCATATCTTTGGAATGTGGAGTAAACTGGAGCACCTGAAGGAAACCCATGGGGCCATGGGGATTACACACAAACTCCTTACAGATGCGGTGGGAATCGAACCCCATCTCACTGTGAGGTGACTACATTAACCGTTATGCTACCGTGCAACCCTTAGGCAGTTTTGGATGAAAATAGGTGACTCCTGAGGATCTGAACTGGAAGAAGGCCAAATATGAAGAAATGAGAAAGGATCTAAAAAGCGTGGATTGGGACAGGTTGTTCCCTGGCAAGGATGTGATCGGTAAGTGGGAAGCCTTCAAAGGAGAAATTTTGAGAGTGCAGAGCTTGTATGTTCCTGTCAGGATTAAAGGCAAAGTGAATAGGAATAAGGACCCTTGGTTCTCAAGGGATATTGCAACTCTGATAAAGAAGAGAGAAATGTATGACATGTATAGGAAACAGGGAGTAAATAAGGTGCTTGAGGAGTATAAAAAGTGCAAGAAAATACAAACGTACTTGAGAAGGAAATCAGGAGGGCTAAAAGAAGACATGACGTTGCCTTGGCAGTCAAAGTGAAGGATAATCCAAAGAGCTTTTACAGGTATATTAAGAGTAAAAGGGTTGTAAGGGATAAAACTGGTCCTCTTGAAGATCAGAGTGGTCGGCTATGTGCGGAACCAAAAGAAATGGGGGAGATCTTAAATGGTTTTTTTTGCGTCTGTATTTACTAAGGAAACTGGCATGAAGTCTATGGAATTAAGGGAAACAAATCATGGAAACTGTACAGATTGAAAAGGAGGAGGTGCTTGCTATCTTGAGGCAAATTAAAATTAAAGTGGATAAACCTTGAAGGAGACTAGTGTTGAAACTGCAGGGGCCCTGGCAGATATATTTAAAATGTCGGTGTCTACGGGTGAGGTGACGGAGGATTGGAGGATAGCTCATGTTGTTCCGTTGTTTAAAAAAGGATCGAAAAGTAACCCGAGAAATTATAGGCCAGTAAATTTGACGTCGGTAGTGGGTAAGTTATTGGAGGGAGTACTAAGAGACAGAATCTACAAGCATTTGGATAGACTGGGACTTATTAGGGACAGTCAACATGGCTTTGTGCGTGGTAGGTCATGTTTGACCAATCTATTGGAGTTTTTCGAGGAGGTTACCAGGAAAGTGGATGAAGGGAAGGCAGTGGATGTTGTCTACATGGACTTCAGTAAGGCCTTTGACAAGGTCCCGCATGGGAGGTTAGTTAGGAAGATTCAGTGGCTAGGTATACATGGAGAGGTGGTAAATTGGATTAGACATTGGCTCAATGGAAGAAGCCAAAGAGTGGTAGTAGAGGATTGCTTCTCAGAGTGGAGGCCTGTGACTAGTGGTGTGCCACAGGGATCAGAGCTGGGTCCATTGTTATTTGTCATCTATATCAATGATCTGGATGATAATGTGGTAAATTGGATCAGCAAATTTGCTGATGATACAAAGATTGGAGGTGTAGTGGACAGTGAGGAAGGTTTTCAAAGCTTGCAGAGGGATTTGGACCAGCTGGAAAAATGGGATGAAAAATGGCAGATGGAGTTTAATACAGACAAGTGTGAGGTATTGCACTTTGGAAGGACAAACCAAGGTAGAACATACAGGGTTAATGGTAAGGTACTGAGGAGTGCAGTGGAACAGAGAGATCTGGGAATACAGATACAAAATTCCCCAAAAGTGTCGTCACAGGTAGATAGGGTCGTAAAGAGAGCTTTTGGTACATTGGCCTTTATTAATCAAAGTATTGAGTATAAGAGCTGGAATGTTATGATGAGGTTGTACAAGGCATCGGTGAGGCTGAATCTGGAGTATCGTGTTCAGTTTTGGTCACCAAATTCCAGGAAGGATATTAATAAGGTTGAAAGAGTGCAGAGATGGTTTACAAGGATGTTGCCGGGAGTTGAGAAACTCAGTTACAGAGAAAGGTTGAATAGGTTAGGACTTTATTCCCTGGAGCGTAGAAGAATGAGGGGAGATTTGATAGAGGTATAGCCTTTTAGGACCGAGATTAGGAAAAACTTCTTCACACAGAGAGTGGTGAATCTGTGGAATTCTCTGCCACAGGAAACAGTTGAGGCCAGTTCATTGGCTATAATTAAGAGGGAGTTAGATATGGCCCTTGTGGCTACGGGGGGTCACGGGGTATGGAGGGAAGGCTGGGGCGGGGTTCTGAGTTGGAGGATCAACCATGATCATAATAAATGGCGGTGCAGGCTCGAAGGGCCGAATGGCCTACTCCTGCACCTATTTTCTATGTGTCTATAAAATTATGATGGGTATAGCTAGAGTGAATGCAAGCAGGCTTTTTCCACTGAGGCAAGGGGAGGAAAAAACCAGAGGACATGGGTTAAGGGTGAAGGGGGAAAAGTTTAAAGAGAACATTGGGGGATTTTGGGGGGGGCTTCTTCACACAGAGAGTGGTGGGAGTGTGGAATGAGCTGCCAGATGAGGTGGTAAATGCAGGTTCTTCTTTAACATTTAAGAATAAATTGGACAGATACATGGATGGGAGGTGTATGGAGGGATATGGTCTGCGTGCAGGTCAGTGGGACTAGGCAGAAAATGGTTCAATACAGCCAAGAAGGGCCAAAAGGCCTGTTTCTGTGCTGTAGTTTTCCTATGGTTTCTATGGTTTCCTCATTTATCAAAAATACAGTGAATTGTGGTGTTTATGTTACCAGCCAATGCACCAAATGATGTGCTGTTAAGTGCTTTATGCCAATACCTTGCGAGACTGGGGAGCTGTTTAGGAGCTAGAGGTTTGATGCTGCCTGACCTGCTGAATTCCCCTTTTGCAGTTTTTGTGTGTTATGTTAACAATATCCCAGATTCACAAATCTCCAAGCAGGTCAACACGACCTCAGTAAATAGGGAAACAAGTGATAGAATGAAGTTTTCATACCTATAGCTAACCAAATGGCAAATCTCACCCAGGTCATCAAACTGAGCTTTAACATCAGGAACACGTTCAGTAAAATACTCACAGCTGGAATCAAGGGCACCAGTGGAACCTGTGGAGATATAATGTATCAGTAATACAACTCATTGTAAATTACATTGAAGTAACAAGGGAAGTTGAGTATAGGAGCAAAGAGGTCCTCTGCAGTTGTACAGGGCCCTGGTGAGACCACACCTGGCGTATTGTGTACAGTTTTGGTCTCCAAATTTGAGGAAGGACATTCTTGCTATTGAGAGAGTGCAGCGGAGGTTCACGCAATTAATTCCCGGGATGGCGAGACTGTCATATGTCAAAAGATTGGAGCAACTGGGCTTGCATACTCTGGAATTTAGAAGGATGAGAGGGGATCTGATTGAAACATGTAAGATTATTAAGGGATTGGACACGCTGGAGGCAGGAAGCATGTTCCCGATGTTGGGGGAGTCCAGAACCAGAGGCCACAGTTTAAGAATAAGGGGTAGGCCATTTAGAACAGAGTTGAGGAAAAACTTTTTCACCCAGTGAGTTGTGGATCTGTGGAGTGCTCTGCCTCAGAAGGCAGTGGAGGCCAATTCTCTGGATGCTTTCAAGAAAGAGTTAGATAGAGCTCTTAATGATAGCGGAGTCAAGGGATATGGGGAGGAAGGCAGGAACAGGGTACTGATTGTGGATGATCAGCCATGATCACAGTGAATGGCAGTGCTGGCTCGAAGGGCCGAATGGCCTACTCCTGCACTTATTGTCTGTTATCCTCACCAGATCAATTGAATAGGCTTTTAATTACTAGTTTAATTAGTTTGGCACAACATTGCTGTTTCTGTGCTGTATTGTTTTAAACTAAGTGGCCACTTTATTTGGTACCTCTTGTACTTAATAAGGTAGCCACTGAGTATATGTTTGTAGTCTTCTTTTGCTGTAGCCCATCCACTTTCTTCACCAAACAATCTCTGCCTTACATCCAATGACTGGAACTCCACAGCCGTTTATGACAATGAATTCCGCAGATTCACCACTCTGGCTAAAGAAATTCTTCCTCATTTCATTTAAGATAAGATTAGATTTATCTGCTACATGTGTATCGAAACAAACAGTGAAATGCCTCGTTTTGTGGGGATTGTGCTGGACAGGTCTCCAAGTGTCCATAAGACCAAGGAGCAGAAGTCGGCCATTCGGCCCATCGAGTCTGCTCCGCCATTTTATCATGAGATGATCCATTCTCCCATTTAGTCCCACTCCCCCGCCTTCTCATCATAAACTTTGATGCCCTGGCTACTCAGATACCTGTCAATCTCTGCCTTAAATACACCCAATGACTTGGCCTCCACTGCTGCCTGTGGCAAAAAATTCCATAGATTCACCACCCTCTGGCTAAAAACATTTCTTCGCATTTCTGTTCTGAATGGGCGCCCTTCAATCCTTAAGTCATGCCCTCTCGTTCTATACTCCCCCACCATGGGAAACAACTTTGCCACATCCACTCTGTCCATGCCTTTCAACATTCGAAATGTTTCTATGAGGTCTCCCCTCAATCTTCTAAACTCCAAGGAAGAGCGGAGAAACGTTGTCTTGCACCTTCCTCACTTCTCGCATAAACTCCAGCCTCTGCTGTCTTTCCCGCCAGTGTCCCTTTCCAGTCAACTTTGGCCAGTTCCTCTCTCATGCCACTGTAATTTCCTTTACTCCACTGAAATACTGACACATCAGATTTCGGCTTCTCTTTTTCAAATTTCACAGTGAACTCAATCATGTTATGATCACTGCCTCCTAAGGGTTCCTTCACCTCAATCTCCCTAATAACCTCCGGTTCATTACACAATACCCAGTCCAGTACAGCCGATCCCCTAGTGGGCTCAACAATGAGCTGTTCTAAAAAGCCACCTCGCAGACATTCTACAAATTCTCTCTCTTGAGATCCAGTGCCGACCTGATTTTCCCAATCCACTCGCATGTTAAAATCCCCCACAATTATCATAACACTGCTCTTCTGACAAGCCTTTTCTATTTCCTGTTGTAATTTCTAGTCCACATCACTGCAGCTGTTTGGAGGCCTATAAATAACTGCCATCAGGGTCCTTTTACCCCTGCGATTTCTTAGCTCAACCCATAAGGATTCTGTACCTTCCAATCCTATATCACCTCTTTCTAATGATTTAATATCATTTCTTACCAATAAAGCCACGCCTCCCCCTCTGCCTACCTTCCTATCCTTCCGATACACCGCGTATCCTTGGACGTTCAGCTTCCAGAGACATGCATCCTTTAGCCACGTCTCAGTGATGGCCACAATATCATACCTGCCAATCTGTCCAGCACAATCCCCACGGCATTTCACTGTTTGTTTTGATACACATGTGGCAGATAAATCTAATCTAATCTTAAATGAAATGAGGCAGAGTGGGGAAAAAACTTCTGGTTGGCTGTTGGTGACCAGTGGTGTTCCACAGGGGATGGTAAAAAGAACTGCTCCTTTTCACATTATACACGAATGATTCGGATGATGTAATTGATAGTTTT
This sequence comes from Mobula hypostoma, assembly GCF_963921235.1. NCBI lineage: Eukaryota > Metazoa > Chordata > Chondrichthyes > Myliobatiformes > Myliobatidae > Mobula > Mobula hypostoma. The sequence goes on along the minus strand of NC_086123.1, from coordinate 39,280,795 downwards.
ATGGCCTAGTTTGCAGACAATATAAAGACAGGTGGAGGAGCAGGTAGTGTTGAGAAAGGACTTGGACAGATTGGGAAAATGGGCAAAGAAGTGGAAGATAGTGTAGGGAAGTGTATGGTCATGCACTTTGGTGGAAGGAATAAAGGCATAGTCTGTTTTCTAAATGGGGTTAAAATTCAAAAACCAGAGGTGTAAAGGGATTTGGGAGTCCTCATGCATGATTCCCTACAGGTTAACTTGCAGGTTGAGTTAGTGGTAAGCAATGCAAATGCAATGTTAGCATTCATTTTCAAAGGACTAGAATTTAAGGCCAAGGATGTGATGCTGAGGCTTTATAAGGCATTGGTCAGACTGCACTAGTACTGTGAGCAGTTTTGGGCCCATTATTTAAGAAAAGGATGTGCTGGCATTGAAGAGAGTCCAGTGGAGGTTCACAAGAATGATCCCATGAATGAAAGGGTTAACAAATGAGCGTTTGTTAGCTCTGTGCCTGTACTTGCTGAAGTTTAGAAGAATGAGGGGGATCTCATTGAAGCCTATCAAATTTTGAAAGACCTAGACAGAATGGATATGGTGAGAATGTTTCCTGTAGAGGGTGATTCAAGGACCAGAGATCCTTAAGACCATAAGACGTAGGAGCAGAATTAAGCCATTCAGCCCATCGAATCCACTCCACTATCCATCATGGCTGATCCCACTCAATCCCATGTACCTGCCTTCTCGCCATAATCCCTTTGATGCCCTGACCGATCAGGAAACTATCAACTTCCGCCTTAAATATACCCACGAGCTTGGCCTCCACTGCAGTCTGAGGCAGAGCATTCCACAGATTCACCACTCTCTGGCTAAAAAAAAAAAAATCCACCTTTCCTCCATTCTAAAAGGTCATCCCTCAATTTTGAGGCTGTGCCCTCTCGTTCTGGATACCCCCACCATAGGAAACATCCTCTCTACATTCACCTTTTCTAGTCCTTTCAACACTAGATGGTCGTCCATTTAGAATGAGGATGAGATGGAATTTCTTTAGCCAGAGAGTGGTGAATCTGTGGAATTCACTGCCACAGGTGGCTGTGGAGGCCAAGTCATCGGGTATATTTAAAGCAGAGGTTAATGGGTTCTTGATTAGTCAGGACATCAAAGTTTACAGGGAGAAGGCAGGAGAATGGTGTTGAGGGGGAAAAAAATCAGCCACAGCAGAATGGCGGAACATCTAATTGTGTTATAACATACAAACTCCTCTCAGACAGTGGAGAGAATCAAACCCCTATTTTACAGCTAGCTGCTGTAAAGCATTGCACTAACCTTTAGGCCATAAGATATAGGAGCAGAATTAGGCCATTTGGCCCATCGTCATCATGGCTGATCCAATTTTCCTCTAACCACTGCAAGTACTGTTCTAAAGGTATGTCGCTTTATTCTGAATCTGTGCTCTGGGATCTTAGACTCTCCTACTATGGACACATCCTCCACATGCCCACTCTATCCAGGGTAGCCCTGAGACAGAGAGTCAGTGCTGTTGCGGAAAGCATGTATGGGCGAGGATCTTAGCATGTGCCAAGAGCAGCGTTTAGAGAAACACGAGATAGATTGAATATTCTGTATGGGTGGATCCAAAATGTGAAGGGTGGAATTTGACTTGGACTTCATGCTGGATAACTGGTTAATTGTTCATGACTCAGGAATACACTCAGTGGCCACTTTATTAGGCACATCTGTACACCTGCTCGTTAATGCAGAAATCATGTGGCAGTAACTCAATGCATAAAAGCAGGCAAACATGGTCAAGAGGTTCAGTTGTTGTTCAGACCAAACTTCAGAATGGGGAAGAAATGTGATCCAAGTGATCTAACCCTAATGATTTTGGTGTCAGATGGGGTAGTTTGAGTATCTCAGAAACGGCTGATCTCCTGGGATTTTCACGCACAACAGTCTCTAGTGATTACAGAGAATGGAGTGGAAAAACAAAAAAGCATCCAGTGAGCAGCAGTTCAGTAGAACCCACTATTCATAGCACTTTGTGCAACAATTTATCTTTCCAATTATTGCTGTCAAGTTTGCATACTTATACCAGAAAGCATCAGTTTATGAGACACAAGAGATTCTACAGATGCCATAAATCTTGAACAACACACACAAAGTGCTGGATGAACTCAGTGAGTAAGGCAGCATCTATGGAGGGGAATTAAACAGTCGACTTTTCCGACCTACAGTCCTGATGAAGGGTCTCGGCCAAAATGCCGATTGTTTATTCTTTTCCATAGGTGCTGCCTGACCTGCTGAGTTCCTCCAGCATGTTGTGTGTGTTGCCACAGAGTGTGAGCTGAAATGGCAGGCTAAGTCTTAAATGAGGAAATAATAGATAGAATTTATTTTCTGATAGGTTTATGACCTAGAACACCATTTCAGTTCAAGATCTAATTCAGCTTGCATGATGCTGAGAGATATTCTAGGATGCACTGGGACACATTGTCGCCAATGTAACCTGGAGGCATTGGGTGTTTCTGGCCTTTCAACATCAGACACCCTCACACACTTTCTGCCAGTGATAACTCAAACCATTCAAAGTCAAACTTCAAAGTAAATTAAGTACATATTTGTCACAATATTCTTCTTTGTGAAGAATTTACAGGAAAATAAAGGAATACAATAGAATTTAAGAAAAGTACTGTACATAAGCAAAGACTACCAAACAACCAATATGCAAAAGAAGACAAATCAAGCAAATTAAAAAATAATAATAGTACTGAGAACATGAGTTGTAGAGTCCTTGAAAGTGAGTCTGTAGGTTGTGGAGTCAGGATTAGAGTCAGGTTTAACATCACTGACATGTGTTGTGAAATTTGTTGTTTTGTGGCAGCAGTACAACATAATACAGTAAAAAGCTATGAATTACAATAAGAAATACTGTATATTAAAAAATTAAATGAGTAGTACAAAATAGTGAGGTAGTGTTCATGGGTTCATTGTCCATTTAGAAATCTGATGGTGGAGGGGAAGAAGCTGTTCCTGAAACACTGAAGAGCAGTTACTTCCCCTCCACCTCCAGAATTTGGAGTTGAGGTGAGGGAAGTTATCCATGCCAGTTCTGTGTCATGCCAAACTCTGCCTGAGATGACAGCGAAGCTTGCAAGGACTTACCTGAAAGGTACTCAGTTTTTGCTGCTGCTCATGAATCCATATGAGGAACAAGCTGAGGAGAAAGCCAGTTGTAAAGAAGATGGTGAATAAAATGAAAGCCCACTGTGGCAGATGGAGGTAGCTACTACCAAAGATCACTATGCAACCCAGGCAAGCCGAACAGCCCACCAGAGTGACTACTGCCACTGTCACAATTTCTCCTGGAGCAAAGTCATCCAGGAAGCGTAAATAAGGCTCAAAGGAGGACTTCAGTTGACCTGGCTGCCTTTTCACTTTGGTTGACTTTTGCCTCTCCACCAGCTGGAGTTTATCCGAAAAAGACTCATACTCTTTCAGTCCCCCACTGTCCTGGGGTTCAGGATTTTGACTTGGTGCTGGCAACTGGGTAGAGTCGGGTTTTTCCACCCGGTATCGCAACGCAATGATGCTGGCAGCGACGAAGGTGTAGGCCAGCAGTGTTCCGATGGATAGGAACTGCACCAGAGATTCCAGGTCAAACACTAGTGCCATGATGGCCATCAGGATTCCAAAGGCCACAATGCCGATCACAGGGACCTTGGTGATCGGATTCACCTGTGAAAACACCTTGAAGAGCAGTCCATCCTCAGACATGGCGTAGGCAATCCGGGGGAGGGAAAAGAGGTTGCTGAGGAGAACTGTGTTCATTGCTTGAGAAGAGGGAGAAGAGAAAAGAGATTAATGACATTCAAGTGATAAACCAAGAAAAACACCATCTCCGTGGGGCGCGGGGTATCAGGTGGCACCATAACATGGCAGTTAGTGTAACACCAGCAATCCTGGTTCAATTCCACCACTGTCTGGAAGGAATTTCTATGTTCTCCCCATGATCATGTGGGTTTCCTTCCACATGGCAAAGATGTACAAGTTAGTAGGTTAATGGGTCACACAAACAACAGGAATTCTGCAGATGCTGGAAATTCAAGCAACACACATCAAAGTTGCTGGTGAATGCAGCAGGCCAGGCAGCATCTCTAGGAAGAGGTACAGTCGACGTTTCAGGCCGAGGCCCTTCGTCAGGACTAACTGACTTCCTTCAGTTAGTCCTGACGAAGGGCCTCGGCCTGAAACGTCGACTGTACCTCTTCCTAGAGATGCTGCCTGGCCTAATGGGTCACACAGGTGTACTTGGCCAGCATGGGCTCGTTGGGCAGGAAGAATCTGTTACCATGCTGTGTCTCTAAATGAATAAAATAAAGATGAGTTAGATCATGTTGAACATCGACTATGGCATTCATTTAGCTCACTTGGATATAACTGGAGTGGCAACAAAACCTCAACTGTGCAAACCAAGGCTTCTCCCTGATGGCCTTTTGACAGCTCATGTTATCTAAAGATTTTCCCACCTCTGGATGAGTTACAATATGTGTAATTTTTAAAAGTTGCTTATAAATAGCAACTCCCAACTGCCAACTGTACATCGGTAACCAAAAGATTGAACAAAAGACCTGCTTTAATTACCTTGGTAGCTTTATATTGCAAGATGCTAGAAGTAAAGTAGAAATAAAAAAAAAGACTTGCCATTGTCAAAACCAACTTTCAAAAAGTGAAGCAACACACATCAAAGTTGCTGGTGAACGCAGCAGGCCAGGCAGCATCTCTAGGAAGAGGTACAGTCGACGTTTCAGGCTGAGACCCTTCGTCAGGACTAACTGAAGGAAGAGTTAGTAAGAGATTTGGAAGTGGGAGGGGGAGATCCAAAATGATAGGAGAAGACAGGAGGGGGAGGGATGGAGCCAAGAGCTGGACAGGTGATTGGCAAAAGTGATACGAGAGGATCATGAGACAGGAGGCCTAGGGAGAAGGAAAAGGGGGAGGGGGGAAAACCCAGAGGATGGGCAAGGAGTATAGTCAGAGGGACAGAGGGAGAAAAAGGAGAGACAGAAAGCATGTGTGTATAAAAATAAATAACAGATGGGGTACGAGGGGAAGGTAGGGCATTAGCGGAAGTTAGAGAAGTCGATGTTCATGCCATCAGGTTGGAGGCTACCCAGACGGAATATAAGGTGTTGTTCCTCCAACCTGAGTGTGGCTTCATCTCTACAGTAGAGGAGACCGTGGATAGACATATCAGAATGGGAATGGGATGTGGAATTAAAATGTGTGGCCACTGGGAGATCCTGCTTAATCCCTTTTGCCAATCATCTATCCAGCTCTTGGCTCCATTCCTCCCCCTCCTGTCTTCTCCTATCATTTTGGATCTCCCCCTCCCCCTCTCAAATCTCTTACTAGATCTTCCTTCAGTTAGTGCTGATGAAGAGTCTCGGCCCAAAACATCGACTGTACCTCTTCCTAGAGATGCTGCCTGGCCTGCTGCATTCACCAGCAACTTTGATGTGTGTTGCTTGAATTTTCAGCATCTGCAGAATTCCTCGTGATTACGTCCAAAAAATGAAACCCATTTTTACCAACAGACACATTTCTATGACAACAAGGCTTAGGTTACTAATATGTTACAACTGGTCAATCTTGCTGTACGCTTCCGAAATGTGACCTGCAACACCAGAACTCCAAAGAAACTTAGAAGCGACAGAAACATGGTTTCTTAGAAGAATGCTGAAAATATTATATAGAGATAGGGTAACTAATGAGATAGTACTCCAAAGTGCCCATACAAGAAGATCTTTAAATGAGAGGAAACTTAAATTCCTGGGTCGTGTCATCAGAAAGGGAGAAACAGAATGCCTTACATTACAAGGCCGCATGCCTGGGAAACGCAGAAGAGGAAGGCACAGAAGAAAATATATGGACACTATGAAAGAACTAACAGATCTAAGTGTGCGAGATATCATTGATGCAGCATGGGATCGTTCGATGCGGGAAGCCATAATCGCCTAGGTGTGTAACGCGCAAGGCACGTGAAGAAGAAGAATAAATAGCAAGTACTGTGTTTAAAAATGTGATCAAATGGAAGCACATTAAAAACATCAGTGAAAACTAGGGTAGCAGAGTAGCATAGGCGCCCGAAACCTGGGTTCAACCCCGACCTGGGCTGCTGTCTGTGTGGAGTTTGCACGATCCCTCCTGTGACTGTGTGTGTTTTGTCTTAGTGCTCTGGTCTCCACCAACCTCCCAAAGACATATGGGGTGATAGAATAATTGTCTGCTGTAAATTACGTGTAATGTGTAGGAGAGTGATAAAATCTGTGGAGAGAATGTGAGAATAAAGTGAGAATAAAACACTGGAATAACATAGGATGAATTGGAATAATGTAAGTGGTTGACTGATGGTTTTGATGGCCCAAAGAGCTTGCTTTCATGCTGGTTGTGCAGTTGAGAGGCCAGATAGGAAGTTTTTCCTGAAAGATGGTCAGAATCTGGCACCATTGCTGCTGTCAGAAGAAGGCGGTGGACGATTCTGTGTCAAGGAGGCCTGATGTTACAAACACCACATATAAACCACATTACCCAGCAGAACTGTCGGCTTGTTATTGGTACGATTAGCCCAATGGTATGATTACCCAGCAGAACTGTCGGCTTGTTATTGGTACGATTAGCCCAATGGTATGATTACCCAGTAGAACTGTCGGCTTGTTATTGGTACGATTAGCCCAATGGTATGATTACCCAGTAGAACTGTCGGCTTGTTATTGGTACGATTAGCCCAATGGTATGATTACCCAGCAGAACTGTCGGCTTGTTATTGGTACGATTAGCCCAATGGTATGATTACCCAGCAGAACTGTCGGCTTGTTATTGGTACGATTAGCCCAATGGTATGATTACCCAGCAGAACTGTCGGCTTGTTATTGGTACGATTAGCCCAATGGTATGATTACCCAGCAGAACTGTCGGCTTGTTATTGGTACGATTAGCCCAATGGTATGATTACCCAGTAGAACTGTCGGCTTGTTATTGGTACGATTAGCCCAATGGTATGATTACCCAGTAGAACTGTCGGCTTGTTATTGGTACGATTAGCCCAATGGTATGATTACCCAGCAGAACTGTCGGCTTGTTATTGGTACGATTAGCCCAATGGTATGATTACCCAGCAGAACTGTCGGCTTGTTATTGGTACGATTAGCCCAATGGTATGATTACCCAGTAGAACTGTCGGCTTGTTATTGGTACGATTAGCCCAATGGTATGATTACCCAGCAGAACTGTCGGCTTGTTATTGGTACGATTAGCCCAATGGTATGATTACCCAGCAGAACTGTCGGCTTGTTATTGGTACGATTAGCCCAATGGTATGATTACCCAGTAGAACTGTCGGCTTGTTATTGGTACGATTAGCCCAATGGTATGATTACCCAGTAGAACTGTCGGCTTGTTATTGGTACGATTAGCCCAATGGTATGATTACCCAGCAGAACTGTCGGCTTGTTATTGGTACGATTAGCCCAATGGTATGATTACCCAGCAGAACTGTCGGCTTGTTATTGGTACGATTAGCCCAATGGTATGATTACCCAGTAGAACTGTCGGCTTGTTATTGGTACGATTAGCCCAATGGTATGATTACCCAGTAGAACTGTCGGCTTGTTATTGGTACGATTAGCCCAATGGTATGATTACCCAGCAGAACTGTCGGCTTGTTATTGGTACGATTAGCCCAATGGTATGATTACCCAGTAGAACTGTCGGCTTGTTATTGGTACGATTAGCCCAATGGTATGATTACCCAGTAGAACTGTCGGCTTCTCGTTGGTATGATTAGCCCAATGCCATTACATTTTCATTCAGAGATACAGCATGTATTCGAGGAAGTAACAAGCAGGGTGGACAAAGGAGAGGTAGTGGATGTCATTTACTTGGCTATTCAGATAGGAGTTTGATAAGGTGCCACACATGAGGCTGCTTATCAAGATAAATTCCTGCGGCATTACATGGAAGATACTGGCATGGATAGCGGAATGGCTGACATGCAGGAGGCAGCAAATGGGAATAAAAGGGGCCTTTTCTGGTTGGCTGCCAGAGACAAATGGTGTTCCTCAGGGGTCAGTATTAGGACTGCTACTTTTCATTGTTTGTCAATGATTTAGATAGTGGAATTGATGGTTTTGTGGCAAAATTTGTGAATGATATGAAGATAGGTGGAGGGGTAGGTAGTGATGAGGAAGCAATGAGATTGAAGCAGGACTTAGACAAATTGGAAGAATGGGCAAAAAGGTGACAGATGGAATAGTGTTGGGAAATGTATGATAATGCATTTTGGTAAAAGGAACAATAGAGCAGACTATTATCTAAATGGGGAGAAGGTTCAAACATCAGAGGTGCAAAGGGACTTAGGAGTCTTCGTGCAAGACTCCCAGAAGGTTAATTCACAGGTTGAGTCTGTGGTAAAGAAGACAAATGCAATGTTGGTATTTATTTCAAGGGGAATAGAATATAAAAGCAAGGAGATAATGGCGAGCCTTTATAAGACACTAGTCAGGCCGCACTTGGAGTTAACAGTATCTCAGGAAGGATGTGCTGACATTGGAGAGAGTCCGGGGAGGTTCACGAGGCTGATTCCAGGAATGAAGGGGTTAACAAGCATTTGGCAGCTTTGGGCCTGTACTCACTGGAATTTAGAAGAATGCAGAAGGGATCTTATTGAAACCTACCGAATGTTTAAAAGACTAGATAGGGTGGATGTGGAGAGGATGTTTCCTATGGTGGGGGTATTCAGAATAGAGGGCACATCCTCAAAATTGAGGGATGACCCTTTAGAACAGAGGTAAGGAGGAATTTTTTTTAGCCAGAGGGTAGTGAATCTGCCATAGACTGCAGTGGAGTCCAAGTCAGTGGGTATATTTAAGGTGGAAGTTGATGGTTTCCTAATCGGTCACGGCATCAAAGGATATGGCGAGAAGTCAGGCATGTGGGGTTGAGCAGGATCCGGGAGCAGCCGTAATGGAATGGCGGTGCAGACTTAACATAAGAAACAGGAGTAGGCCATCTGGCCCATCGAACCTGCTCTACCATTCATAAGATCATGGCTGAATGGCCTAATTCTCCCCCTATGTCTTGCAGTCCCTTTTGGCCCAATGAGCGCATGCTATCCATTACATCCTTGTAATTAACCTTCAACTTGTACGCCTTTGGAATGTGGGAGGAAACCAGAGCACCCAGCGGAAAGCCTTGTGGTCAAGGAGAGAATATACAAACTCAAGTATGATGGCAGAATATAGTATGAATGGTAAGACTCTTGGCAGTGTGGAGGATCAGAGGGATCTTGGGTTCCAAGTCCATAGGATGCTCAAAGCAGCTGCGCAGGTTGACTCTGTGGTTAAGAAGGCATTCATCAATTGTGGAATTGCATTTAGGAGCCAAGAGGTAATGTTGCAGCTATATAGGACCCTGGTCAGACCCCACTTGGAGTACTGTGCTCAGTTCTGGTCACCTCACTACGGGAAGGATGTGGAAACCACAGAAAGGGTGCAGAGGAGATTTACAAGGATGTTGCCTGGACTGGGGAGCATGCGTTATGAAGACAGGTTGAGTGAACTTGGGATTTTCTCCTTGGAGCGACGGAGGATGAGAGGTGACCTGATAGAGATGTATAAGATGATGAGAAGCATTGATCGTGTGGATAGTCAGATTTTTCCCAGGGCTGAAATGGTTTCCACAAGAGGGCACAGGTTTAAGGTGCTGGGGATTAGGTACTGAGGAGATGTCAGGGGTAAGTTTTTTTTACTCAGAGAGTGGTGAGTGCGTGGAATGGGCTGCTGGCAATGGTGGTGGAGGAGGATACATAGAAACATAGAAAATAGGTGCAGGAGTAGGCCATTCGGCCCTTGGAGCCTGCACCGCCATTTATTATGATCCTGGCTGATCATCCAACTCAGAACCGATAGGGTCTTTTAAGAGACTTTTGGATAGGTACATGGAGCTTAGAAAAATAGAGGGCTATGAGTAACCCTAGCAATTTCTAAGGTAGAGACATGTTTGGCATAACTTTGTGTGCCGAAGGGCCTGTATTGTGTTGTAGGTTTTCTACATTTCTATGTTCCTCACAAACAGCAGCAGAATTGAACCCAAGTCTCTAACATCATCACGGTAACTGTTACTCTGCTGTGCTACTCCTTAATTAAAATATTCGCAAGGTGTTCTTCAAGAGCAGAAGCAGACGAAAACACTGATTTTTGTCTACTGGGCTGGATAATCCTTGTGAATTTCCCAGGCCTTGGATCAAGGGCTGAGTAATGGGATTAATGTGCATTGGTAGCCACTAGTCAGTGTAGATGAATTCTGCTCTATGATTCTATCACCATTTCCATGGTAAGGAAAGTGTACAGCATGCCTGCTTTTCTTAGTTGAAGCACTGAGTTCTCAAGTCAAGAAGTTACGTTGCAGTTTTATAAAACTCTGGTTCAGCTGTATCTGCATTCATTTCTTGCCTCCCCTGTACAGGAAGGATTTGGAGGCTTTAGAGAGGGTGCAGAAGAGGTTTACCAGGATGCTGCTTGGATTAGAGGACAAACAAAGAAAATTTGCAATTGCTAGAAATCCAATCAACACACACATGCTGGAAAAACTCAGCAGGCCAGGCAGCATTATAGAAAAAGTACTGTCGATGTTTCGGGCCGAGACCCTTTGGCAGGACTGATTAGAGGACATGTGTTCTGAGAAAAGTTGACCAAACTAGGATTGTTTTCTCAGGAGTGGTAGAGGCTGAGGGGAAATCTATATAAGTTTATAAACTTCTGGAAGGCAGAGATAGATTAGACATCCAGTAAATATCCTTTCTCAGGGTTGAAATGTCTAATAGCAGAGAACATGCATTTAAGGTGAGAAGGAAAGTTCAAGAGACGTGTGGGACAAGTTTTTTTTATACACAGAGTGGTTGATGTCTGAAACATGCTGCTGGTCGTAGTGAGGGCAAATACGAGAGACCCTTAAGAGTCTCAGATAGGCACGGGAATGTGCAGAGAAAAGAGGAGTGTGGACATTTTGTAGGCATAGGGATTAGTTTAATTAACAACAGTTTGATGTGGATCTAAGGGTCTATACTCTAAGCAACTGGGTGTAGGTTTACTTGTAGTTTCAGGCCTCCTTGCTGGTACAGAAGACTGGGAGCTGAACCTTCCAGCTCCACTGGGCAGAGCTGGACCACAGAGATGTGGGAGAGCCCAGGCAGGGTGAGAGTCTCTAGTTTCATCTGGGATTCTGGGCAGACAGGGTGGAGAGGTTTGGAGCGGAACAATTAGAACAATTCCATTTCAAAGCTTGCAGCTAACTAAAACAGTGTCCTTCATTAAACCCAAACAGGCTCCATGTTCATTACCCTTAACACTGGAGCCAGGAGACAAAAACACCACAACTAGTATGGAGACAGAGGAGCCTCACTCTGACTTGCTAAGGAAATGCAGGCGATCTGTGACTGGCTAACTTGTGGGCCCCTTCTTCCATAGTCCACTGTTCCCTCCTATCAGAGTCCTCCTTCTTCAATTGTTTATCTCTTCTACCTATCACCTCGCAGTTTCCCATTTCATCCCTCTCCCCCACCCATATTTCCCCTCACCTGGTCTCACTCGTCACCTGCTATCTTTCTCTTTCTCTCCCCATCCCCAATTTTATTCTGGCTTCTGCCCCCTTCCTTCCCAGTCCCGATGAAGGGTCTTTTTCTCCATAGATGCTGCCTGACCTGCTGAACTCCCCCAGCGGTTTGTTTGCTGCTCCAGACTCCAACATCTGCAGACTCTCTTATTTCAGACTTTAATTACAGATGCAGAACTTACAAGGATGAGCTGCTACCATTGTATTCAGTCCCCTCTATCTATGAGCGTGGACGTCCATTTTAAAGTCCCCTCCAGAGATGATGTGAACAAGCCTGTCCTTGTTGTGACCGCCCATGCCTCTCTTCACAAATAACACCCAGTCTGCATACAATAAGATGTTTAAAGTGAAGATTGCCCAATTGCCAGCCAGCAGCATGCTCTCACACTACTGTAGGAATTATTCAGAGTTATAGAAAAGTACAACACAGAAACAGGCTTTTCAGCCCATTTAGTCCATCCCCATACCCTTTAAACTGCCACTCTTATCGACTTGCAATGGGACCATAGCCCACCATAGCCCTACCATCCCTGTACCTATCCAAACTTCTCTTAAACATTGAAATCAAGCTCCCATGCACCACTTGCGCAGGTAGCTCATTCCACAATCTCACTATCCTCTGAGTGAAGAAGTTCCCTCTCATGTTCCCCTTAAAATTCTCACCTTTCACTCCTAACCCATGACATTCTGGTTGTAGTCCTACCCAACCTCCATAGAAAAAGCCTGCTTGCATTTATCCTATCTATACCCCTCATAATTTTGTATTTCTCTATCAAATTTCCTCTCAATCTTCGACATTCCAAGGAATTTAGTCCTAATCTATTCAACCTTTCCTTATGACTCAGGTCCTCCCAACCCAGCAGATTTTCTCTGTACTCTTTCAACCTTATTTACATCTTCCCTGCAGTTAGGTGACCAAAACTGTGCACAGTACTCTTTTAGGCCTTGCAATGTCTTATACAACTTCAGCATAACATCCCATCCCCTGTACTTAATGCATTTATTTATGAAGGCCAATATCCCAAAAGCTTTCTTTACAACCCTATCTACCACTTTCAATGAATTATGGATTTGTATTCCCAGATCCCTTTGTTCTACCACACTCCTCAGTGCCCGACCGTTCACTGTGTAAGACCCACCTGGTTGGTCCTACCGAAGTGCAAAACCTCAGACTTGTCTGCATTAAATTCCATCTGCCATTTTCAGCCCATTTTTCCAATCGGCAACCCATGCCTGGTATGGCAAGGCCTTGGCTCTGCACACTTCCAATGATGGGGGAGAGCAGTGCAACGGATAGACGTGACATGGTCCAGATAGAGGTACGGAACCGTGAGGACAAAAGGTGTAATGAACCGGAAGTGATTAGAGAGATTGAGGTGAAAGAACCCTTAGGAGGCAGTGATCATAACATGATTGAGTTCACTGTGAAATTTGAAAAAGAGAAGCTGAAATCTGATGTCGGTATTTCAGTGGAGTAAAGGAAATTACAGTGGCATGAGAGAGGAACTGGCCAAAGTTGACTGGAAAGGGACACTGGCGGGAAAGACGGCAGAGCAGCAGTGGCTGGAGTTTATGTGAGAAGTGAGGAAGGTGCACGACAAGTATATTCCAAAAAAGAAGAAATTTTTAAATGGAAAAAGGATGCAACCATGGTTGACAAGAGAAGTCAAAGCCAAAGTTAAAGCAAAGGAGAGGGCATACAAGGAAGCAAAAATTAGTGGAATACAGAGGATTGGGAAGTTTTTAAAACCTTACAAAAGGAAACCAAGAAGGTCATTAAGAGGGAAAAGATTAACTATGAAAGAAAGTTAGCAAATAATATCAAAGAGGATACGAAAAGCTTTTTCAAGTATATAAAGAGTAAAAGACAGGTGAGAGTAGATATAGGACCGATAGAAAATGATGCTGGAGAAATTGTAATGGGAGATAAGGAGATGGCAGAGGAACTGAACGAGTATTTTACATCAGTCTTCACTGAGGAAGACATCAGCAGTATACTGGACATACAAGGGTGGCAGGGAAGAGAAGTGTGCACAGTCACAATTATGACAGAGAACGTACTCAGAAAGCTGAATAGTCTAAAGGTAGATAAATCTCCTGGACCAGATGGAATGCACCCTCATGTTCTGAAGGAAGTAGCTGTGGAGATTGCGGAGGCATTAGCGATGATCTTTCAAAAGTCGATAGATTCTGGTATGGTTCCGGAGGACTGGAAGATTGGAAATGTCACTCTGCCATTTAAGAAGGGGGCAAGGAAGCAAAAAGGAAATTATAGACCTGTTAGCTTGACATCGGTGGTTGGAAAGTTGTTAGAGTCGATTATCAAGGATGAGGTTACAGAGTACCTGGAGGCATATGACAAAATAGGCAGAACTCAGCATGAATTCCTTAAAGGAAAATGCTGCCTGACATACCTATTACAATTTTTTGAGGAAAATACCAGTAGGCTAGACAAGGGAGATGCAGTGGATGTTGTATATTTGGATTTTCAGAAGGCCTTTGACAAGGTGCCACACATGAGGCTACTTAACAAGATAAGAGCCCATGGAATTACGGGAAAGTTACATACGTGGATAGAGTGTTGGCTGATTGACAGGAAACAGAGAGTGGGAATAAAGGGATCCTATTCTGGTTGGCTGCCGGTTACCAGTGGTGTTCCACAGGGGTCCGTGTTGGGGCCGCTTCTTTTTACATTGTACATCAACAATTTGGATTATGGAATAGATGGCTTTGTGGCTAAGTTTGCTGATGATATGAAGATAGGTGGAGGGGCCGGTAATGCTGAGGAAACGGAGAGTCTGCAGAGAGACTTGGATAGATTGGAAGAATGGGCAAAGAAGTGGCAAATGAAGTACAATGTTGGAAAGTGTATGGTTATGCACTTTGGCACAAGTAATAAATGGGCAGACTATTATTTAAATGGAGAAAGAATTCAAAGTTCTGAGATGCAACTGGACTTGGGAGTCCTCGTACAGGATACCCTTAAGGTTAACCTCCAGGTTGAGTCGGTAGTGAAGAAGGCGAATGCAATGTTGGCATTCATTTCTAGAGTATAGAAGCAGGGGTGTGATGTTGAGGCTCTATAAGGCGCTGGTGAGACCTCACTTGGAGTACTGTGGGCAGTTTTGGGCTCCTTATTTAAGAAAGGATGTGCTGACGTTGGAGAGGGTACAGAGAAGATTCACTAGAATGATTCTGGGAATGAGAGGGTTAACATATGAGGAACGTTTGTCCGCTCTTGGACTGTATTCCTTGGAGTTTAGAAGAATGAGGGGAGACCTCATAGAAACATTTCAAATGTTGAAAGGCATGGACAGAGTGGATATGGCAAAGTTGTTTCCCATGATGGGGGAATCTAGTACGAGAGGGCATGACTTAAGGATTGAAGGGCGCCCATTCAGAACAGAAATGCAAAGAAAGTTTTTTAGCCAGAGGGTGGTGAATCTATGGAATTTGTTGCTACGGGCAGCAGTGGAGGCCAAGTCATTGGGTGTATTTAAGGCAGAGATTGACAGGTATCTGAGTAGCCAGGGCATCAAAGGTTATGGTGAGAAGGTGGGGGAGTGGGATTAAATGGGAGAATGGATCAGCTCATGATAAAATGGCAGAGCAGACTCGATGGGCCGAATGGCCAACTTCTACTCCTTTGTCTTATGGTCTTATCAAAGGCAATGGAGTTGGTGTCACAGGGCACCTAGACAAAACGGGATCTTCCCAAGCGCAAGATCATCTGGGCAGAGCTTTGGAGACTGGAGCCTTTCCACATTTCTTTGCTTCTGCAGTCCGTGTATAAACTCTCTCTATACCATTACCGCTGCATATGTGGGGGCTGAGAGAGAACCCTAAGTGCATGCTTTGTGGTCAGTGGAGTTCACTGGCACACATACCCTCAGGATGCAAAACAGCTTTAACACAAGGATGGTATAGGTGGCGCTACGACAAGGTCCTGCTGTCCCTTGCTGACACATTGGAGCAGGAGAGGTGTAAACAGACACCAGCTAGCAGACAGACAAACAATGCAGTCATTTTCATTAAGGAGAGGGCCACACCAGTCATATTAAAGAGGCCTAAATCCAATCTGCTGCAAACTGTCAAATCATGGGAGATGAGGGTTGATGTGGGAGGAAGCTGCAGTTCCCGGAGGTGGTGCAAACCACACTTCCACCAGACATCATACTGTGGTCCACGGAAGACAAGAAAGTCATCCTGGTGAAGCTCACAGTACCATGGGATGAAGGATGTGAGGAGGCTCATGAGAGGAAGGCCCTGAAGTACCAGTCCTTAGTCCAGGAGTGCAAGGACAATGGATGGCAGACATGGCTGTTCCCCGTGGAGATCGGCTATAGAGGGTTCCTGGCAAGGTCAGCATGGAGGTTGCTGCCTGCACTGGGCCTTGATGAAAAGAGCAAGAACCAAGCAGCTCACAGGATGGGGGAGGGGGAAGCAGAAAGAGCCTCTTGCAGGATATGGAGCAGGCGAGAGGAGTTGAGCTGGAAATCAGAAGCAAATGGGCAGTTTCTTGGCCACCACTGCTGACCTGCCAGCTGGAGGGTGTAGAGGTTAAGAGTCGAAACACTCTATGAAGATTGGGCACTGTCTGATCACATCTGCCACTGGCCAAAGGCAACAGTGACCTCATCAGGTAACTGAAGAGAGCACCTGGTGTATGATGCAAGCAACTGATGCAAATCCCTCTGCAAACCTCTACAGCCCCAGTCTTGGTGTTATCCAATAATTTGCTGATTCATTTAACCATGTTATCATCCAGATCATTGATATAAATGACAAACAACAATAGACCCATCACCAATCCCTGTAACACACCACTAGGCATAGGACTCCATTCAGAGAGGCAACCATCTACTTGCCACTCTCTGGCCTCTCCCACAAAGCCAATGTCTAATCCAGTTTAATACCTCATCCTGAATGCCGAGTGACTGAACCTCCTTGACCAGCCTCATCAATTTCTGCACTTGGCTCCCTTAGGGTCAAACCCTAGGGACTTATCCACTCTGATTTGCCTCAAGGGAGCAAACACCTCCTCTATAATCTGTACAGGGTCCATAAAGTTGATGCCACTTTGCCTCACTTCTATAGACTCTAAATCCATCTCCGGAGTAAATACAGATGCAAAGAATTCATTTAAGATTTCCCCGAACTGTTTTGGCTCCACACATGGACTACATTCTGGTCTTCCAGAGGACCAATTTTGTACCTTGCATCCTTTTACTCTGAATATATTAGTAGAATCCCTTGGGATTCTCTTTCACTTTGTCTGCTACAACAACTTCATGCTGCCATTTAGCCCTCCTGCATTCTTAAGAGTTCTCTTGCATTTATTATACTTGAGAAGCACCTTATTTGTTCCTGCTACTGCAGAAAACAGCCTGACCCCATCCACTCTTGCTAGATCATTTCTGATACCATCAAAACTGGTCTTTCTCCAATTTTAGAATCTCAACCCAGACCTATTGTTTTGCATATTTACTTTAAATCTAATGGCATTGTGGTCACTGGATGTTAACTACACAAACTTTTGTCAGCTGCCCTGTTTAATTCCTTAATAGCTGATCCTGTTTCATTCCTTAATAGCAGATCAAGTATTGCACACTCTCTCACTTGGACTTCTACATACTGTTGAAGGAAATGTTCCTGACACATTTGACAAACTCGATTCCATCTAGTCCTTTTACCTACTACACCGACTACAACAACCTTATTTTTCTTGCAACAATTTGTGATCTCTCTACAAATTTGTTCCTCTGTATCTCTTGGATTGTTGGGTGGTCTGTAATATAGTGCCAATAACGTGGTCATATCTTTATTATTTTTCAGTTCCACCCATAAATGCTCACTAGATGAGTTCTCCAGTCTGTCCTAACTGAGCACTGTTGTGACATTTTCCCTGACGAGAAACCTTTGTCACGTCAAAAACAATGGAACCCTGGAATATTGAGCTGCCAGTCCTGTCCCCCCTGCAACGAAGTCACACTAATGATTACCATATTTCCAGATGTTGATCTATGCACTGAGCTCATCCACCTTTCTAACAATACTTCCTGCATTGAAATTGGGAGAAATTGTTATGGGAAACAGAGAAATGGCAGACAAATTTAATAAATACTTTGGATCTGTCTTCACTAGGGAAGACACAAGCAATCTCCCAGATGTATGGATGGGACAAGGACATAGGGTAACAGAGGAACTGAAACAGATTGACATTAGGAAGGAAACGGTGATGAGTAGGCTGATGGGACTGAAGGCTAACAAATCCCCAGGTCCAGGTGGTCTGCATCCTAGGGTACTAAAGGAGGTGGCTCTGGAAATTGCAGATGCATTGGTGATCATTTTCCAATGTTCCTTAGATTCAGGATCAGTTCCTGAGGATTGGCGAATGGCTAATGTTATCCCACTTTTTAAGAAAGGAGGGAGGGAGAAAACAGAGAACTATCGCCCTGTTAGCCTAGGATTGGGCCGAGCCAGCATGGATTTACCAAGGGCAAATCATGCTTGACTAATCTATTGGAGTTTTTCGAGGATGTAACCAGGAAGATAGATGCGGGAGATCCAGTGGATGTGGTGTACCTTGACATTCAGAAGGCATTTGATAAGGTACCACATAGGAGATTGGTGGGTAAAATCAGAGCTCATGGCATTGGGGGGAGGATATTGACATGGATAGAAAACTGGGTGGCAGATAGAAAGCAAAGGGTAGCAGTGAATGGGTGTTTCTCGGAATGGCAGGTGGTGACTAGTGGGGTGCCACAGGGCTCGGTATTGGGACGTCAGCTGTTTATGATTTACGTCAATGATTTAGAGGAAGGCATTGTGAATAACATCAGCAAGTTTGCTGATGATACTAAGCTGGGTGGCAGTGTGACATGTGATGAGGATGTTCGGAGAACTCAAGGTGACTTGGATAGGCTGGGTGAGTGGGCAGAAACTTGGCAGATGGCGTTTAATGTGAATAAGTGTGAGGTTATTCACTTTGGGAGCAAGAACAGGAAGGCAGATTATTATCTGAACGGTGTGGAGTTAGGTAAGGGAGAAATACAAAGAGATCTAGGAGTACTTGTTCATCAGTCTCTGAAGGTGAATGAGCAAGTGCAGCAGGCAGTGAAGAAGGTAATGGAATGTTGGCCTTTATTACAAAGGGAATTGAGTACAAGAGCAAGGAAATCCTTTTGCATTTGTACAGCCCTGGTGAGACCACACCTGGAGTATTGTGTGCAGTTTTGGTCTCCAGGGTTAAGGAAGGATATCCTGGCTGTGGAGGAGGTGCAGCGTAGGTTCACTAGGTTAATTCCTGGGATATCTGGACTGTCTTACGCAGAGAGGTTAGAGAGACTAGGCTTGTACACGCTGGAATTAAGGAGATTGAGGGGGGATCTGACTGAGACATATAAGATTATTAAGGACAAGATAGAGGCAGGAAATATGTTCCAGATGCTGGGAGAGTCCAGTACCAGAGGGCATGGTTTAAGAATAAGGGGTAGGTCATTTAGGACAGAGTTGAGGAGGAACAACTTCTCCCAGAGAGTTGTGGAGGTGTGGAACGTGCTGCCTCAGAAGGCAGTGAGGCCAATTCTCTGGATGTTTTCAAGAAGGAGCTAGATAGGTATCTCACATCAAAGTTGCTGGTGAACGCAGCAGGCCAGGCAGCATCTCTAGGAAAAGGTACAGAAACGTCGACTGTACCTCTTCCTAGAGATGCTGCCTGGCCTGCTGCGTTCACCAGCAACTTTGATGTGTGTTGCTTGAATTTCCAGCATCTGCAGAATTCCTGTTGTTTAGATAGGTATCTTATGGATAGGGGAATCAAGGGTTATGGGGACAAGGCGGGAACCGGGTATTGATAGTAGATGATCAGCCATGATCTCAGAATGGCGATGCAGGCTCGAAGGGCCGAATGGTCTACTTCTGCATCTATTGTCTATTGAAATATATACAGCTCAGGATATTGCTCGTACCATATAACAATTACAGCACAGAAACAGGCCATCTCGGCCCTTCCAGTCTGTGCTGAACGCTTACTCTCACCTAGTCCCACTGACCTGCACTCAGCCCATAACCCTCCATTCCTTTCCTGTCCATATAACTATCCAATTTAACTTTAAATGACAATATCGAACCTGTCTCAACCACTTCTGCTGGAAGCTCGATCCACAGCTACCACTCTCTGAGTAAAGAAGTTCCCCCTCATGTTACCCCTAAACTTTTGCCCTTTTGCTCTCAACTCATGTCCTCTTGTTTGAATTTCTCCTACTCTCAATGGAAAAAGCCTATCCACATCAACTCTGTCTATCCCCCTCAACGTTCTACGCTCCAAAGAATAAAGACCCAACTTGTTCAACCTTTCTCTGTAACTTAGGAGATGAAACCCAGGTAACATTCTAGTAAATCTTTTCTGTACTCTCTCTATTTTGTTGACATCTTTCCTATAATTCGGTGACCAGAACTGTACACAATACTCCAAATTTGGCCTTACCAATGCCTTGTACAATTTTAACATTACATCCCAACTCCTATACTCAATGCTCTGATTTATGAAGGCCAGCATACCAAAAGCTTTCTTCACCACCCTATCCACATGAGATTCCACCTTCAGGGAACTATGCACCATTATTCCTAGATCCCTCTGTTCTACTGCATTCTTCAATGCTCAGCTTTTTCAGTCCTGACTTTGTCTGAGGTTTTACCAACATCTGCCTCCACAACCTCTCCACAAACTGTTCTGGCACTCTGGTTCCCATCCCCCTGTAACTAATTTAAACCCCACCATGCATCATTAGCAAACTTTCCAACTAGGATATTAGTCCCCCTTCAGTTCAAGTGCAAACTGTCCCTTCTGTACAGGTCCCACCTTCCCTGGAAGAGAGCCCAGTGATTCAAAAATTTTATGCCCTCCCTCCTGCACCAACTCCTTAGCCACATGTTAAACTGTATAATCTACCTAGTTCTGGCCTCACTAGCACATGGCATAAGTAGTAATCTTTAACTTAGCACCTAACTCCCTGTGCAGAACCTCATCACTCATCCTAACTATGTCATTGGTATCTACATGGACCCTTCTCCATGGATTGTCGCCTTGTCGTGGTGGAGAAGCTTGTGTGGTCCTGTGATCCTGAGAGCAATGCCGTCTGGAGCTATGCTCTTGGTAGGGTCACCCATGGTGGTAAGGTCGAGGGTGAGGTCCCTAACAAAGAACAATCCAACCAAGACCTCAACAGTGGAACTGGTGGACGAAGTTACTTCGAACTCAACGGCTGTGAAGGTAGATGAAGACTGCAACAAATCTATCAGCTCTAATCGTCGTGGTTTCCATGCCATTGGAATCAATCAGTTGATTTGTGAGGTATCGTGTGCTTCTTGGAGTGCAACATCAAGTACGTGTTAAACAAATACACACACAGGCATCTTCGCTCTGTGGGCCACTTCTTCAGAACGAAGACCATCATCCTTGACCTCGAGGGATAGCCACAACGATGACATGGACCACAAACTCTGGCTGTTCACCCTTCAGAATACTGAGGACTTGATCTGAGATGTTCTGGACCCTGGCACCTGGGAACCAGTGTACCATCTGGAAATCTCACTTTCACTCACAGAACCACCTGTCCTCTACCCTAACGAATTCCCTATCACCACAACACACCTCTTCCCCATTCCCTTCTGAGTCACAGAGGCAGACTTAATGCCAGAGACCTGACCACTGTAACTTACCTTTTAGGTCATTCCCCTATCTGTGATATTCCCATTTATCCCAGAATGAGTCATGATCTGGGTGAAATTGTCAATTGTTGGAGTAATGGCTAAAAAACATTGGCAAGGGTGACTTATTTGTTTACTTATGATGAAGAGGAATTTCTTTAGCCAGAGGTTGGTGAATCTGTGGCACACATTGTCACTGATGCCAAGTCATTGGGCATATTTAAAGCAGAGGTTTATAAATTTTTTTTTGGCACGTGTCTGCATGTCCGTGCGTGCGGCCGTGATGATGTCTTTTTCATGGCTTTTACAAGGTGTGGAGCGAGAGAGAGACTGTGTGGTACGTCACTCCTCACACAGACACTTTCGCAGTATTTTCCCTTTATTCTTATGAGGTCGAGTTGCGAACTTGACACTCAACCCGGCACGGATGGAAAGCATACTCGGGAGCGGAACTGACTAGTTTTGAACCCGGGAACCTCAGCTCCTGGGTCCGGCACTGATGTCGTTGTGCCACCAGCTGACCCTAAGTTTATAAATTCTTAATTAGTAATGGTGTCAAAGGTTACTAGGAGGAGGCAGGAGAATGGGGTTTACATGGATAATAAGTCAGCCATGATAGAATGGTAGAGAAGACACAACGGGCCAAATAGCCTAACTCTGCACTTGTGTCTTATGGTTTTTTTTACTTATTTACTTGTTTATTTGCCTACGTATTTATATGTATTTTTTTTAGAGGTACAGCATGGTAAAAGGCCCTTCTGGCCCAATGATCCCACACTGTCCAATTACACATGTGACTGTGGAATGTGGGAGGAAACCAGAGCACCTGGAGGAAACCAACATGATCACGGGGAGAACGTACGAACTCCACACAGACAGCAGTGGGAATGGAACCTGGATCGCTGGCGCTAAACAGCGCACTGTTACTGTGCCACCTTAAAATGTTACTGAATTTGCTCAATATTTTATTAAAGTAATTGCATTGCTTGAACCATAGGGCTTGGGAG
The DNA here is from genome assembly GCF_963921235.1 of Mobula hypostoma. Lineage (NCBI taxonomy): Eukaryota > Metazoa > Chordata > Chondrichthyes > Myliobatiformes > Myliobatidae > Mobula > Mobula hypostoma. The sequence continues at coordinate 39,258,434 of NC_086123.1, read as the reverse complement.
GTAGAACCACAGCGGGAATATTTGGAGGCAGGGAGTATAATGATAACTGCCGCTGTCATCAGCTTGTGAGAACCAGCCGTATGTTCCCATCTAATGAGTGATGTAGAGTATGCCACGGGGTGAGAGCTCAGCAGACCTGTTGTGCAGTGGTAGACAGAGATCGGTCAAACGGTGTGGCCCAAGGGGGCCCAAAGCCCAACGCCTGCTCAAAAGGAGGACTTTTAAGGAGGGAAGAGAAGCAGGGAGGTTTGGCGACAGGCTGGTACTACTGGTTGGCAGCTGGTATGCGAGCCAGCATTTGTTGCATTTGCAATGTTACAAGGGGGTCCTTCCAAAAATCAGCCATTTAACGGATAAACTACAGTAAACCAAACCAAACCCCCCTTCCAAAGTGTTGCACAACCATCAAGCACCCATTCACACTATCCCTACATTAATCCCCATGCTTTAATTTAAAAAAAATATAAAGATTAATAAGGGATAAAATATCTAGGAGAGAGATGAGGAGAGATTTCTTAACATAGAAACATGGAAAACCTACAGCATAATATAGGACCTTCGGCCCACAAAGTTGTGCTGAACATGTCCCTACCTTCCCTATAGCCCTCTATTTTTCTAAGCTCCATGTATCTAACCAAAAGTCTCTTAAAAGACCCTATCGTATCTGCCTCCACCACCGTTGCCGGCAGCCCATTCCATGCACTCACCACTCTCAGAGTAAAAAACTTACTCCTGACATCTCCTCTGTACCTTAAACCTGTGTCCTCTTGTGGCAACCATTTCAGCCCTGGGAAAAAACCCCAGACTATCCACATGATCAATGCTTCTCATCATCTTATACACCTCTATCAGGTCACCTCTCATCCTCTATCGCGCCAAGGAGAAAAGGCTGAGTTCACTCAACCTATTCTCATAAGGCATGCTCCCCAATCCAGGCAACATCCTTGTAAATCTCCCCTGCACCCTTTCTATGGTTTCCACATCCTTCCTCCAGTGAGGCGACCTGAACTGAGCACAGTACTCCAAGTCGAGTTTGACCGCTCAGCTCCTAAATTCAATTCCACGATTGATGAAGGCCAATAAACAGTACGCCTTCTTAACCAGAGTCAACCTGTGCAGCTGCTTTGAGCGTCCTATGGACTCAGACCCCAAGATCCCTCTGATCCTCCACACTGTCAAGAGTCTTACCATTAATACTATATTCTGCCATCATATTTGACCTACCAAAATGAACCACTTCACACTTATCTGAGTTGAACTGCATCTGCCACTTCTCAGCCCAGTTTTGCATCCTATCAATGTCCCACTGTAACCTCTGACAGCCCTCCACACTATCCGCAACACTTCCAACCTTTGTGTCATCAGCAAATTTACTAACCCATCCCTCCACTTCCTCATCCAGGTCATATATAAAAATCACGAAGAGTAAAGGTCCCAGAACAGATCCCTGAGGCACTCCACTGGTGACCGACCTCCATGCAGAATATGACCCATCTACAACCACTCTTTGCCTTCTGTGGGCAAGCCAGTTCTGAATACCTAAAGCAAAGTCCCCTTGGATCCCATGCCTCCTTACTTTCTCAATAAGCCTTGCATGGGGCACCTTATCAAATGCCTTGCTGAAATCCATATATACTACATCTACTGCTCTTCCTTCATCAATGTGTTTAGTCACATCCTCAAAAAATTCAATCAGGCCCTTAACAAAGCCATGCTGATTATTTCTAACCATATTATACCTCTCCAAATGTTCATAAATCCTGCCTCTCAGGATCTTTTCCATCAACTTACCAACCACAGAAGTAAGACTCACTGGTCTATAATTTCCTAGGCTATATCTACTCCCTTTCTTGAATAAGGGAACAGCATCCGCAACCCTCCAATCCTCCAGAACCTCTCCCATCCCCATTGGTGATGCAAAGATCATCGCCAGAGGCTCAGCAATCTGCTCCCTTGCCTCCCACAGTAGCCTGCGGTACATCTTATCTGGCCCCGGTGACTTATCCAACTTACACACATCAAAGTTGCTGGTGAACGCAGCAGGCCAGGCAGCATCTCTAGGAAGAGGTACAGTTGACGTTTCGGGCCGAGACTCTTCATCAGCACTAACTGAAGGAAGATCTAGTAAGAGATTTGAGAGGGGGAGGGGGAGATCCAAAATGATAGGAGAAGACAGGAGGGGAAGGGATGGAGCCAAGAGCTGGACAGGTGATTGGCAAAAGGGATTAAGCAGGATCTCCCAGTGGCCACACATTTTAATTCCACATCCCATTCCCATTCTGATATGTCTATCCACGGTCTCCTCTACTGTAAAGATGAAGCCACACTCAGGTTGGAGGAACAACACCTTATATTCCGTCTGGGTAGCCTCCAACCTGATGGCATGAACATCGACTTCTCTAACTTCTGCTAATGCCCCACCTCTCCCTTGTACCCCATCCGTTATTTATTTATATACACACATTCTTTCTCTCTCTCCTTCTTCTGCCTCTGTCCCTCTCACTATACCCCTTGCCCATCCTCTGGGTTTTCCCCCCTCCCCCTTTTCCTTCTCCCTGGGCCTTCTGTCCCATGATCCTCTCATATCCCTTTTGCCAATCAACTGTCCAGCTCTTGGCTCCATCCCTCCCCCTCCTGTCTTCTCCTATCATTTTGGATCTCCCCCTCCCCCTCCAACTTTCAAATCTCTTACTCTTCCTTCAGTTAGTCCTGACAAAGGGTCTCAGCCTGAAACGTCGACTGTACCTCTTCCTAGAGATGCTGCCTGGCCTGCTGCATTCACCAGCAACTTTGATGTGTGTTGCTTGAATTTCCAGCATCTGCAGAATTCCTGTTGTTTGACTTATCCAACTTGATGCTTTCCAAAAGCTCCAGCACATCCTCTTTCTTAATATCTATATGCTCAAGCTTTTTAGTCTGCTGCAAGTCATCACTACAATCACCAAGATCCTTTTCCATAGTGAATACTGAAGTAAAGTATTCATTAAGTACCTCTGCTATTTCCTCTGGTTCCATACATACTTTCCCACTGTCACACTTGATTGGTCCTATTTCTTTCACATCTTATCCTCTTGCTCTTCACATACTTGTAAAAATGCCTTGGGGTTTTGCTTAATCCTGCCCACCAAGGCCTTCTCATGGCCCTTTCTGGCTCTCCTAATTTCCTTCTTAAGCTCCTTCCTGTTAGCCTTATAATCTTCTCGATCTCTAACATTACCTAGCAGTCTGAACCTTTTGTAAGCTTTTCTTCTTGACTAGATTTATTCCACCGTTTGTACACCACGGTTCCTGTACTCTACCATAACTTCCCTGTCTCATTGGAACGTACCCATGCAGACCTCCACACAAATATCCCCTGAACATTTCCCACATTTCTTCCCTACTTTTCCCTGAGAACATGTGTTTCCAATTTAAGGCTCCAATTTCCTGCCTGATAGTCTCATACTCCAACTAAATGCTTTTCTAACTTGTCTGTTCCTATCTCTCTCCAATGCTATTGTAAAGGAGATAGAATTATGATCACTATCTCCAAGATGCTCCCCCACTGAGAGACCTGACACCTGACCAGGTTCATTTCCCAATACCAAATCAAGTACAGCCTCTCCTCTTGTAGGCTTATCTACATATTGTGTCAAGAAACCTTCCTGAACACACCTAACAAACTCCACCCCATCTAAACCTCTTGCTCTAGGGAAATGTCAATCAATATTCGGGAAATTAAAATCTCCCATCATGACAACTCTGTTACTATTATACCTTTCCAGGATCTGTTTCCCTATCTGCTCCTCAATATCCCTGTTGCTATTGGGCAGCCTGTAAAAAACACTCAGTAAAGTTATTGACCCCTTCCTGTTCCTAACCTCCACCCCCAGAGACTCCATAGACAATCTCTCCATGATGTCCACCTTTTCTGCAGCCGTGACACTATCTCTGATCAACAGTGCCTCGCCCCACCTCTTTTGCCTCCTTCCCTGTCCTTTCTGAAACATCTAAAACCCAGCACTTGAAGTAACCATTCGTGTTCCTGAGCCATCCAAGTCTCTGTAATGGCCACCACTGATCTACTCTCTAAGCTCATCCACTTTGTTCACAACACTCCTTGCATTAAAATAGACGCTTCTCGAACTATCGGTCTGAGCGCGTCCCTTCTCTATCACCTGCCTATCCTCCCTTTCGCACTGTCTGCAAGCTTTCTCTTTTTGTGAGGCAACCGCCTCTTCCCCGGTCTCTTCAGTTCGGTTCCCACCCCACAATAATTCTAGTTTAAACTCCCCCCAGTAGCCTTAGCAAACCTCCCTGCCAGGATATCGGTCCCCCTGGGATTCAAGTGTAACCCGTCCTTTTTGTACAGGTCACATCTGCCCCAAAAGAGGTCCCAATGATCCAGAAATCTGAACCCCTGCCCCCTGCTCCAATCCCTCAGCCACACCTCATTCTATTCCCATTCTCACTGTCGCGTGGCACAGGCAGTAATTCCGAGATTACTACCTTTGCGGTCCTGCTTCTCAACTTCCCTCCTACCTCTCTGTGCTCTTTTTTCATGACCTCTTCCCTTTTCATCTGCCAGAGGTCAGCCTTTGGAGTTCTGTGATGACACACTCTCCAAAACTTGAAGCTCAGTACATACAATACATACGTAGCAGCCTCTTTGATCGGCAGCCCATCCACAGTCATTCACTCACCCCACCACCAATGTACAATAGATTGTATCAGCTGCAGGAGACACTGCAATAACTCACCAAAACTCCTTAGACAGCCCTGTGCAAACTCAATCTCTACCACTTAGAAAGAGAAGGGTACACCAATACTTGGAAACTGATTCTGACATGAAGATGTAGTGCTGTTCATTCACCACAACTGGGTCAAAATCCTGGAGCTCTGTCCCTAACAGCACCATGGATATACCCACAATCAAAAACTGTAGTAGTTCAAGAAAGCAGTACAGCACAGCTTCACAAGGGCAATTAAGTGCTGACTTCTCCTCCCTTTTTTCCATTTCTGCTATTCTCTAGCGCCCTGGGGAATGCCTTGAATGAATACAAAAGAAATTCTCCATCCCAGATGACCGAATAACCTCAAGTATTGAGGATATTTGCTTTGAGAATGAGAATAGTGCTGGGAAATAGTGTTAAAGTAAAAGACCCAGGAATTACAATTCAAAGGGTAGCTACCAATCAAGATATGAAGGAAACACAAGAGACTGCAGGTGCTGGGATATGGAGCAAGAAAATAAAGGAAAAGCAGACTTTTCTCATTCTGGGCGACAAATTTCCCTCTGAATCACAGGAGTAGCTGAGTAGCTCCTTATAATTTCTAAATCTTGGTCTTTCATCACAGTTTCTTAACTAGAAAGAAAAGCACTAGATCCTTTTTATTAAAAGAAATAAAATGTTTAGTTCTCCAATGATTTGATGGTAAGTCAGAGGTGGGTACCAAGATGGTTTACCCTTTCAGAGAGTAATGAGCATTTAATTACAAATTTCATAAATGGGATGTCAAGATTATTATTTGATGGTATAATCGCTTTACAACACCGCTGTCTGTAAGGAGTTTTGTACCTTCCAGTGACTGCCAGCGTTTCCTCCTGGTGCTCTGGTTTCCTCCCACATATGGTAGGGTTAGGGTTAGTAAGTTGTAGGCATGTTATGCTGGCGCTGGAACCCGTCAAAATCCTCCATGATACAAATGACGCATTTGACTGTATGTTTTGATATTTCAATGTACATGTGACAAATAATGTTATTCTTTTAAAAATCTTCAATCTTTCTAATTATACGGACTATAATTTATTGGATGAGAGATGACTTGATGGAAGTGCCTTTTACCCAGAGAAGATATAGCTGATACTAGAGGACACACTTGCAGGTGATTGCAGGAAAGTTTAAGGGGACGTCAAAAGTAGGCTTTCTTTTTACACACGGAATGTGGGTGCATGGAGTGTACAACCAATACTGGTGGTAGAAGCAGATACATTAGGGACTCCTAGATAGCCACATGGATGAACGAAAAATAGAGGGCAATGTGGGAGGGAAGGGCTGGATTGATCTTGGTTTAGGTTAAAAGGTTGGCATAACATTATGGGCCAAAGGGGCTGTACTTTTCTACTCTGTTCTATGAACTTTCCCTCCAAAAAAAAAAAGGTCCCCCACTCTTACCGCAAATGGAACCAACAGCCACGATGAATCCAGCCCAGGAGTATCCTCGTCTGTAGAAGGCATCAGAGAGGGCAGAGTCCGGATTCACTGAGTGCCAGGGAACCATCAGGGTGAGCACTGTGGATACGAAGATGTAGGCCATGGTGGCCAGGCCAAGGGAGATGGCTGTTGCTATGGGGACAGATTTTTGGGGGTTGCGAGCCTCTTCACTGGAGGCTGCAATGACATCAAAGCCCACAAAGGCAAAGAAGCAGGTTGCTGTGCCAGCCATGATTCCTGAAAACCCAAAGGGAGCGAAGCCACCATGCTTGGCGCTGTAGTTTGCTGGATCTGCCAGTATGAAACCAAATATCAGGATGAAGAGAATCACTCCCAAACTTGTGGCTGCAAAAAAATGGTTCAGCCATGAGGACACTTTGGCCCCACAGGTGACAAATGCTGTGGCAACCAGCAGTATCCCTGCAGCCAGCAAGTCGGGGTTGGGGGCAAGGAAGGGTACGTTCCATGTGGCAATGTACATTTCGGTGAAGTTCCGTATCTTGTGGTTGAAGATGGAATCCAGGTAGCCACTCCAGGCCCGTGCCACTGCAGCTCCACCAATCATGTATTCCAGAATGATGTTCCAACCAATCATGAAGGCCCAGATTTCGCCAACAGAGACATAGGTGAACATATAAGCCGAGCCTGTCTTAGGCACACGGGACCCAAACTCTGCATAGCAAAGGGCAGCCAGCAGCGACGCAAAACCTGCAAAGATGAAGGAAATGATGACAGCAGGGCCGGCAACGTCCTTGGCAACCGTGCCAGTGAGAACGTAAAGGCCGGAGCCAACCATACCACCAATGCCAAGCATGGTCAAGTCCAGAGTAGACAGGCACCTATTCAGAGCTGTCTCCATCATATTCTCCTCCAAGGTTTTCACTCTGTTTAGCTTCTGGCAGAACCGAGCCAGGCAGTTTCCACTGAGCAACCTGCTCACCATTGTTGTTTCCTGACTGCGTCCAAAATACTTTGGTTAAAACTTAGGGCCGGTCAACAGAGGAGGCAGAGTCTTCACCTATCCACGTTTCAGCTTTTGGCAGGATGCAGTGGAAGATATCTCGTTCCTGGAACTGGAGAGTGAACAGACCTGTGAACCCACAGAGAAAACAAACGTGTCAGCTGCTGATCACTTCCCCTGTAGCAGACTAGAATAAATTTAATTAATGTATTAATTTTATTTTATTTTATTTGCAGTTACATCTTAGTAACAGGCCCTTCTTTGGAATGTGGGAGGAATCCAGAGCACATGGAGGAAACCCCACAGTCGTGTGATACTGTACAGACAGCAGCACGAATTGAACCCAGTAACTGAGACTTGAAGTGTTATGCTAACTGCTACACTATCACACCACCTTCTTGTGCTACTTTCTTTATTCTGATAAACTTGCGTTCAAAGAATGTGGAGACTTTGAAGAGGTTACAGAAGAGGTTTACCAATATGGTGCCTGGATTAGAGGCATTGTCCAATAGAGTGAGATTGGAAAAACTAGGGAGACTAGCAAAAACTGAGGGGAGACTTGATCACAGCTTAGTCCAGCAATTGTTCCATAGAAATTTCGTAGTGTTTTTATAGATATACTGTGGAGAGCAGTGGCTATACTTCACTAGGGGTTTGAGCAGATTTGGTATAACACCAAAGACTCTAGTAATGTACCATTGAGTGCATGCTAATTGGTTGCATCAGCATTTGGTCTGGAGGAGCCAATGACAGGTTTGGAAAAAGCAGCAGACAGTCATAAGGACTGTGGACCTTTTCAGACTTATGGATTTTATATGCTGTGTTCTTTCACTTGTTCCTTTCTGTTTTGCTGTGCAAAGGAAGGGGGTTTGGGAGTTGATGTTCTTGTTACATTCTGGTAGTTTTTTGTTTGTGCAGGGAAGCGGATGTTTGGGGGTCGATGATTTTGTTGCATTTTGTGTGGGGGAGCAGTGTTTAACGGGCTGTCGAAGTTCTTGTTCTGTTTTGTGCAAAGGGAGAGGGTTTGGGGGTTGATGATCAGGATGCCATTCATTTTTGTGTCGGGGGGTAGTGGTTGAGTCTGATGTTTCTGAACGGATTTCATTTCTTTCTTTGTTTCATGGCTATCTGGAGAAGACGAATCTCAGAGTTGTAAATGGACACCTCCTTTGAAGAAGGTGGCATCCAACATTAACGACCCTCACTATCCAGTGCATACCTTCTTCTCTTAACTATCTTAGGAGAGGAGGTACAGTAGCCTGAAGTCACACACTCAACAGCTTAGGAACAGCTTCTTCCCCTCTCCCATCAGATTTCTGAATGGTCTATGAACCCATGAACACAGTCTCACTCTTTTTACTCTCTTTCGTAATACCGAAGAACAAGATTTATACCACTGACATACATTGTGAAACTCATGTCAAAGAAGATACAAAAGCCTGAAAGCATGTACCACCCCTTCTCAAAGACAGCTCCTGTCCACTGAACATCCCCGAGCATGTGAAGATGGACGGTTGACCACCCAGTCATCCTTGCACTTCACTGTCTACACTGCACTCTCTTTGTAGCTGTAACACATGACTGCATTCTATTATTGTTTTTCCTGATACTACCTCAATACACCACTGTAACCAAATATGGATGTTACATAGAAGTTTCTCACTGAACTCTATTTATTATTTATTAAGAAATACAGAATTGTAACGTGCCCTAAGGACCCAGCAGCCACAACCCACTTAACAACATCAGTGTGACCAATTATCTTAATAACATGGAATGTGGGACGAAACCAGAATACAGGGAGGAACCCCACAGAGTCACAGGGAGAGCGTACAAACTCCTTACAGACGGAGTCACAGGGAGACCGTGCAAACTCCTTACAGACAGAGTCACAGGGAGACCGTACAAACTCCATACAGACAGAGTCATAGGGACAGCGTACAAACTCCTTACAGACGGAGTCACAGGGAGAAGGTAAAAACTCCTTACAGACAGAGTCACAGGGAGACCGTACAAACTCCTTACAGACGGAGTCACAGGGAGATCGTACAAACTCCTTACAGACAGAGTCATAGGGACACCCTACAAACTCCTTACAGACGGAGTCACAGGGAGACCGTGCAAACTCCTTACAGACAGAGTCACAGGGAGATCGTACAAACTCCTTACAGACAGAGTCACAGGGAGAGCGTACAAACTCCTTACAGACGGAGTCACAGGGAGACCGTGCAAACTCCTTACAGACGGAGTCACAGGGAGATCGTACAAACTCCTTACAGACAGAGTCACAGGGAGATCGTACAAACTCCTTACAGACGGAGTACCAGGGAGATCGTACAAACTCCTTACAAACAGGGTCACAGGGAGACCAAACTTCTTACAGACAGAATCACAGGGAGAGCGTATAAATTCCTTATAGAGAGAGTCACAGGGAGACCGTACAAACTCCTCACAGAGTGACAGGGAGACCGTACAAACTGCTTGCAGACAGAGTCACATGGAGACCATACAATCTCCCTGCAGACAGATTCACAGGGAGACCAAAGTCCTTACAGACAGTGTCACAGGAGGCCATACTCCTGACGTACAGAGACACAGGGAGACCAATCTCCTTACAGACAGAGTGACAGGGAGAGTGTACAAAATCCTCACTGACTGAGTCACAGGGAGACCAAACTCATTACAGATAGTGTCACAGAGAGACCGTACAAACTCCTTACAGAGTCACAGGGAGACGGTACAAACTGCTTACAGACATAGTCACAGGGAGACAAAACACCTTACAGACAGAGTCACAGGTACACCGTAGAAACTCCTTGCAGTCAGTGTCACAGGGAGACCGTACAAACTCCTTACAGACAGAGTTACTGGGAGGCCGTACAAACTCCTTACACACAGAGTTACAGGGAGACCGTAGAAACTCCTTACAGAGAGAGTCACAGGGAGACGGTAAAAGCTCCTTAGAGACAGAGTCACAGGGAGACCGCACAAACTCCTTTCAGGCAGAGTCACAGGGAGACCAAACCCGTTACAGACAGATTCACAGGGAGGCCGTACAAACTCCTTGCAGAATCACATGGCACCATACAAAACTCCTTACAGAGCCACAGGGAGACCAAACTCCTTGTAGACAGAGTCACAGGGAGAACGTAGAAACGCCTTACAGGCAGAATCACAAGGAGAGCGTACAAACTCCTTACAGACAAAGTCACAGGGAGACAAACCTCCTTACAGAGAGAGTCACAGGGAGACTGCACAAATTCCTTACAGAGACACAGGGAGACAAATCTCCTTACAGACAGAGTCACGGGGAGACCGTACAAACTCCTTGCAGACAGAGTCACACGGAGACTGTACAAACTCCCTGCAGACAGATTCACAGGGAAACCGAACTCCTTACTGACAGAGTCACAGGGAGACCAAACTCCTTACAGATAGTGTCACAGAGAGACCGTACAAACTCCTTACAGAGTCACAGAGAGACGGTAAAAACTCCTTACAGACAGAGTCACAGGGAGAACAAACTTGTTACAGAGTCACAGGGAGATCGCACAATCTCCTTTCAGGCAGAGTCACAGGGAGACCAAACTCGTTACAGAGTCACAGGGAGACCGCACAAACTCCTTTCAGGCAGAGTCACAGGGAGACCGTACAAACTCCTTACAGAGAGAGTCACAAGGAGATGGTAAAAACTCCTCTCAGGCAGAGTCACAGGGAGACCAAACACGTTACAGAGTCACAGGTAGACCGTAGAAACCCCTTATAGACAGACACACATGGACACCGTACAACCTCCCTGCAGACAGAGTCACACAGACACCGTACAAACTCCTTCCAGACAGCATCACAGGGAAAGCATACAAACTCCTTACAAACACAGTCAGAGGGAGACCAAACCCCCGACAGACAGAGTCACAGGGAAACCAAAAACTTTACAGACAGTTTCACAGGGAGACCGTACAAACTGATTACAGACAGAGTCACAGGGAGACTGTACAAACTCCTTACAGAGTCGTGGGGAGACCAAACGCCTGACAGAGTCACAGGAAGGGCGTACAAACCCCTTACAGACAGAGTCACGAAGAGACCATACAAACTGCTTACAGACAGAGGCACGGGGACAGCAGGACAGCATACAAACTCCTTACAGACAGAGACACGGGGAGACCGTACAAACTCTTTACAGCCAGAGTCTCGGGGAGACCGTACAAATTGCTTACAGACAGAGTCACAGGGAGGCCGTAGAAACTCCTTACAGAGTCACAAGAGCGTAGAAACTCATTTGAGACAGAACACAGGGAGACCATGGAAACTCCGTACAGACAGAGTCACAGAGAGGCCGTATAAACTGCTTACAGAGAGAGTCACATGGAGACCGTACAAACTCTCTGCAGACAGATTCACAGTAAAACCGAACTGCTTACCGACAGAGTCACAGAGAGACCAAAGTCCTTACAGACAGAGTCACAGGGAGACTGTACAAACTCCTTACAGACAGAGACACAGAGAGACCGCATAAACTCCTTTCAGGCAGAGTCAGAGGGAGACCAAAGTCGTCACAGACAGAGTCACAGAGAGACCGTACAAACTCCTTACAGACAGAGACACAGGGAGACCGCATAAACTCCTTTCAGGCAAGACACAAGGAGATCAAACACGTTTTAGAAAGAGTCACAGGGAGACCGTACAAACTCCTTACAGACAGAGTCACAGGGAGACCGTACAAAATCCTTGCAGAGTCACATGGCACCGTAGAAAACTTCTTACAGAGGCACAGGGAGACCAAACTCCTTACAGACAAAGTCACAGGGAGAACTGACAAACTTCTTGCAGACAGAGTCACAGGGAGAACGTAGAAACGCCTTACAGGCAGAATTACAAGGAGAGCGTACAAACTCCTTACAGACAGAATGACAGGGAGACAAAACTCCGTCCAGAGTCACAGGACGACCAAAATCCTTACAGACAAAGTCACAGGGAGACAAAACTCCTTACAGAATCACAAAGCGACCAACCTCATTACAGACAGCGTCACAGGGAGACCGTACAAACTCCTTAAGAACAGAGTCACAGGTACACCGTAGAAACTCCTTACAGACAGAAATCACAAGGAGAGCGTAGAAACTCTTTTGAGACAGAACACAGGGGACTGTAGGAACTCCGTACAGACAGAGTCACAGGGAGACCATATAAACTGCTTACAGACAAAGTCACAGGGAGACCAAACTCCTTACAGACAGAGTCACAGGGAGACAAAAGTTCTTACAGGAAATGAAACAGGGAGACCGTACAAACTCCTTACAGAGAGAGTCACAGGGAGACGGTAAAAACTCCTTACAGACAGAGTCACAAGGAGACCATACAAACTCCTTACAGAGAGAGTCACAGGGAGATGGTAAAAACTCCTTACAGACAGAGTCACAGGGAGACCGCACGAACTCCTTTCAGGCAGAGTCACAGGGAGACCAAACTCCTTAGAGACAGAGTCACAGGTAGACCAAACTCGTTACAGACAGAGTCACAGGGAGAGCAGACAATCTCCATACAGACAGAGTCACAGGGAGGCCGTACAAACTACTTGCATAGTCACATGGTGACCATACAAAACTCCTTACAGAGCCACAGGGAGACCAAAGTCATTACAGACAGAGTCACAGGGAGACGGTAAAAACTCCTTACAGACAAAGTCACAGGGAGACCGTACAAACTCCTTACATATAGAGTGACAAGGAGACCAAACCCCTTACACACACAGTCCCAAGGTGAGTACAAACTCGTTACAGAGTCACAGGTAGACCGTAGAAACCCCTTATAGACAGACACACATGGACACCGTACAACCTCCCTGCAGACAGAGTCACACAGACACCGTACAAACTCCTTCCAGACAGCATCACAGGGAAAGCATACAAACTCCTTACAAACACAGTCAGAGGGAGACCAAACCCCCGACAGACAGAGTCACAGGGAAACCAAACACTTTACAGACAGTTTCACAGGAAGACCGTACAAACTAATTACAGACAGAGTCACAGGGAGACTGTACAAACTCCTTACAGAGTCATGGGGAGACCAAACGCCTGACAGAGTCACAGGAAGGGCGTACAAACCCCTTACAGACAGAGTCACGAAGAGACCATACAAACTGCTTACAGACAGAGGCACGGGGACAGCAGGACAGCATACAAACTCCTTACAGACAGAGACACGGGGAGACCGTACAAACTCTTTACAGCCAGAGTCTCGGGGAGACCGTACAAATTGCTTACAGACAGAGTCACAGGGAGGCCGTAGAAACTCCTTACAGAGTCACAAGAGCGTAGAAACTCATTTGAGACAGAACACAGGGAGACCATGGAAACTCCGTACAGACAGAGTCACAGAGAGGCCGTATAAACTGCTTACAGAGAGAGTCACATGGAGACCGTACAAACTCTCTGCAGACAGATTCACAGTAAAACCGAACTGCTTACCGACAGAGTCACAGAGAGACCAAAGTCCTTACAGACAGAGTCACAGGGAGACTGTACAAACTCCTTACAGACAGAGACACAGAGAGACCGCATAAACTCCTTTCAGGCAGAGTCAGAGGGAGACCAAAGTCGTCACAGACAGAGTCACAGGGAGACTGTACAAACTCCTTACAGACAGAGACACAGGGAGACCGCATAAACTCCTTTCAGGCAAGACACAAGGAGATCAAACTCGTTTTAGAAAGAGTCACAGGGAGACCGTACAAACTCCTTACAGACAGAGTCACAGGGAGACCGTACAAAATCCTTGCAGAGTCACATGGCACCGTAGAAAACTTCTTACAGAGGCACAGGGAGACCAAACTCCTTACAGACAAAGTCACAGGGAGAACTGACAAACTTCTTGCAGACAGAGTCACAGGGAGAACGTAGAAACGCCTTACAGGCAGAATTACAAGGAGAGCGTACAAACTCCTTACAGACAGAATGACAGGGAGACAAAACTCCGTCCAGAGTCACAGGACGACCAAAATCCTTACAGACAAAGTCACAGGGAGACAAAACTCCTTACAGAATCACAAAGCGACCAACCTCATTACAGACAGCGTCACAGGGAGACCGTACAAACTCCTTAAGAACAGAGTCACAGGTACACCGTAGAAACTCCTTACAGACAGAAATCACAAGGAGAGCGTAGAAACTCTTTTGAGACAGAACACAGGGGACTGTAGGAACTCCGTACAGACAGAGTCACAGGGAGACCATATAAACTGCTTACAGACAAAGTCACAGGGAGACCAAACTCCTTACAGACAGAGTCACAGGGAGACAAAAGTTCTTACAGGAAATGAAACAGGGAGACCGTACAAACTCCTTACAGAGAGAGTCACAGGGAGACGGTAAAAACTCCTTACAGACAGAGTCACAAGGAGACCATACAAACTCCTTACAGAGAGAGTCACAGGGAGATGGTAAAAACTCCTTACAGACAGAGTCACAGGGAGACCGCACGAACTCCTTTCAGGCAGAGTCACAGGGAGACCAAACTCCTTAGAGACAGAGTCACAGGTAGACCAAACTCGTTACAGACAGAGTCACAGGGAGAGCAGACAATCTCCATACAGACAGAGTCACAGGGAGGCCGTACAAACTACTTGCATAGTCACATGGTGACCGTACAAAACTCCTTACAGAGCCACAGGGAGACCAAAGTCATTACAGACAGAGTCACAGGGAGACGGTAAAAACTCCTTACAGACAAAGTCACAGGGAGACCGTACAAACTCCTTACATATAGAGTGACAAGGAGACCAAACCCCTTACACACACAGTCCCAAGGTGAGTACAAACTCGTTACAGAGTCACAGGTAGACCGTAGAAACCCCTTATAGACAGACACACATGGACACCGTACAACCTCCCTGCAGACAGAGTCACACAGACACCGTACAAACTCCTTCCAGACAGCATCACAGGGAAAGCATACAAACTCCTTACAAACACAGTCAGAGGGAGACCAAACCCCCGACAGACAGAGTCACAGGGAAACCAAACACTTTACAGACAGTTTCACAGGAAGACCGTACAAACTAATTACAGACAGAGTCACAGGGAGACTGTACAAACTCCTTACAGAGTCATGGGGAGACCAAACGCCTGACAGAGTCACAGGAAGGGCGTACAAACCCCTTACAGACAGAGTCACGAAGAGACCATACAAACTACTTACAGACAGAGGCACGGGGACAGCAGGACAGCATACAAACTCCTTACAGACAGAGACACAGGGAGACCGTACAAACTCTTTACAGCCAGAGTCTCGGGGAGACCGTACAAATTGCTTACAGACAGAGTCACAGGGAGGCCGTAGAAACACCTTACAGAGTCACAAGAGCGTAGAAACTCATTTGAGTCAGAACACAGGGAGACCATGGAAACTCCGTACAGACAGAGTCACAGAGAGGCCGTATAAACTGCTTACAGAGAGAGTCACATGGAGACCGTACAAACTCTCTGCAGATAGATTCACAGTAAAACCGAACTCCTTACAGACAGAGTCACAGGGAAACAATACAAACTCCTTGCACACAGAGTCACACGGAGACCGTACAAACTCCCTGCAGACAGAATCACAGGGAAACCAAACTGCTTACCGACAGAGTCACAGAGAGACCAAAGTCCTTACAGACAGAGTCACAGGGAGACTGTACAAACTCCTTACAGACAGAGTCACAGAGAGACTGCACAAACTCCTTACAGACAGTGACACAGGGAGACCATACTCCTTACAGACAGAGTCACAGAGAGACCGTACAAACTCCTTACAGAGAGAGTCATAGGGAGACGGTAAAAGCTCCTTACAGACAGAGACACAGGGAGACCGCATAAACTCCTTTCAGGCAAGACACAAGGAGATCAAACTCGTTTTAGAAAGAGTCACAGGGAGACCGTACAAACTCCTTACAGACAGAGTCACAGGGAGACCGTACAAAATCCTTGCAGAGTCACATGGCACCGTAGAAAACTTCTTACAGAGGCACAGGGAGACTAAACTCCTTACAGACAAAGTCACAGGGAGAAGGTAGAAACGCCTTACAGGCAGAATTACAAGGAGAGCGTACAAACTCCTTACAGACAGAATGACAGGGAGACAAAACTCCTTACAGAGTCACAGGACGACCAAACTCCTTACAGAAAAAGTCACAGGGAGACAAAACTCCTTACAGAATCACAAAGCGACCAACCTCATTACAGACAGCGTCACAGGGAGACCGTACAAACTCCTTAAGAACAGAGTCACAGGTACACCGTAGAAACTCCTTACAGACAGAAATCACAAGGAGAGCGTAGAAACTCTTTTGAGACAGAACACAGGGAGACCGTAGGAACTCCGTACAGACAGAGTCACAGGGAGGCCATATAAACTGCTTACAGACAAAGTCACAGGGAGACCAAACTCCTTACAGACAGAGTCACAGGGAGACAAAAGTTCTTACAGGGAATGAAACAGGGAGACCGTACAAACTCCTTACAGAGAGAGTCACAGGGAGACGGTAAAAACTCCTTACAGACAGAGTCACAGGGAGACCGCACGAACTCCTTTCAGGCAGAGTCACAGGGAGACCAAACTCCTTAGAGACAGAGTCACAGGTAGACCAAACTCGTTACAGACAGAGTCACAGGGAGAGCAGACAATCTCCATACAGACAGAGTCACGGGGAGACGATACAAACTCCTTACAGACAAAGTCACAGGGAGACCAAACTCCTTACAGACAGAGTCACAGGGAGATCGTACAAACTGCTTACAGACAGAGTCACGGGGAGACGATACAAACTCCTTACAGACAAAGTCACAGGGAGACCAAACTCCTTACAGACAGAGTCACAGGGAGACTGTACAGACTCCTTACAGAGAGAGTCACAGGGAGACCAAACTCCTTACAGACAGAGTCACAGGGAGAACTGACAAACTCCTTGCAGACAGAGTCACAGGGAGAAGGTAGAAACGCCTTACAGGCAGAATTACAAGGAGAGCGTACAAACTCCTTACAGACAGAGTGACAGGAAGACAAAACTCCTTACAGAGTCACAGGCCGACCAAACTCCTTACAGACAGAGTCACAGGGAGACGGTACAAACTGCTTACAGACAGATTCACGGGGAGACGATACAAACTCCTTACAGACAAAGTCACAGGGAGACCAAACTCCTTACAGACAGAGTCACAGGGAGAACTGACAAACTCCTTGCAGACAGAGTCACAGGGAGAAGGTAGAAACGCCTTACAGGCAGAATTACAAGGAGAGCGTACAAACTCCTTACAGACAGAGTGACAGGAAGACAAAACTCCTTACAGAGTCACAGGCCGACCAAACTCCTTACAGACAGAGTCACAGGGAGACGGTACAAACTGCTTACAGACAGATTCACGGGGAGACGATACAAACTCCTTACAGACAAAGTCACAGGGAGACCAAACTCCTTACAGACAGAGTCACAGGGAGACTGTACAGACTCCTTACAGACAGAGTCACAGGGAGACCAAACTCCTTACAGACAGAGTCACAGGGAGAGCGTACAATCTCGTTACAGACAGTGTCACAGGGAGACTGCACGAACTCCTTCCATGCAGAGTCACAGGGAGACCGTAGAAACTCCTTACAGAGTCACAAGGAGAGCGTAGAAACTCATTTGAGACAGAACACAGGGAGACAGTAGAAACTCCGTACAGACAGAGTCACAGGGAGGCCGTATAAACTGCTTACAGACAGAGTCACATGGAGACCGTACAAACTCCCTGCAGACAGATTCACAGGGAAACCGAACTCCTTACAGAGTGACGGGGTAACGGTACAAACTCCTTGCAGACAGAGTCACACGGAGGCTGTACAAACTCCATGCAGACAGATTCACAGGGAAACCAAACTCCTTACCGACAGAGTCACAGAGAGACCGCACAAACACCTTACAGACAGTAACACAGGGAGACCATACTCCTTACAGACAGAGTCACAGGGAGACCATACAAACTCCTTACAGACAGAGTCACAGAGAGACCGTACAAACTCCTTACAGAGAGAGTCACAGGGAGACGGTAAAAGCTCCTTACAGACAGAGTTACAGGGAGACCGTACAAACTGCTTACAGACAGAGTCACGGGGAGACGATACAAACTCCTTACAGACAAAGTCACAGGGAGACCAAACTCCTTACAGAGAGAGTCACAGGGAGACGGTAAAAGCTCCTTACAGACAGAGTTACAGGGAGACCACACAAACTCCTTTCAGGCAGAGACACAAGGAGACCGTACAAACTCCTTACACAGAGAGTCACAGGGAGACGGTAAAAACTCCTTACAGGCAGAGTCACAGGGAGACCGTACAAACTGCTTACAGACAGAGTCACAGGGAGACCATACAAACTCCTTAAGAACAGAGTCATAGGTAAACCGTAGAAACTCCTTACAGTCACAAGGAGAGCGTAGAAACTCTTTTGAGACAGAACACAGGGAGACCGTAGAAACTCTGTACAGACAGAGTCACAGGGAGACTGCACAAACTCCTTTCAGGCAGAGTCACAGGGAGACCAAACTCCTTACAGACAGAGTCACAGTGAGGCCGTACAAACTCCTTGCAGAGTCACATGGCAACCGTACAAAACTCCTTACAGACAGAGTCACAGGAAGACCGTACAAACTGCTTATGAGCAGAGTCACAGGTACACCGTAGAAACTCCTTACAGACAGAGTCACAAGTAGAGCGTAGAAACTCCTTTGAGACAGAACACAGGGAGACTGTAGAAATTCCGTACAGACAGAGTCACATGGAGACTGTACAAACTCCTTCCAGGGAGTGTCACATGGAGACCGTAAAACTCCATACAGACAGAGTCACATGGAGACCAAACTCCTTACAGACAGAGTCACAGGGAGACCATACAAATTCCTTACAGACAAAGTCACAGGGAAAACGAACTCCTTACAAACAGAGTCACAGGAAGACCAAACTCCTTACAGACAGAGTCACAGGGAAACCGTACAAACTCCTTACAGACAGAGTCACAGAGAGACCGTACAAACTCCTTACAGAGAGAGTCACAGGGAGACGGTAAAAGCTCCTTACAGACAGAGTTACAGGGAGACTGCACAAACTCCTTTCAGGCAGAGACACAAGGAGATCAAACTCGTTTTAGACAGAGTCACAGGAAGACCGCACAATCTCCTTATGAACAGAGTCACAGGTACACCGTAGAAACTCCTTACAAACAGAGTCACAAGCAGAGCGTAGAAACTCCTTTGAGACAGAACACAGGGAGACCGTAGAAATTCCGTACAGACAGAGTAACAGGGTGGCCGTATAAACTCCTTACAGGGAGTGTCACAGGGAGACCGTACAAACTCCATACAGACAGAGTCACATGGAGACCAAACTCCTTACAGAATCACAGGGAGACCATACAAATTCCTTACAGACAAAGTCACAGGGAAAACGAACTCCTTACAAACAGAGTCACAGGAAGACCAAACTCCTTACAGACAGAGTCACGGTGAGACTGTACAAACTCCTTGCAGACAGAGTCACAGGGAAACCGAACTCCTTACCGACAGAGTCACAGGGAGACCAAAGTCCTTACAGACAGAGTAACAGGAGTCTGCACAATCTCCTTACAGACAGTGTCACAGGGAGACCATACTCCTTACAGACAGAGACACAGTGAGACCAATATCCTTACAGACAGAGTGACAGGGAGAGTGCACAAAATCCTCACTGACTGAGTCACAGGGAGACCAAACTCCTTACAGATAGTGTCACAGAGAGACCGTACAAACTCCTTACAGAGTCACAGGGAGACCGTACAAGCTCCTTATCCAGTTACAGGGAGAGTGTACAAACTCCTTACAGACAGAGTCACAGGGAGACCGCATAAACTCCTTTCAGGCAGAGTCACAGGGAGACAAAACACCTTACAGACAGAGTCACAGATACACCGTAGAAACTCCTTACAGACAGAGTCACAGGGAGACCGTACAAACTCCATACAGACAAAGTCACAGGGAGACCAAACTCCTTACAGACAGAGTTACTGGGAGGCCGTACAAACTCCTTACACACAGAGTTACAGGGAGACCGTAGAAACTCCTTACAGAGAGAGTCACAGGGAGACAGTAAAAGCTCCTTAGAGACAGAGTCACAGGGAGACCGCACAAACTCCTTTCAGGCAGAGTCACAGGGAGACCAAACCCGTTACAGACAGATTCACAGGGAGGCCGTACAAACTCCTTGCAGAATCACATGGCACCATACTAAACTCCTTACAGAGCCACAGGGAGACCAAACTCCTTGCAGACAGAGTCACAGGGAGAACGTAAAAACGCCTTACAGGCAGAATCACAAGGAGAGCGTACAAACTCCTTACAGACAAAGTCACAGGGAGACAAACCTCCTTACAGAGAGAGTCACAGGGAGACCGCACAAATTCCTTACAGAGACACAGGGAGACCAATCTCCTTACAGACAGAGTCACGGGGAGACCATACAAACTCCTTGCAGACAGAGTCACACGGAGACTGTACAAACTCCCTGCAGACAGATTCACAGGGAAATCGAACTCCTTACCGACAGAGTCACAGGGAGACCAAACTCCTTACAGATAGTGTCACAGAGAGACCGTACAAACTCGTTACAGAGTCACAGAGAGACGGTAAAAACTCCTTACAGACAGAGTCACAGCGAGACCAAACTCGTTACAGAGTCACAGGGAGACCGCACAAACTCCTTTCAGGCAGAGTCACAGGGAGACCGTACAAACTCCTTACAGAGAGAGTCACAAGGAGACGGTAAAAACTCCTTACAGACAGAGTCACAGGGAGACTGCACAAACTCCTCTCAGGCAGAGTCACAGGGAGACCAAAGTCATTACAGACAGAGTCACAGGGAGACGGTAAAAACTCCTTACAGACAAAGTCACAGGGAGACCGTACAAACTCCTTACATATAGAGTGACAAGGAGACCAAACCCCTTACACCCACAGTCCCAGGGTGAGTACAAACTCGTTACAGAGTCACAGGTAGACCGTAGAAACCCCTTATAGACAGACACACATGGACACCGTACAACCTCCCTGCAGACAGAGTCACACAGACACCGTACAAACTCCTTCCAGACAGCATCACAGGGAAAGCATACAAACTCCTTACAAACACAGTCAGAGGGAGACCAAACCCCCGACAGACAGAGTCACAGGGAAACCAAACACTTTACAGACAGTTTCACAGGAAGACCGTACAAACTAATTACAGACAGAGTCACAGGGAGACTGTACAAACTCCTTACAGACAGTGACACAGGGAGACCATACTCCTTACAGACAGAGACACAGAGAGACCGCATAAACTCCTTTCAGGCAGAGTCAGAGGGAGACCAAAGTCGTCACAGACAGAGTCACAGAGAGACCGTACAAACTCGTTACAGAGAGAGTCATAGGGAGACGGTAAAAGCTCCTTACAGACAGAGACACAGGGAGACCGCATAAACTCCTTTCAGGCAAGACACAAGGAGATCAAACTCGTTTTAGAAAGAGTCACAGGGAGACCGTACAAACTCCTTACAGACAGAGTCACAGGGAGACCGTACAAAATCCTTGCAGAGTCACATGGCACCGTAGAAAACTTCTTACAGAGGCACAGGGAGACTAAACTCCTTACAGAATCACAAAGCGACCAACCTCATTACAGACAGCGTCACAGGGAGACCGTACAAACTCCTTAAGAACAGAGTCACAGGTACACTGTAGAAACTCCTTACAGACAGAAATCACAAGGAGAGCGTAGAAACTCTTTTGAGACAGAACACAGGGAGACCGTAGGAACTCCGTACAGACAGAGTCACAGGGAGGCCATATAAACTGCTTACAGACAAAGTCACAGGGAGACCAAACTCCTTACAGACAGAGTCACAGGGAAACAAAAGTTCTTACAGGGAATGAAACAGGGAGACCGTACAAACTCCTTACAGAGAGAGTCACAGGGAGACGGTAAAAACTCCTTACAGACAGAGTCACAGGGAGACCGCACGAACTCCTTTCAGGCAGAGTCACAGGGAGACCAAACTCCTTAGAGACAGAGTCACAGGGAGAGCAGACAATCTCCATACAGACAGAGTCACGGGGAGACGATACAAACTCCTTACAGACAAAGTCACAGGGAGACCAAACTCCTTACAGACAGAGTCACAGGGAGATCGTACAAACTGCTTACAGACAGAGTCACGGGGAGACGATACAAACTCCTTACAGACAAAGTCACAGGGAGACCAAACTCCTTACAGACAGAGTCACAGGGAGACTGTACAGACTCCTTACAGAGAGAGTCACAGGGAGATCAAACTCCTTACAGACAGAGTCACAGGGAGAACTGACAAACTCCTTGCAGACAGAGTCACAGGGAGAAGGTAGAAACGCCTTACAGGCAGAATTACAAGGAGAGCGTACAAACTCCTTACAGACAGAGTGACAGGAAGACAAAACTCCTTACAGAGTCACAGGGCGACCAAACTCCTTACAGACAGAGTCACAGGGAGACCGTACAAACTGCTTACAGACAGAGTCACGGGGAGACGATACAAACTCCTTACAAAGTCACAGGGAGACCAAACTCCTTACAGACAGAGTCACAGGGAGACTGTACAGACTCCTTACAGACAGAGTCACAGGGAGACCAAACTCCTTACAGACAGAGTCACAGGGAGAGCGTACAATCTCGTTACAGACAATGTCACAGGGAGACTGCACGAACTCCTTCCAGGCAGAGTCACAGGGAGACCAAACTCCTTACAGACAGAGTCACAGGGAGACCGTAGAAACTCCTTACAGAGTCACAAGGAGAGCGTAGAAACTCATTTGAGACAGAACACAGGGAGACAGTAGAAACTCCGTACAGACAGAGTCACAGGGAGGCCGTATAAACTGCTTACAGACAGAGTCACATGGAGACCGTACAAACTCCCTGCAGACAGATTCACAGGGAAACCGAACTCCTTACAGACAGAGTGACGGGGTAACGGTACAAACTCCTTGCAGACAGAGTCACACGGAGGCTGTACAAACTCCATGCAGACAGATTCACAGGGAAACCAAACTACTTACCGACAGAGTCACAGAGAGACCGCACAAACACCTTACAGACAGAGTCACAGAGAGACCGTACAAACTCCTTACAGAGAGAGTCACAGGGAGACGGTGAAAGCTCCTTACAGACAGAGTTACAGGGAGACCACACAAACTCCTTTCAGGCAGGGACACAAGGAGACCGTACAAACTCCTTACACAGAGAGTCACAGGGAGACGGTAAAAACTCCTTGCAGAGTCACAGGGAGACCGTACAAACTGCTTACAGACAGAGTCACAGGGAGACCATACAAACTCCTTAAGAACAGAGTCACAGATACACCGTAGAAACTCCTTACAGTCACAAGGAGAGCGTAGAAACTCCTTTGAGACAGAACACAGGGAGACTGTAGAAATTCCGTACAGACAGAGTCACATGGAGACTGTACAAACTCCTTGCAGAAAGAGTCACACAGAGACTGTACAAACTCCTTCCAGGGAGTGTCACATGGAGACCGTAAAACTCCATACAGACAGAGTCACATGGAGACCAAACTCCTTACAGACCGAGTCACAGGGAGACCATACAAATTCCTTACAGACAAAGTCACAGGGAAAACGAACTCCTTACAAACAGAGTCACAGGAAGACCAAACTCCTTACAGACAGAGTCACAGGAGACTGCACAAACTCCTTACAGACAGTGTCACAGGAGACTGCACAAACACCTTACAGACAGTGACACAGGGAGACCATACTCCTTACAGACAGAGTCACAGGGAGACCATACAAACTCCTTACAGACAGAGTCACAGAGAGACCGTACAAACTCCTTACAGAGAGAGTCACAGGGAGACGGTAAAAGCTCCTTACAGACAGAGTTACAGGGAGACTGCACAAACTCCTTTCAGGCAGAGACACAAGGAGATCAAACTCGTTTTAGACAGAGTCACAGGGAGACTGCACAAACTCCTTATGAACAGAGTCACAGGTACACCGTAGAAACTCCTTACAGACAGAGTCACAAGCAGAGCGTAGAAACTCCTTTGAGACAGAACACAGGGAGACCGTAGAAATTCCGTACAGACAGAGTCACAGGGTGGCCGTATAAACTCCTTACAGGGAGTGTCACAGGGAGACCGTACAAACTCCATACAGACAGAGTCACAGGGAGCCCAAACTCCTTACAGACAGAGTCACATGGAGACCAAACTCCTTACAGAGTCACAGGGAGACCATACAAATTCCTTACAGACAAAGTCACAGGGAAAACGAACTCCTTACAAACAGAGTCACAGGAAGACCAAACTCCTTACAGACAGAGTCACGGTGAGACTGTACAAACTCCTTGCAGACAGAGTCACAGGGAAACCGAACTCCTTACCGACAGAGTCACAAGGAGACCAAAGTCCTTACAGACAGAGTTAACAGGAGTCTGCACAATCTGCTTACAGACAGTGGCACAGGGAGACCATACTCCTTACAGACAGAGACACAGTGAGACCAATATCCTTACAGACAGAGTGACAGGGAGAGTGCACAAAATCCTCACTGACTGAGTCACAGGGAGACCAAACTCCTTACAGATAGTGTCACAGAGAGACCGTACAAACTCCTTACAGAGTCACAGGGAGACCGTACAAGCTCCTTATCCAGTTACAGGGAGAGTGTAAAAATTCCTTACAGACAGAGAAACAGGGAGACCGTACAAACTCCTTACAGACAAAGTCACAGGGAGACCAAACTCTTTACAGACAGAGTCACAGGGAGGCCGTACAAATTCCTTTCAGACAGAGTGACAGGGAGGCCGTATAAATTACTTACAAACAGAGTCACATGGAGACCGTACAAACTCCCTGCAGACAGATTCACAGGGAAACCAAACTCCTTACAGACAGAGTCACCTTGCAGACAGAGTCACAGGGAGGCCGAATAAATTGCTTACAGATAGAGTCACATGGCACCGTAGAAAACTCCTTACAGAGACACAGGGAGACCAAACTCCTTACAGGCAACGTCACAGGGAGAGCTGACAAACTCCTTGCAGACAGAGTCACAGGGAGGCCATACGAACTCCATATAGAGTCACATGGCACCGTAGAAAACTCCTTACAGAGACACAGGGAGAACGTAGAAACGCCTTACAGGCAGAATTACAAGGAGAGTGTACAAACTCCTTACAGACAGAGTCACAGGGAGACAAAACTCCTTACTGACAGAGTCACAGGGAGACCGTACAAACTGCTTACAGACAGAGTCACAGGGAGAGCGTCCCATCCCCTTACAGGCAGTCACAGGGAGACCAAACTACTTACAGACAGAGTCACAGGACGACCCACCTCTTTACAGACAGTGTCACAGAGAGACCGTACAAACTCCTTACAGAGTCACAGGGAGACGGTACAAACTGCTTACATACAGAGTCACACAGAGACCGTACAAACTCCTTACAAGCAGAGTCACAGGAAGACCAAACTCCTTACAGACAGAGTCATGGGGAGACCGTACAAACTCCATGCAGACAGAGTCACCTTGCAGACAGAGTCACAGGGAGGCCGAATAAATTGCTTACAGATAGAATCACATGGAGACCGTACAAACTCCCTGCAGACAGATTCACAGGGAAACCGAACTCCTTACAAACAGAGTCATGGGGAAACCGTACAAACTCCTTGCAGACAGAGTCACACGGAGACTGTACAAACTCCCTGCAGACAGATTCACAGGGAAACCGAACTCTTTACCGACAGCGTCACAGAGAGACCAAAGTCTTTACAGACAGAGTCACAGGGAGACCGTACAAACTCCTTACAGACAGAGTCACAGGGAGACCAAACTCCTTACAGACAGAGTCACAGGGAGGCCAAACCCCTTACAGACAGAGTCACAGGTAGACCATACAAACTCCTTACATATAGAGTAACAGGGAGACCAAACTCCTTACACACACGGTACCAGGGTGAGTACAAACTCGTTACAGAGTCACAGGTAGACCGTAGAAACTCCTTATAGACAGACACACATGGACACCGTACAACCTCCCTGCAGACAGAATCACAGAGACACCGTACAAACTCCTTCCAGACAACATCACAGGGAAAGCATACAAATTCCTTACAAACACAGTCAGAGGGAGACCTAACCCCCTACAGACAGAGTAACAGGGAAACCAAACACTTTACAGACAGTTTAACAGGGAGATCGTACAAACTCCTTACACACAGAGTCACAGGGTGGCCGCACAAACTCCTTGCAGAGGCACAGGGTGACCAAACTCCCTACAGCCAGAGTCACAGGAAGACCGTACAAACTCCTTATGAACAGAGTCACAGGTACACCGTAGAAACTCCTTACAGACAGAGTCACAAGCAGACCGTAGAAACTCCTTTGAGACAGAACACAGGGAGACAGTAGAAATTCCGTACAGACAGAGTCACAGGGTGGCCGTATAAACTCCTTACAGGGAGTGTCACAGGGAGACCGTACAAACTCCATACAGACAGAGTCACAGGGAGACCAAACTCCTTACAGACAGAGTCACAGGGAAACCGAACTCCTTACAAACAGAGTCACAGGAAGACCATTCTCTTTACAGACAGAGTGACAGGGAGAGTGTACAAAATCCTCACTGACTGAGTCACAGACAGACAAAACTCCTTACAGATAGTGTCACAGAGAGACCGTACAAACTCCTTACATAGTCATAGGGAGACAGTACAAACTGCTGACAGACATAGTCACAGGGAGACCATACAAACTCCTTACAGACAGAGTCACAGGTCGACAGTACAAACTCCGTACAGACAGAGTCACAGGGAGGCAGTACAAACTCCTTACAGACAGAGTCACAAGGAGAGCGTAGAAACTCCCTTGAGACAGAACACAGGGAGACCGTAGAAACTCCGTACAGACAGAGTCACACAGAGGCCGTACAAACTCCTTACAGGGAGTGTCACAGAGAGACTGTACAAACTCCTTACAGAGTCACAGGGAGACCAAACAAACTCCTTACAGACAGAGTCACAGGGAGACCAAAGTCGTTACAGACACAGTCACAGGGAGACCGTACAAACTCCTTACAGAGGGAGTCACAGGGAGATGGTAAAAGCTCCTTACAGACAGAGTCACAGGGAGACCAAACTCGTTACAGAGTCACAGGGAGAGCGTAGAATCTCCTTAGAGACAGAGTCACAGGGAGGCCATACGAACTCCATATAGAGTCACAAGGCACCGTAGAAAACTCCTTACAGAGACACAGGGAGACCAAACTCCTTACAGGCAACGTCACAGGGAGAGCTGACAAACTCCTTGCAGACAGAGTCACAGGGAGGCCATACGGACTCCATATAGAGTCACATGGCACCGTAGAAAACTCCTTACAGAGACACACGGAGAACGTAGAAACGCCTTACAGGCAGAATTACAAGGAGAGTGTACAAACTCCTTACAGACAGAGTCACAGGGAGACAAAACTCCTTACAGACAGAGTCACAGGGAGACCGTACAAACTGCTTACAGACAGAGTCACAGGGAGAGCGTCCCATCCCCTTACAGGCAGTCACAGGGAGACCAAACTACTTACAGACAGAGTCACAGGACGACCCACCTCTTTACAGACAGTGTCACAGAGAGACCGTACAAACTCCTTACAGAGTCACAGGGAGACGGTACAAACTGCTTACATACAGAGTCACACAGAGACCGTACAAACTCCTTACAAACAGAGTCACAGGAAGACCAAACTCCTTACAGACAGAGTCATGGGGAGACCGTTCAAACTCCATGCAGACAGAGTCACAGGGAAACCGAACTCCTTACAGACAGAGTCACCTTGCAGACAGAGTCACAGGGAGGCCGAATAAATTGCTTACAGATAGAATCACATGGAGACCGTACAAACTCCCTGCAGACAGATTCACAGAGAAACCGAACTCCCTACAGACAGAGTCATGGGGAAACCGTACAAACTCCTTGCAGACAGAGTCACACGGAGACTGTACAAACTCCCTGCAGACAGATTCACAGGGAAACCGAACTCCTTACCGACAGCGTCACAGAGAGACCAAAGTCTTTACAGACAGAGTCACAGGGAGACCGTACAAACTCCTTACAGGGAGTGTCACAGGGAGACTGTACAAACTCCATACAGACAGAGTCACAGGGAGACCAAACTCCTTACAGACAGAGTCACAGGGAAACCGAACTCCTTACAAACAGAGTCACAGGAAGACCATTCTCTTTACAGACAGAGTGACAGGGAGAGTGTACAAAATCCTTACTGACTGAGTCACAGACAGACAAAACTCCTTACAGATAGTGTCACAGAGAGACCGTACAAACTCCTTACATAGTCATAGGGAGACAGTACAAACTGCTGACAGACATAGTCACAGGCAGACCATACAAACTCCTTACAGACAGAGTCACAGGTCGACAGTACAAACTCCGTACAGACAGAGTCACAGGGAGGCCGTACAAACTCCTTACAGACAGAGTCACAAGGAGAGCGTAGAAACTCCCTTGAGACAGAACACAGGGAGACCGTAGAAACTCCGTACAGACAGAGTCACACAGAGTCCGTACAAATCCTTACAGGGAGTGTCACAGAGAGACTGTACAAACTCCTTACAGAGTCACAGGGAGACCAAACAAACTCCTTACAGACAGAGTCACAGGGAGGCCGTATAAACTCCTTTCAGGCAGAGTCACAGGGAGACCAAAGTCGTTACAGACACAGTCACAGAGAGACCGTACAAACTCCTTACAGAGGGAGTCACAGGGAGATGGTAAAAGCTCCTTACAGACAGAGTCACAGGGAGACCAAACTCGTTACAGAGTCACAGGGAGAGCGTAGAATCTCCTTACAGACAGAGTCACAGGGAGGCCATACGAACTCTATATAGAGTCACATGGCACCGTAGAAAACTCCTTACAGAGACACAGGGAGACCAAACTCCTTACAGGCAACGTCACAGGGAGAGCTGACAAAATCCTTGCAGACAGAGTCACAGAGAGAACGTAGAAACGCCTTACAGGCAGAATTACAAGGAGAGTGTACAAACTCCTTACAGACAGAGTCACAGGGAGACAAAACTCCTTACTGACAGAGTCACAGGGAGACCGTAAAAACTGCTTACAGACAGAGTCACAGGGAGAGCGTCCCATCCCCTTACAGGCACTCACAGGGAGACCAAACTAATTACAGACAGAGTCACAGGACGACCCACCTCTTTACAGACAGTGTCACAGAGAGACCGTACAAACTCCTTAAAGAGTCACATGGAGACGGTACAAACTGCTTAAATACAGAGTCACACAGAGACCGTACAAACTCCTTACATACAGAGTCACAGGAAGACCAAACTCGTTACAGACAGAGTCATGGGGAGACCGTACAAACTCCTTGCAGACAGAGTCACAGGGAAACTGAACTCCTTACCGACAGAGTCACAGGGAGACCAAAGTCCTTACAGACAGAGTAACAGGAGTCTGCACAAACTCCTTACAGACAGTGTCACAGGGAGACCATACTCCTTACAGACAGAGTGACAGGGAGAGTGTACAAAATCCTTGCAGACTGAGTCACACGGAGACTGTACAAACTCCCTGCAGACTGATTCCCAGGGAAACCGAACTCCTTACCGACAGAGTCACGGGGAGACCGTACAAACTCCTTACAGATAGTGACACAGGGAGACCGTACAAACTCCTTGCAGACAGAATCACAGGGAGACCGCATAAACTCCTTTCAGGCAGAGTCAGAGGGAGACCAAATTCGTTACAGACAGAGTCACAGGGAGAGCGTACAATCTCCTTACAGACAGAGACACAGGGAGACCGCACAAACTCCTTTCAGGCAGAGTCACAGGGAGGCCGTATAAACTGCTTACAGACAGAGTCACATGGAGACTGTACAAACTCCTTGCAGACAGAGTCACACAGAGACCGTACAAACTCCTTACAGGGAGTGTCACAGGGAGACCGTACAAACTAATTACAGAAAGAGTCACAAGGAGACCCTACAAAGTGCTTACAGACAGAGTCACGGGGAGACCGTACAAACTAATTACAGACAGAGTCACGGGGATACTGTATAAACTCCTTAGAGTCACGGGAAGACCGTACAAACTCCTTACCGTCAGAGTCATGGGGAGACCGAACGCCACACAGACAGAGTCACGGGGAGACCAAACGCCATACAAAGTCACGGGGAGACCGTACAAACTCCTAATGAACAGAGTCACAGGTACACCAGAGAAACTCCTTACAGACAGAGTCACAAGGACAGCGTAGAATCTCCTCTGAGACAGAACACAGGGAGACCGTAGAAACTCCGTACAGAGTCACAGGGAGGCCGTATAAATTGCTTACAGACAGAGTCACATGGAGACCGTACAAACTCCCTGCAGACAGATTCGCAGGGCGACCAAACTCCTTACAGACAGTGACACAGGGAGACCATACTCCTTACAGACAGAATAAAAGGGAGACCGCATAAACTCCTTTCAGGCAGAGTCAGAGGGAGACCAAAGTTGTTACAGACAGAGTCACAGGGAGACCGTACAAACTACTTACAGACAGAGACATAAGGAGATCAAACTCGTTACAGACAGAGTCACAGGGAGACCGCACAATCTCCTTTCAGGCAGAGACACAAGGAGATCAAACTCATTAGAGACAGAGTCACAGGGAGACCGTGCAAACTCCTTTCAGGCAGAGTCACAGGGAGACCAAACTCGTTACAGACAGAGTCACAGGGAGAGCGTACAAAATCCTTACAGACAGAGTCACACGGAGACCGTACAAACTCCTTGCAGAGGGAGTCACAGGGAGACGGTAAAAGCTCCTTACAGACAGAGTCACAGGGAGACCGTACAAACTCCTTACACAGAGAGTCACAGGGAGACGGTAACAACTCCTTTCAGACAGAGTCACAGGGAGACCAAACTCGTTACAGAGTCACAGGGAGAGAGTAGAATCTCCTTACAGACAGAGACACAGGGAGACCAAACTC
Organism: Mobula hypostoma; assembly: GCF_963921235.1. NCBI lineage: Eukaryota > Metazoa > Chordata > Chondrichthyes > Myliobatiformes > Myliobatidae > Mobula > Mobula hypostoma. The sequence goes on along the minus strand of NC_086123.1, from coordinate 39,227,186 downwards.
CTTACAGGCAAAGTCACAGGGAGAGCTGACAAACTCCTTGCAGACAGAGTCACAGGGAGAACGTAGAAACGCCTTACAGGCAGAATTACAAGGAGAGTGTACAAACTCCTTACAGACAGAGTCACAGGGAGACCGTACAAACTGCTTACAGACAGAGTCACAGGGAGAGCGTCCCATCCCCTTACAGGCAGTCACAGGGAGACTAAACTACTTACAGACAGAGTCACAGGACGACCCACCTCTTTACAGACACTGTCACAGAGAGACCATACAAACTCCTTACAGAGTCACAGGGAGACAGTACAAACTGCTTACAGACAGAGTCACGGGGAGACCGTTCAAACTCCTTGCAGACAGAGTCACAGGGAAACCGAACTCCTTACCGACAGAGTCACAGGGAGACCAAAGTCCTTACAGACAGAGTAACAGGAGTCTGCACAATCTCCTTACAGACAGTGTCACAGGGAGACCATACTCCTTACAGACAGAGACACAGTGAGACCAATCTCCTTACAGTCAGAGTCACAGGGAGACCGTACAAACTCCTTTCAGACAGAGTGACAGGGAGGCCAAATAAATTGCTTACAGATAGAATCACATGGAGACCGTACAAACTCCCTGCAGACAGATTCACAGGGAAACCGAACTCCTTACAGACAGAGTCATGGGGAAACCGTACAAACTCCTTGTAGACAGAGTCACACGGAGACTGTACAAACTCCCTGCAGACAGATTCACAGGGAAACCGAACTCCTTACCGACAGCGTCACAGAGAGACCAAAGTCTTTACAGACAGAGTCACAGGGAGACTGCACAAACTCCTTACAGACAGTGACACAGGGAGACCATACTCCTTACAGACAGAGTCACAGGGAGACCAAACTGCTTACAGACAGAGTCACAGGTAGACCGCACAAACTCCTTACATATAGAGTGACAGGGAGACCAAACTCCTTACACACACGGTCCCAGGGTGAGTACAAACTCGTTACAGAGTCACAGGTAGACCGTAGAAACTCCTTATAGACAGACACACATGGACACCGTACAACCTCCCTGCAGACAGAATCACAGAGACACCGTACAAACTCCTTCCAGACAACATCACAGGGAAAGCATACAAATTCCTTACAAACACAGTCAGAGGGAGACCTAACCCCCTACAGACAGAGTAACAGGGAAACCAAACACTTTACAGACAGTTTAACAGGGAGATCGTACAAACTCCTTACACACAGAGTCACCGGGAGGTAGTACAAACTCCTTGCAGAGTCACATGGCGACCGTACAAAACTCCTTACAGAGGAACAGGGTGACCAAACTCCCTACAGACAGAGTCACAGGAAGACCGTACAGACTCCTTATGAACAGAGTCACAGGTACACCGTAGAAACTCCTTACAGACAGAGTCACAAGCAGAGCGTAGAAACTCCTTTGAGACAGAACACAGGGAGACCGTATAAATTCCGTACAGACAGAGTCACAGGGTGGCCGTATAAACTCCTTACAGGGAGTGTCACAGGGAGACCGTACAAACTCCATACAGACAGAGTCACAGGGAGACCAAACTCCTTACATACAGAGTCACAGGGAAATCGAACTCCTTACAAACAGAGTCACAGGAAGACCAATCTCCTTACAAACAGAGTCACGGGGAGACCGTACAAACTCCTTACAGACAGAGTCACAGGGAGACCATTCTCTTTACAGACAGAGTGACAGGGAGAGTGTACAAAATCCTCACTGACTGAGTCACAGACAGACAAAACTCCTTACAGATAGTGTCACAGAGAGACCGTAGAAACTCCTTCAATAGGCATAGGGAGACAGTACAAACTGCTGACAGACATAGTCACAGGGAGACCATACAAACTCCTTACAGACAGAGTCACAGGTCGACAGTACAAAATCCGTACAGACAGAGTCACAGGGAGGCCGTACAAACTCCTTACAGACAGAGTCACAAGGAGAGCGTAGAAACTCCTTTGAGACAGAACACAGGGAGACCGTAGAAACTCCGTACAGACAGAGTCACAGGGAGGCCGTATAAACTCCTTGCAGACAGAGTCACACAGAGACCGTACAAACTCCTTACAGGGAGTATCACAGAGAGACTGTACAAACTCCTTACAGAGTCACAGGGAGACCAAACAAATTCCTTACAGACAGAGTCACAGGGAGGCCGTATAAACTCCTTTCAGGCAGCGTCACAGAGAGACCAAAGTCGTTACAGACACAGTCACAGGGAGACCGTACAAACTCCTTACAGAGTCACACGGAGACCGTACAAACTCCTTACAGAGGGAGTCACAGGGAGACGGTAAAAGCTCCTTACAGACAGAGTCACAGGGAGACCAAACTCGTTACAGAGTCACAGGGAGAGCGTAGAATCTCCTTACAGACAGAGTCACAGGGAGGCCATACGAACTCCATATAGAGTCACATGGCACCGTAGAAAACTCCTTACAGAGACACAGGGAGACCAAACTCCTTACAGGCAAAGTCACAGGGAGAGCTGGCAAACTCCTTGCAGACAGAGTCACAGGGAGAACGTAGAAACACCTTACAGGCAGAATTACAAGGAGAGCGTACAAACTCCTTACAGACAGAGTCACGGGGAGACCAAACGCCATACAAAGTCACGGGGAGACTGTACACACTCCTAATGAACAGAGTCACAGGTACACCAGAGAAACTCCTTACAGACAGAGTCACAAGGACAGCGTAGAAACTCCTTTGAGACAGAACACAGGGAGACCGTAGAAACTCCGTACAGACAGAGTCACAGGGAGGCCGTATAAACTCCTTGCAGACAGAGTCACACAGAGACCGTACAAACTCCTTACAGGGAGTGTCACAGAGAGACTGTACAAACTCCTTACAGAGTCACAGGGAGACCAAACAAACTCCTTACAGACAGAGTCACAGGGAGGCCGTATAAACTCCGTTCAGGCAGAGTCACAGGGAGACCAAAGTCGTTACAGACACAGTCACAGGGAGACCGTACAAACTCCTTACAGACAGAGTCACACGGAGACCGTACAAACTCCTTACAGACAGAGTCACAGGGAGACCGTACAAACTCCTTACATATAGAGTGACAGGGAGACCAAACTCCTTACAAACAGAGTCACGGGGAGACCGTACAAACTCCTTACAGACAGAGTCACAGGGAGACCATTCTCTTTACAGACAGAGTGACAGGGAGAGTATACAAAATCCTCACTGACTGAGTCACAGACAGACAAAACTCCTTACAGATAGTGTCACAGAGAGACCGTACAAACTCCTTACATAGTCATAGGGAGACAGTATAAACTGCTGACAGACATAGTCACAGGGAGACCATACAAACTCCTTATAGAGGGAGTCACAGGGAGACGGTAACAACTCCTTACAGACAGAGTCACAGGGAGACCAAACTCGTTAGAGTCACAGGTAGAACGTAGAAACAGCTTACAGGCAGAATTACAAGGAGAGTGTCCAAACTCCTTACAGACAGAGTCACAGGGAGACCGTACAAACTGCTTACAGACAGAGTCACAGGGAGAGCGTCCCATCCCCTTACAGGCAGTCACAGGGAGACCAAACTACTTACAGACAGAGTCATGGGGAGACCGTACAAACTCTTTACACGGAGAGTCACAGGGAGACGGTAACAACTCCTTACAGACAGAGTCACAGGGAGACCAAACTCGTTACAGAGTCACAGGGAGAGCGTAGAATCTCCTTACAGACAGAGTCACAGGGAGGCCATACGAACTCCATATAGAGTCACATGGCACCGTAGAAAACTCCTTACAGAGACACAGGCAGACCAAACTCCTTACAGGCAACGTCACAGGGAGAGCTGACAAACTCCTTGCAGACAGAGTCACAGGGAGGCCATACGAACTCCATATAGAGTCACATGGCACCGTAGAAAACTCCTTACAGAGACACAGGGAGAACGTAGAAACGCCTTACAGGCAGAATTACAAGGAGAGTGTACAAACTCCTTACAGACAGAGTCACAGGGAGACAAAACTCCTTACAGACAGAGTCACAGGGAGACCGTACAAACTGCTTACAGACAGAGTCATAGGGAGGGCGTCCCATCCCCTTACAGGCAGTCACAGGGAGACCAAACTACTTACAGACAGAGTCACAGGACGACCCACCTCTTTACAGACAGTGTCAAAGAGAGACCGTACAAACTCCTTACAGAGTCACAGGGAGACGGTATAAACTGCTTACAGACATAGTCACAGGGAGACCGTACAAACTCCTTACAAACAGAATCACAGGAAGACCAAACTCCTTACAGACAGGGTCATGGGGAGACCGTACAAACTCCATGCAGACAGAGTCACAGGGAAACCGAACTCCTTACCGACAGAGTCACAGGGAGACCAAAGTCCTTACAGACAGAGTAACAGGAGTCTACACAAACTCCTTACAGACAGTGTCACAGGGAGACCATACTCCTTACAGACAGAGACACAGTGAGACCAATCTCCTTACAGACAGAGTGACAGGGAGAGTGTACAAAATCCTTGCAGACTGAGTCACACGGAGACTGTACAAACTCCCTGCAGACTGATTCACAGGGAAACCGAACTCCTTACCGACAGAGTCACGGGGAGACCGTACAAACTCCTTACAGACAGTGACACAGGGAGACCATACTCCTTACAGACAGAATCACAGGGAGACCGCATAAGCTCCTTTCAGGCAGAGTCACAGGGAGACCAAATTCGTTACAGACAGAGTCACAGGGAGAGCGTACAATCTCCTTACAGACAGAGTCACAGGGAGACCGTACAAACTCCTTACAGACAGAGTCACAGGGAGACCAAACTCCTTACAGACAGAGTCACAGGGAGGCCAAACCCCTTACAGACAGAGTTACAGGTAGACCGTACAAACTCCTTACATATAGAGTGACAGGGAGACCAAACTCCTTACACACACGGTCCCAGGGTGAGTACAAACTCGTTACAGAGTCACAGGTAGACCGCAGAAACTCCTTATAGACAGACACACATGGACACCGTACAACCACCCTGCAGACTGAATCACAGAGACACCGTAGAAACTGATTCCAGACAAAATCACAGGGAAAGCATACAAACTCCTTACAAACACAGTCAGAGGGAGACCAAACCCCCTACAGACAGAGTCACAAGGAAACCAAACACTTTACAGACAGTTTCACAGGGAGACCGTACAAACTCCAAACAGACAGAGTCACAGGGAGAGCGTACAAACACCTTACAGACAGGTTAACAGGGAGAGCGTACAAACTCCTTACAGGGAGAGTCGTAGGGAGACCGCACAAACTCCTTTCAGGCAGAGTCACAGGGAGACCAACCTTGTTACAGACAGAGTCACAGAGAGAGCGTACAATCTCCTTACAGACAGAGTCACAGGGAGGCCGTACAAACTCCTTGCAGAGTCACATGGCGACCGTACAAAACTCCTTACAGAGGCACAGGGTGACCAAACTCCCTACAGACAGAGTCACAGGAAGACCGTACAAACTCCTTATGAACAGAGTCACAGGTACACCGTAGAACCTCCTTACAGACAGAGTCACAAGCAGAGCGTAGAAACTCCTTTGAGTCAGAACACAGGGAGACCGTAGAAATTCCGTACAGATAGAGTCACAGGGTGGCCGTATAAACTCCTTACAGGGAGTGTCACAGGGAGACCGTACAAACTCCATACAGACGGAGTCACAGGGAGACTGTACAAACTCCCTGCAGACTGATTATCAGGGAAACCGAACTCCTTACCGACAGAGTCACGGGGAGACCGTACAAACTCCTTACAGACAGTGACACAGGGAGACCATACTCCTTACAGACAGAATCACTGGGAGACCAAATTCGTTACAGACAGAGTCACAGGGAGAGCGTACAATCTCCTTACAGACAGAGTCACAGGGAGACCGCACAAACTCCTTTCAGGCAGGGTCACAGGGAGACCAAACTCCTTGCAGACAGAGTCACACAGAGACCATACAAACTCCTTACAGGGAGTGTCACAGGGAGACCGTACAAACTAATTACAGAAAGAGTCACAAGGAGACCCTACAAAGTGCTTACAGACAGAGTCACGGGGAGACCGTACAAACTAATTACAGACAGAGTCACGGGGATACTGTATAAACTCCTTACAGTCAGAGTCATGGGGAGACCGAACGCCACACAGACAGAGTCACGGGGAGACCAAACGCCATACAAAGTCACGGGGAGACCGTACAAACTCCTAATGAACAGAGTCACAGATACACCAGAGAAACTCCTTACAGACAGAGTCACAAGGACAGCGTAGAAACTCCTTTGAGACAGAACACAGGGAGACCGTAGAAACTCCGTACAGACAGAGTCACAGGGAGGCCGTATAAACTCCTTGCAGACAGAGTCACACAGAGACCGTACCAATTCCTTACAGGGAGTGTCACAGAGAGACTCTACAAACTCCTTACAGAGTCACAGGGAGACCAAACAAACTCCTTACAGACAGAGTCACAGGGAGGCCAAACCCCTTACAGACAGACTCACAGGTAGACCGTACAAACTCCTTACATATAGAGTGATAGTGAGACCAAACTCCTTACACACACGGTCCCAGGGTGAGTACAAACTCGTTACAGAGTCACAGGTAGACCATAGAAACTCCTTATAGACAGACACACATGGACACCGTACAACCTCCCTGCAGACAGAATCACAGAGACACCGTACAAACTCCTTCCAGACAACATCACAGGGAAAGCATACAAATTCCTTACAAACACAGTCAGAGGGAGACCTAACCCCCTACAGACAGAGTAACAGGGAAACCAAACACTTTACAGACAGTTTAACAGGGAGATCGTACAAACTCCATACACACAGAGTCACCGGGAGGTAGTACAAACTCCTTGCAGAGTCACATGGCGACCGTACAAACTCCTTACAGACAGTGACACAGGGAGACCATACTCCTTACAGACAGAATCACTGGGAGACCAAATTCGTTACAGACAGAGTCACAGGGAGAGCGTACAATCTCCTTACAGACAGAGTCACAGGGAGACCGCACAAACTCCTTTCAGGCAGGGTCACAGGGAGACCAAACTCCTTGCAGACAGAGTCACACAGAGACCATACAAACTCCTTACAGGGAGTGTCACAGGGAGACCGTACAAACTAATTACAGAAAGGGTCACAAGGAGACCCTACAAAGTGCTTACAGACAGAGTCACGGGGAGACCGTACAAACTAATTACAGACAGAGTCACGGGGATACTGTATAAACTCCTTACAGTCAGAGTCATGGGGAGACCGAACGCCACACAGACAGAGTCACGGGGAGACCAAACGCCATACAAAGTCACGGGGAGACCGTACAAACTCCTAATGAACAGAGTCACAGGTACACCAGAGAAACTCCTTACAGACAGAGTCACAAGGACAGCGTAGAAACTCCTTTGAGACAGAACACAGGGAGACCGTAGAAACTCCGTACAGACAGAGTCACAGGGAGGCCGTATAAACTCCTTGCAGACAGAGTCACACAGAGACCGTACCAACTCCTTACAGGGAGTGTCACAGAGAGACTCTACAAACTCCTTACAGAGTCACAGGGAGACCAAACACACTTTTACAGACAGAGTCACAGGGAGGCCAAACCCCTTACAGACAGACTCACAGGTAGACCGTACAAACTCCTTACATATAGAGTGACAGTGAGACCAAACTCCTTACACACACGGTCCCAGGGTGAGTACAAACTCGTTACAGAGTCACAGGTAGACCATAGAAACTCCTTATAGACAGACACACATGGACACCGTACAACCTCCCTGCAGACAGAATCACAGAGACACCGTACAAACTCCTTCCAGACAACATCACAGGGAAAGCATACAAATTCCTTACAAACACAGTCAGAGGGAGACCAAACCCCCTGCAGACAGAGTAACAGGGAAACCAAACACTTTACAGACAGTTTAACAGGGAGATTGTACAAACTCCTCACACACAGAGTCACAGGGAGGCCGTACAAACTCCTTGCAGAGTCACATGGCGACCGTACAAAACTCCTTACAGAGGCACAGGGTGACCAAACTCCCTACAGACAGAGTCACAGGAAGACCGTACAAACTCCTTATGCACAGAGTCACAGGTACACCGTAGAAACTCCTTATAGACAGAGTCACAAGCAGAGCGTAGAAACTCCTTTGAGACAGAACACAGGGAGACCGTAGAAATTCCGTACAGACAGAGTCACAGGGTGGCCGTATAAACTCCTTACAGAGAGAGTCACAGGGAGACGGTAAAAGCTCCTTACAGACAGAGTTACAGGGAGACCACACAATCTCCTTTCAGACAGAGTCACAGGGAGGCCGTATAAACTCCTTACAGGGAGTGTCACAGGGAGACCGTACAAACTCCATACACACAGAGTCACAGGGAGACCAAACTCCTTACATACAGAGTCACAGGGAAATCGAACTCCTTACAAACAGAGTCACAGGAAGACCAATCTCCTTACAAACAGAGTCACGGGGAGACCGTACAAACTCCTTACAGACAGAGTCACAGGGAGACCATTCTCTTTACAGACAGAGTGACAGGGAGAGTGTACAAAATCCTCACTGACTGAGTCACAGACAGACAAAACTCCTTACAGATAGTGTCACAGAGAGACCGTACAAACTCCTTCAATAGGCATAGGGAGACAGTACAAACTGCTGACAGACATAGTCACAGGGAGACCATACAAACTCCGTACAGACAGAGTCACAGGGAGGCCGTATAAACTCCTTGCAGACAGAGTCACACAGAGACCGTACAAACTCCTTACAGGGAGTATCACAGAGAGACTGTACAAACTCCTTACAGAGTCACTGGGAGACCAAACAAACTCCTTACAGACAGAGTCACAGGGAGGCCGTATAAACTCCTTTCAGGCAGAGTCACAGGGAGACCAAAGTCGTTACAGACACAGTCACAGGGAGACCGTACAAACTCCTTACAGAGTCACACGGAGACCGTACAAACTCCTTACAGAGGGAGTCACAGGGAGACGGTAAAAGCTCCTTACAGACAGAGTCACAGGGAGACCAAACTCGTTACAGAGTCACAGGGAGAGCGTAGAATCTCCTTACAGACAGAGTCACAGGGAGGCCATACGAACTCCATATAGAGTCACATGGCACCGTAGAAAACTCCTTACAGAGACACAGGGAGACCAAACTCCTTACAGGCAAAGTCACAGGGAGAGCTGGCAAACTCCTTGCAGACAGAGTCACAGGGAGAACGTAGAAACACCTTACAGGCAGAATTACAAGGAGAGCGTACAAACTCCTTACAGACAGAGTCACAGGGAGACAAAACTCCTTACTGACAGAATCACAGGGAGACCGTACAAACTGTTTACAGACAGAGTCACAGGGAGAGCGTCCCATCCCCTTACAGGCAGTCACAGGGAGACCAAACTACTTACAGACAGAGTCACAGGACAACCCACCTCTTTACAGACAGTGTCACAGAGAGACCGTACAAACTCCTTACATAGTCATAGGGAGACAGTGCAAACTGCTGACAGACATAGTCACAGGGAGACCATACAAACTCCTTACAGACAGAGTCACAGGTCGACAGTACAAACTCCATACAGACAGAGTCACAGGGAGGCCGTACAAACTCCTTACAGACAGAGTCACAAGGAGAGCGTAGAAACTCCTTTGAGACAGAACACAGGGAGACCGTAGAAACTCCGTACAGACAGAGTCACAGGGAGGCCGTATAAACTCCTTGCAAACAGAGTCACACAGAGACCGTACAAACTCCTTACAGGGAGTGTCACAGAGAGACTGTACAAACTCCTTACAGAGTCACAGGGAGACCAAACAAACTCCTTACAGACAGAGTCACAGGGAGGCCGTATAAACTCCTTTCAGGCAGAGTCACAGGGAGACCAAAGTCGTTACAGACACAGTCACAGGGAGACCGTACAAACTCCTTACAGACAGAGTCACAGGGAGACCGTACAAACTCCTTACATATAGAGTGACAGGGAGACCAAACTCCTTACAAACAGAGTCACGGGGAGACCGTACAAACTCCTTACAGACAGAGTCACAGGGAGACCATTCTCTTTACAGACAGAGTGACAGGGAGAGTATACAAAATCCTCACTGACTGAGTCACAGACAGACAAAACTCCTTACAGATAGTGTCACAGAGAGACCGTACAAACTCCTTACATAGTCATAGGGAGACAGTACAAACTGCTGACAGACATAGTCACAGGGAGACCATACAAACTCCTTATAGAGGGAGTCACAGGGAGACGGTAACAACTCCTTACAGACAGAGTCACAGGGAGACCAAACTCGTTAGAGTCACAGGGAGAACGTAGAAACAGCTTACAGGCAGAATTACAAGGAGAGTGTCCAAACTCCTTACAGACAGAGTCACAGGGAGACCGTACAAACTGCTTACAGACAGAGTCACAGGGAGAGCGTCCCATCCCCTTACAGGCAGTCACAGGGTGACCAAACTACTTACAGACAGAGTCATGGGGAGACCGTACAAACTCTTTACACGGAGAGTCACAGGGAGACGGTAACAACTCCTTACAGACAGAGTCACAGGGAGACCAAACTCGTTACAGAGTCACAGGGAGAGCGTAGAATCTCCTTACAGACAGAGTCACAGGGAGGCCATACGAACTCCATATAGAGTCACATGGCACCGTAGAAAACTCCTTACAGAGACACAGGCAGACCAAACTCCTTACAGGCAACGTCACAGGGAGAGCTGACAAACTCCTTGCAGACAGAGTCACAGGGAGGCCATACGAACTCCATATAGAGTCACATGGCACCGTAGAAAACTCCTTACAGAGACACAGGGAGAACGTAGAAACGCCTTACAGGCAGAATTACAAGGAGAGTGTACAAACTCCTTACAGACAGAGTCACAGGGAGACAAAACTCCTTACAGACAGAGTCACAGGGAGACCGTACAAACTGCTTACAGACAGAGTCATAGGGAGGGCGTCCCATCCCCTTACAGGCAGTCACAGGGAGACCAAACTACTTACAGACAGAGTCACAGGACGACCCACATCTTTACAGACAGTGTCAAAGAGAGACCGTACAAACTCCTTACAGAGTCACAGGGAGACGGTATAAACTGCTTACAGACATAGTCACAGGGAGACCGTACAAACTCCTTACAAACAGAATCACAGGAAGACCAAACTCCTTACAGACAGGGTCATGGGGAGACCGTACAAACTCCATGCAGACAGAGTCACAGGGAAACCGAACTCCTTACCGACAGAGTCACAGGGAGACCAAAGTCCTTACAGACAGAGTAACAGGAGTCTACACAAACTCCTTACAGACAGTGTCACAGGGAGACCATACTCCTTACAGACAGAGACACAGTGAGACCAATCTCCTTACAGACAGAGTGACAGGGAGAGTGTACAAAATCCTTGCAGACTGAGTCACACGGAGACTGTACAAACTCCCTGCAGACTGATTCACAGGGAAACCAAACTCCTTACCGACAGAGTCACGGGGAGACCGTACAAACTCCTTACAGACAGTGACACAGGGAGACCATACTCCTTACAGACAGAATCACAGGGAGACCGCATAAGCTCCTTTCAGGCAGAGTCACAGGGAGACCAAATTCGTTACAGACAGAGTCACAGGGAGAGCGTACAATCTCCTTACAGACAGAGTCACAGGGAGACCAAACTCCTTACAGACAGAGTCACAGGGAGGCCAAACCCCTTACAGACAGAGTTACAGGTAGACCGTACAAACTCCTTACATATAGAGTGACAGGGAGACCAAACTCCTTACACACACGGTCCCAGGGTGAGTACAAACTCGTTACAGAGTCACAGGTAGACCGCAGAAACTCCTTATAGACAGACACACATGGACACCGTACAACCACCCTGCAGACTGAATCACAGAGACACCGTAGAAACTGATTCCAGACAAAATCACAGGGAAAGCATACAAACTCCTTACAAACACAGTCAGAGGGAGACCAAACCCCCTACAGACAGAGTCACAGGGAAACCAAACACTTTACAGACAGTTTCACAGGGAGACCGTACAAACTCCAAACAGACAGAGTCACAGGGAGAGCGTACAAACACCTTACAGACAGATTAACAGGGAGAGCGTACAAACTCCTTACAGGGAGAGTCGTAGGGAGACCGCACAAACTCCTTTCAGGCAGAGTCACAGGGAGACCAACCTTGTTACAGACAGAGTCACAGAGAGAGCGAACAATCTCCTTACAGACAGAGTCACAGGGAGGCCGTACAAACTCCTTGCAGAGTCACATGGCGACCGTACAAAACTCCTTACAGAGGCACAGGGTGACCAAACTCCCTACAGACAGAGTCACAGGAAGACCGTACAAACTCCTTATGAACAGAGTCACAGGTACACCGTAGAAACTCCTTACAGACAGAGTCACAAGCAGAGCGTAGAAACTCCTTTGAGACAGAACACAGGGAGACCGTAGAAATTCCGTACAGACAGAGTCACAGGGTGGCCGTATAAACTCCTTACAGAGAGAGTCACAGGGAGACGGTAAAAGCTCCTTACAGACAGAGTTACAGGGAGACCACACAAACTCCTTTCAGGCAGAGACACAAGGAGACCGTACAAACTCCTTACACAGAGAGTCACAGGGAGACGGTAACAACTCCTTTCAGACAGAGTCACAGGGAGACCAAACTCGTTACAGAGTCACAGGGAGAGAGTAGAATCTCCTTACAGACAGAGACACAGGGAGACCAAACTCCTTACAGGCAAAGTCACAGGGAGAGCTGACAAATTCCTTGCAGACAGAGTCACAGGGAGAACGTAGAAACGCCTTACAGGCAGAATTACAAGGAGAGTGTACAAACTCCTTACAGACAGAGTCACAGGGAGACCGTACAAACTGCTTACAGACAGAGTCACAGGGAGAGCGTCCCATCCCCTTACAGGCAGTCACAGGGAGACCAAACTACTTACAGACAGAGTCACAGGACGACCCACCTCTTTACAGACACTGTCACAGAGAGACCATACAAACTCCTTACAGAGTCACAGGGAGACGGTACAAACTGCTTACAGACAGAGTCACGGGGAGACCGTTCAAACTCCTTGCAGACAGAGTCACAGGGAAACCGAACTCCTTACCGACAGAGTCACAGGGAGACCAAAGTCCTTACAGACAGAGTAACAGGAGTCTGCACAATCTCCTTACAGACAGTGTCACAGGGAGACCATACTCCTTACAGACAGAGACACAGTGAGACCAATCTCCTTACAGTCAGAGTCACAGGGAGACCGTACAAACTCCTAACAGACAAAGTCACAGGGAGGCCAAACTATTTACAGACAGAGTCACAGGGAGGCCGTACAAACTCCTTTCAGACAGAGTGACAGGGAGGCCAAATAAATTGCTTACAGATAGAATCACATGGAGACCGTACAAACTCCCTGCAGACAGATTCACAGGGAAACCGAACTCCTTACAGACAGAGTCATGGGGAAACCGTACAAACTCCTTGTAGACAGAGTCACACGGAGACTGTACAAACTCCCTGCAGACAGATTCACAGGGAAACCGAACTCCTTACCGACAGCGTCACAGAGAGACCAAAGTCTTTACAGACAGAGTCACAGGGAGACTGCACAAACTCCTTACAGACAGTGACACAGGGAGACCATACTCCTTACAGACAGAGTCACAGGGAGACCGCACAAACTCCTTACATATAGAGTGACAGGGAGACCAAACTCCTTACACACACGGTCCCAGGGTGAGTACAAACTCGTTACAGAGTCACAGGTAGACCGTAGAAACTCCTTATAGACAGACACACATGGACACCGTACAACCTCCCTGCAGACAGAATCACAGAGACACCGTACAAACTCCTTCCAGACAACATCACAGGGAAAGCATACAAATTCCTTACAAACACAGTCAGAGGGAGACCTAACCCCCTACAGACAGAGTAACAGGGAAACCAAACACTTTACAGACAGTTTAACAGGGAGATCGTACAAACTCCTTACACACAGAGTCACCGGGAGGTAGTACAAACTCCTTGCAGAGTCACATGGCGACCGTACAAACTCCTTACAGACAGTGACACAGGGAGACCATACTCCTTACAGACAGAATCACTGGGAGACCAAATTCGTTACAGACAGAGTCACAGGGAGAGCGTACAATCTCCTTACAGACAGAGTCACAGGGAGACCGCACAAACTCCTTTCAGGCAGGGTCACAGGGAGAACAAACTCCTTGCAGACAGAGTCACACAGAGACCATACAAACTCCTTACAGGGAGTGTCACAGGGAGACCGTACAAACTAATTACAGAAAGGGTCACAAGGAGACCCTACAAAGTGCTTACAGACAGAGTCACGGGGAGACCGTACAAACTAATTACAGACAGAGTCACGGGGATACTGTATAAACTCCTTACAGTCAGAGTCATGGGGAGACCGAACGCCACACAGACAGAGTCACGGGGAGACCAAACGCCATACAAAGTCACGGGGAGACCGTACAAACTCCTAATGAACAGAGTCACAGGTACACCAGAGAAACTCCTTACAGACAGAGTCACAAGGACAGCGTAGAAACTCCTTTGAGACAGAACACAGGGAGACCGTAGAAACTCCGTACAGACAGAGTCACAGGGAGGCCGTATAAACTCCTTGCAGACAGAGTCACACAGAGACCGTACCAACTCCTTACAGGGAGTGTCACAGAGAGACTCTACAAACTCCTTACAGAGTCACAGGGAGACCAAACAAACTCCTTACAGACAGAGTCACAGGGAGGCCAAACCCCTTACAGACAGACTCACAGGTAGACCGTACAAACTCCTTACATATAGAGTGACAGTGAGACCAAACTCCTTACACACACGGTCCCAGGGTGAGTACAAACTCGTTACAGAGTCACAGGTAGACCATAGAAACTCCTTATAGACAGACACACATGGACACCGTACAACCTCCCTGCAGACAGAATCACAGAGACACCGTACAAACTCCTTCCAGACAACATCACAGGGAAAGCATACAAATTCCTTACAAACACAGTCAGAGGGAGACCAAACCCCCTGCAGACAGAGTAACAGGGAAACCAAACACTTTACAGACAGTTTAACAGGGAGATTGTACAAACTCCTCACACACAGAGTCACAGGGAGGCCGTACAAACTCCTTGCAGAGTCACATGGCGACCGTACAAAACTCCTTACAGAGGCACAGGGTGACCAAACTCCCTACAGACAGAGTCACAGGAAGACCGTACAAACTCCTTATGAACAGAGTCACAGGTACACCGTAGAAACTCCTTACAGACAGAGTCACAAGCAGAGCGTAGAAACTCCTTTGAGACAGAACACAGGGAGACCGTAGAAATTCCGTACAGACAGAGTCACAGGGTGGCCGTATAAACTCCTTACAGAGAGAGTCACAGGGAGACGGTAAAAGCTCCTTACAGACAGAGTTACAGGGAGACCACACAAACTCCTTTCAGGCAGAGACACAAGGAGACCGTACAAACTCCTTACACAGAGAGTCACAGGGAGACGGTAACAACTCCTTTCAGACAGAGTCACAGGGAGAGCAAAGTCGTTACAGAGTCACAGGGAGAGAGTAGAATCTCCTTACAGACAGAGACACAGGGAGACCAAACTCCTTACAGGCAAAGTCACAGGGAGAGCTGACAAACTCCTTGCAGACAGAGTCACAGGGAGAACGTAGAAACGCCTTACAGGCAGAATTACAAGGAGAGTGTACAAACTCCTTACAGACAGAGTCACAGGGAGACCGTACAAACTGCATACAGACAGAGTCACAGGGAGAGCGTCCCATCCCCTTACAGGCAGTCACAGGGAGACCAAACTACTTACAGACAGAGTCACAGGACGACCCACCTCTTTACAGACACTGTCACAGAGAGACCATACAAACTCCTTACAGAGTCACAGGGAGACGGTACAAACTCCTTACAGACAGTGACACAGGGAGACCATACTCCTTACAGACAGAATCACTGGGAGACCAAATTCGTTACAGACAGAGTCACAGGGAGACCGCACAAACTCCTTTCAGGCAGGGTCACAGGGAGACCAAACTCGTTACAGACAGAGTCACAGGGAGGCTGTATAAACTGTTTACAGACAGAGTCACATGGAGACTGTACAAACTCCTTGCAGACAGAGTCACACAGAGACCATACAAACTCCTTACAGGGAGTGTCACAGGGAGACCGTACAAACTCCATACAGACGGAGTCACAGGGAGACTGTACAAACTCCCTGCAGACTGATTATCAGGGAAACCGAACTCCTTACCGACAGAGTCACGGGGAGACCGTACAATCTCCTTACAGACAGAGTCACAGGGAGACCGCACAAACTCCTTTCAGGCAGGGTCACAGGGAGACCAAACTCCTTGCAGACAGAGTCACACAGAGACCATACAAACTCCTTACAGGGAGTGTCACAGGGAGACCGTACAAACTAATTACAGAAAGAGTCACAAGGAGACCCTACAAAGTACTTACAGACAGAGTCACGGGGAGACCGTACAAACTAATTACAGACAGAGTCACGGGTATACTGTATAAACTCCTTAGAGTCACGGGAAGACCGTACAAACTCCTTACCGTCAGAGTCATGGGGAGACCGAACGCCACACAGACAGAGTCACGGGGAGACCAAACGCCATACAAAGTCACGGGGAGACCGTACAAACTCCTAATGAACAGAGTCACAGGTACAGCAGAGAAACTCCTTACAGACAGAGTCACAAGGACAGCGTAGAATCTCCTCTGAGACAGAACACAGGGAGACCGTAGAAACTCCGTACAGAGTCACAGGGAGGCCGTATAAATTGCTTACAGACAGAGTCACATGGAGACCGTACAAACTCCCTGCAGACAGATTCGCAGGGCGACCAAACTCCTTACAGACAGTGACACAGGGAGACCATACTCCTTACAGACAGAATAAAAGGGAGACCGCATAAACTCCTTTCAGGCAGAGTCAGAGGGAGACCAAAGTTGTTACAGACAGAGTCACAGGGAGACCGTACAAACTACTTACAGACAGAGACATAAGGAGATCAAACTCGTTACAGACAGAGTCACAGGGAGACCGCACAATCTCCTTTCAGGCAGAGACACAAGGAGATCAAACTCATTACAGACAGAGTCACAGGGAGACCGTGCAAACTCCTTTCAGGCAGAGTCACAGGGAGACCAAACTCGTTACAGACAGAGTCACAGGGAGAGCGTACAAAATCCTTACAGACAGAGTCACACGGAGACCGTACAAACTCCTTGCAGAGGGAGTCACAGGGAGACGGTAAAAGCTCCTTACAGACAGAGTCATAGGGAGACCGTACAAACTCCTTACACAGAGAGTCACAGGGAGACGGTAACAACTCCTTTCAGACAGAGTCACAGGGAGACCAAACTCGTTACAGAGTCACAGGGAGAGAGTAGAATCTCCTTACAGACAGAGACACAGGGAGACCAAACTCCTTTCAGACAGAGTCACAGGGAGACCAAACTCGTTACAGAGTCACAGGGAGAGAGTAGAATCTCCTTACAGACAGAGACACAGGGAGACCAAACTCCTTACAGGCAAAGTCACAGGGAGAGCTGACAAACTCCTTGCAGACAGAGTCACAGGGAGAACGTAGAAACGCCTTACAGGCAGAATTACAAGGAGAGTGTACAAACTCCTTACAGTCAGAGTCACAGGGAGACCGTACAAACTGCTTACAGACAGAGTCACAGGGAGAGCGTCCCATCCCCTTACAGGCAGTCACAGGGAGACCAAACTACTTACAGACAGAGTCACAGGACGACCCACCTCTTTACAGACACTGTCACAGAGAGACCATACAAACTCCTTACAGAGTCACAGGGAGACGGTACAAACTGCTTACAGACAGAGTCACGGGGAGACCGTTCAAACTCCTTGCAGACAGAGTCACAGGGAAACCGAACTCCTTACCGACAGAGTCACAGGGAGACCAAAGTCCTTACAGACAGAGTAACAGGAGTCTGCACAATCTCCTTACAGACAGTGTCACAGGGAGACCATACTCCTTACAGACAGAGACACAGTGAGACCAATCTCCTTACAGTCAGAGTCACAGGGAGACCGTACAAACTCCTTACAGACAAAGTCACAGGGAGACCAAACTATTTACAGACAGAGTCACAGGGAGGCCGTACAAACTCCTTTCAGACAGAGTGACAGGGAGGCCAAATAAATTGCTTACAGATAGAATCACATGGAGACCGTACAAACTCCCTGCAGACAGATTCACAGGGAAACCGAACTCCTTACAGACAGAGTCATGGGGAAACCGTACAAACTCCTTGTAGACAGAGTCACACGGAGACTGTACAAACTCCCTGCAGACAGATTCACAGGGAAACCGAACTCCTTACCGACAGCGTCACAGAGAGACCAAAGTCTTTACAGACAGAGTCACAGGGAGACTGCACAAACTCCTTACAGACAGTGACACAGGGAGACCATACTCCTTACAGACAGAGTCACAGGGCGACCAAACTGCTTACAGACAGAGTCACAGGGAGGCCAAACCCCTTACAGACAGAGTCACAGGTAGACCGCACAAACTCCTTACATATAGAGTGACAGGGAGACCAAACTCCTTACACACACGGTCCCAGGGTGAGTACAAACTCGTTACAGAGTCACAGGTAGACCGTAGAAACTCCTTATAGACAGACACACATGGACACCGTACAACCTCCCTGCAGACAGAATCACAGAGACACCGTACAAACTCCTTCCAGACAACATCACAGGGAAAGCATACAAATTCCTTACAAACACAGTCAGAGGGAGACCTAACCCCCTACAGACAGAGTAACAGGGAAACCAAACACTTTACAGACAGTTTAACAGGGAGATCGTACAAACTCCTTACACACAGAGTCACCGGGAGGTAGTACAAACTCCTTGCAGAGTCACATGGCGACCGTACAAACTCCTTACAGACAGTGACACAGGGAGACCATACTCCTTACAGACAGAATCACTGGGAGACCAAATTCGTTACAGACAGAGTCACAGGGAGAGCGTACAATCTCCTTACAGACAGAGTCACAGGGAGACCGCACAAACTCCTTTCAGGCAGGGTCACAGGGAGACCAAACTCCTTGCAGACAGAGTGACACAGAGACCATACAAACTCCTTACAGGGAGTGTCACAGGGAGACCGTACAAACTAATTACAGAAAGGGTCACAAGGAGACCCTACAAAGTGCTTACAGACAGAGTCACGGGGAGACCGTACAAACTAATTACAGACAGAGTCACGGGGATACTGTATAAACTCCTTACAGTCAGAGTCATGGGGAGACCGAACGCCACACAGACAGAGTCACGGGGAGACCAAACGCCATACAAAGTCACGGGGAGACCGTACAAACTCCTAATGAACAGAGTCACAGGTACACCAGAGAAACTCCTTACAGACAGAGTCACAAGGACAGCGTAGAAACTCCTTTGAGACAGAACACAGGGAGACCGTAGAAACTCCGTACAGACAGAGTCACAGGGAGGCCGTATAAACTCCTTGCAGACAGAGTCACACAGAGACCGTACCAACTCCTTACAGGGAGTGTCACAGAGAGACTCTACAAACTCCTTACAGAGTCACAGGGAGACCAAACAAACTCCTTACAGACAGAGTCACAGGGAGGCCAAACCCCTTACAGACAGACTCACAGGTAGACCGTACAAACTCCTTACATATAGAGTGACAGTGAGACCAAACTCCTTACACACACGGTCCCAGGGTGAGTACAAACTCGTTACAGAGTCACAGGTAGACCATAGAAACTCCTTATAGACAGACACACATGGACACCGTACAACCTCCCTGCAGACAGAATCACAGAGACACCGTACAAACTCCTTCCAGACAACATCACAGGGAAAGCAGACAAATTCCTTACAAACACAGTCAGAGGGAGACCAAACCCCCTGCAGACAGAGTAACAGGGAAACCAAACACTTTACAGACAGTTTAACAGGGAGATTGTACAAACTCCTCACACACAGAGTCACAGGGAGGCCGTACAAACTCCTTGCAGAGTCACATGGCGACCGTACAAAACTCCTTACAGAGGCACAGGGTGACCAAACTCCCTACAGACAGAGTCACAGGAAGACCGTACAAACTCCTTATGAACAGAGTCACAGGTACACCGTAGAAACTCCTTATAGACAGAGTCACAAGCAGAGCGTAGAAACTCCTTTGAGACAGAACACAGGGAGACCGTAGAAATTCCGTACAGACAGAGTCACAGGGTGGCCGTATAAACTCCTTACAGAGAGAGTCACAGGGAGACGGTAAAAGCTCCTTACAGACAGAGTTACAGGGAGACCACACAATCTCCTTTCAGGCAGAGACACAAGGAGACCGTACAAACTGCTTACAGACAGAGTCACAGGGAGAGCGTCCCATCCCCTTACAGGCAGTCATAGGGAGACCAAACTACTTACAGACAGAGTCACAGGACGACCCACCTCTTTACAGACACTGTCACAGAGAGACCATACAAACTCCTTACAGAGTCACAGGGAGACGGTACAAACTGCTTACAGACAGAGTCACGGGGAGACCGTTCAAACTCCTTGCAGACAGAGTCACAGGGAAACCGAACTCCTTACCGACAGAGTCACAGGGAGACCAAAGTCCTTACAAACAGAGTAACAGGAGTCTGCACAATCTCCTTACAGACAGTGTCACAGGGAGACCATACTCCTTACAGACAGAGACACAGTGAGACCAATCTCCTTACAGTCAGAGTCACAGGGAGACCGTACAAACTCCTTACAGACAAAGTCACAGGGAGACCAAACTATTTACAGACAGAGTCACAGGGAGGCCGTACAAACTCCTTTCAGACAGAGTGACAGGGAGGCCAAATAAATTGCTTACAGATAGAATCACATGGAGACCGTACAAACTCCCTGCAGACAGATTCACAGGGAAACCGAACTCCTTACAGACAGAGTCATGGGGAAACCGTACAAACTCCTTGTAGACAGAGTCACACGGAGACTGTACAAACTCCCTGCAGACAGATTCACAAGGAAACCGAACTCCTTACCGACAGCGTCACAGAGAGACCAAAGTCTTTACAGACAGAGTCACAGGGAGACTGCACAAACTCCTTACAGACAGTGACACAGGGAGACCATACTCCTTACAGACAGAGTCACAGGGAGACCGTACAAACTCCTTACAGACAGAGTCACAGGGAGACCAAACTGCTTACAGACAGAGTCACAGGGAGGCCAAACCCCTTACAGACAGAGTCACAGGTAGACCGCACAAACTCCTTACATATAGAGTGACAGGGAGACCAAACTCCTTACACACACGGTCCCAGGGTGAGTACAAACTCGTTACAGAGTCACAGGTAGACCGTAGAAACTCCTTATAGACAGACACACATGGACACCGTACAACCTCCCTGCAGACAGAATCACAGAGACACCGTACAAACTCCTTCCAGACAACATCACAGGGAAAGCATACAAATTCCTTACAAACACAGTCAGAGGGAGACCTAACCCCCTACAGACAGAGTAACAGGGAAACCAAACACTTTACAGACAGTTTAACAGGGAGATCGTACAAACTCCTTACACACAGAGTCACC
This sequence comes from Mobula hypostoma, assembly GCF_963921235.1. Taxonomy (NCBI): domain Eukaryota; kingdom Metazoa; phylum Chordata; class Chondrichthyes; order Myliobatiformes; family Myliobatidae; genus Mobula; species Mobula hypostoma. The sequence continues at coordinate 39,205,425 of NC_086123.1, read as the reverse complement.
GGGAGGTAGTACAAACTCCTTGCAGAGTCACATGGCGACCGTACAAAACTCCTTACAGAGGCACAGGGTGACCAAACTCCCTACAGACAGAGTCACAGGAAGACCGTACAGACTCCTTATGAACAGAGTCACAGGTACACCGTAGAAACTCCTTACAGACAGAGTCACAAGCAGAGCGTAGAAACTCCTTTGAGACAGAACACAGGGAGACCGTATAAATTCCGTACAGACAGAGTCACAGGGTGGCCGTATAAACTCCTTACAGGGAGTGTCACAGGGAGACCGTACAAACTCCATACAGACAGAGTCACAGGGAGACCAAACTCCTTACATACAGAGTCACAGGGAAATCGAACTCCTTACAAACAGAGTCACAGGAAGACCAATCTCCTTACAAACAGAGTCACGGGGAGACCGTACAAACTCCTTACAGACAGAGTCACAGGGAGACCATTCTCTTTACAGACAGAGTGACAGGGAGAGTGTACAAAATCCTCACTGACTGAGTCACAGACAGACAAAACTCCTTACAGATAGTGTCACAGAGAGACCGTACAAACTCCTTCAATAGGCATAGGGAGACAGTACAAACTGCTGACAGACATAGTCACAGGGAGACCATACAAACTCCGTACAGACAGAGTCACAGGGAGGCCGTATAAACTCCTTGCAGACAGAGTCACACAGAGACCGTACAAACTCCTTACAGGGAGTATCACAGAGAGACTGTACAAACTCCTTACAGAGTCACAGGGAGACCAAACAAACTCCTTACAGACAGAGTCACAGGGAGGCCGTATAAACTCCTTTCAGGCAGAGTCACAGGGAGACTAAAGTCGTTACAGACACAGTCACAGGGAGACCGTACAAACTCCTTACAGAGTCACACGGAGACCGTACAAACTCCTTACAGAGGGAGTCACAGGGAGACGGTAAAAGCTCCTTACAGACAGAGTCACAGGGAGACCAAACTCGTTACAGAGTCACAGGGAGAGCGTAGAATCTCCTTACAGACAGAGTCACAGGGAGGCCATACGAACTCCATATAGAGTCACATGGCACCGTAGAAAACTCCTTACAGAGACACAGGGAGACCAAACTCCTTACAGGCAAAGTCACAGGGAGAGCTGGCAAACTCCTTGCAGACAGAGTCACAGGGAGAACGTAGAAACACCTTACAGGCAGAATTACAAGGAGAGCGTACAAACTCCTTACAGACAGAGTCACAGGGAGACAAAACTCCTTACTGACAGAATCACAGGGAGACCGTACAAACTGTTTACAGACAGAGTCACAGGGAGAGCGTCCCATCCCCTTACAGGCAGTCACAGGGAGACCAAACTACTTACAGACAGAGTCACAGGACGACCCACCTCTTTACAGACAGTGTCACAGAGAGACCGTACAAACTCCTTACATAGTCATAGGGAGACAGTGCAAACTGCTGACAGACATAGTCACAGGGAGACCATACAAACTCCTTACAGACAGAGTCACAGGTCGACAGTACAAACTCCATACAGACAGAGTCACAGGGAGGCCGTACAAACTCCTTACAGACAGAGTCACAAGGAGAGCGTAGAAACTCCTTTGAGACAGAACACAGGGAGACCGTAGAAACTCCGTACAGACAGAGTCACAGGGAGGCCGTATAAACTCCTTGCAGACAGAGTCACACAGAGACCGTACAAACTCCTTACAGGGAGTGTCACAGAGAGACTGTACAAACTCCTTACAGAGTCACAGGGAGACCAAACAAACTCCTTACAGACAGAGTCACAGGGAGGCCGTATAAACTCCGTTCAGGCAGAGTCACAGGGAGACCAAAGTCGTTACAGACACAGTCACAGGGAGACCGTACAAACTCCTTACATATAGAGTGACAGGGAGACCAAACTCCTTACAAACAGAGTCACGGGGAGACCGTACAAACTCCTTACAGACAGAGTCACAGGGAGACCATTCTCTTTACAGACAGAGTGACAGGGAGAGTATACAAAATCCTCACTGACTGAGTCACAGACAGACAAAACTCCTTACAGATAGTGTCACAGAGAGACCGTACAAACTCCTTACATAGTCATAGGGAGACAGTACAAACTGCTGACAGACATAGTCACAGGGAGACCATACAAACTCCTTATAGAGGGAGTCACAGGGAGACGGTAACAACTCCTTACAGACAGAGTGACAGGGAGGCCAAACTCGTTAGAGTCACAGGGAGAACGTAGAAACAGCTTACAGGCAGAATTACAAGGAGAGTGTCCAAACTCCTTACAGACAGAGTCACAGGGAGACCGTACAAACTGCTTACAGACAGAGTCACAGGGAGAGCGTCCCATCCCCTTACAGGCAGTCACAGGGAGACCAAACTACTTACAGACAGAGTCATGGGGAGACCGTACAAACTCTTTACACGGAGAGTCACAGGGAGACGGTAACAACTCCTTACAGACAGAGTCACAGGGAGACCAAACTCGTTACAGAGTCACAGGGAGAGCGTAGAATCTCCTTACAGACAGAGTCACAGGGAGGCCATACGAACTCCATATAGAGTCACATGGCACCGTAGAAAACTCCTTACAGAGACACAGGCAGACCAAACTCCTTACAGGCAACGTCACAGGGAGAGCTGACAAACTCCTTGCAGACAGAGTCACAGGGAGGCCATACGAACTCCATATAGAGTCACATGGCACCGTAGAAAACTCCTTACAGAGACACAGGGAGAACGTAGAAACGCCTTACAGGCAGAATTACAAGGAGAGTGTACAAACTCCTTACAGACAGAGTCACAGGGAGACAAAACTCCTTACAGACAGAGTCACAGGGAGACCGTACAAACTGCTTACAGACAGAGTCATAGGGAGGGCGTCCCATCGCCTTACAGGCAGTCACAGGGAGACCAAACTACTTACAGACAGAGTCACAGGACGACCCACCTCTTTACAGACAGTGTCAAAGAGAGACCGTACAAACTCCTTACAGAGTCACAGGGAGACGGTATAAACTGCTTACAGACATAGTCACAGGGAGACCGTACAAACTCCTTACAAACAGAATCACAGGAAGACCAAACTCCTTACAGACAGGGTCATGGGGAGACCGTACAAACTCCATGCAGACAGAGTCACAGGGAAACCGAACTCCTTACAGACAGAGTAACAGGAGTCTACACAAACTCCTTACAGACAGTGTCACAGGGAGACCATACTCCTTACAGACAGAGACACAGTGAGACCAATCTCCTTACAGACAGAGTGACAGGGAGAGTGTACAAAATCCTTGCAGACTGAGTCACACGGAGACTGTACAAACTCCCTGCAGACTGATTCACAGGGAAACCGAACTCCTTACCGACAGAGTCACGGGGAGACCGTACAAACTCCTTACAGACAGTGACACAGGGAGACCATACTCCTTACAGACAGAATCACAGGGAGACCGCATAAGCTCCTTTCAGGCAGAGTCACAGGGAGACCAAATTCGTTACAGACAGAGTCACAGGGAGAGCGTACAATCTCCTTACAGACAGAGTCACAGGGAGACCGTACAAACTCCTTACAGACAGAGTCACAGGGAGACCAAACTCCTTACAGACAGAGTCACAGGGAGGCCAAACCCCTTACAGACAGAGTTACAGGTAGACCGTACAAACTCCTTACATATAGAGTGACAGGGAGACCAAACTCCTTACACACACGGTCCCAGGGTGAGTACAAACTCGTTACAGAGTCACAGGTAGACCGCAGAAACTCCTTATAGACAGACACACATGGACACCGTACAACCACCCTGCAGACTGAATCACAGAGACACCGTAGAAACTGATTCCAGACAAAATCACAGGGAAAGCATACAAACTCATTACAAACACAGTCAGAGGGAGACCAAACCCCCTACAGACAGAGTCACAGGGAAACCAAACACTTTACAGACAGTTTCACAGGGAGACCGTACAAACTCCAAACAGACAGAGTCACAGGGAGAGCGTACAAACACCTTACAGACAGATTAACAGGGAGAGCGTACAAACTCCTTACAGGGAGAGTCGTAGGGAGACCGCACAAACTCCTTTCAGGCAGAGTCACAGGGAGACCAACCTTGTTACAGACAGAGTCACAGAGAGAGCGTACAATCTCCTTACAGACAGAGTCACAGGGAGGCCGTACAAACTCCTTGCAGAGTCACATGGCGACCGTACAAAACTCCTTACAGAGGCACAGGGTGACCAAACTCCCTACAGACAGAGTCACAGGAAGACCGTACAAACTCCTTATGAACAGAGTCACAGGTACACCGTAGAACCACCTTACAGACAGAGTCACAAGCAGAGCGTAGAAACTCCTTTGAGTCAGAACACAGGGAGACCGTAGAAATTCCGTACAGATAGAGTCACAGGGTGGCCGTATAAACTCCTTACAGGGAGTGTCACAGGGAGACCGTACAAACTCCATACAGACGGAGTCACAGGGAGACTGTACAAACTCCCTGCAGACTGATTATCAGGGAAACCGAACTCCTTACGGACAGAGTCACGGGGAGACCGTACAAACTCCTTACAGACAGTGACACAGGGAGACCATACTCCTTACAGACAGAATCACTGGGAGACCAAATTCGTTACAGACAGAGTCACAGGGAGAGCGTACAATCTCCTTACAGACAGAGTCACAGGGAGACCGCACAAACTCCTTTCAGGCAGGGTCACAGGGAGACCAAACTCCTTGCAGACAGAGTCACACAGAAACCATACAAACTCCTTACAGGGAGTGTCACAGGGAGACCGTACAAACTAATTACAGAAAGAGTCACAAGGAGACCCTACAAAGTGCTTACAGACAGAGTCACGGGGAGACCGTACAAACTAATTACAGACAGAGTCACGGGGATACTGTATAAACTCCTTACAGTCAGAGTCATGGGGAGACCGAACGCCACACAGAGTCACGGGGAGACCAAACGCCATACAAAGTCACTGGGAGACCGTACAAACTCCTAATGAACAGAGTCACAGGTACACCAGAGAAACTCCTTACAGACAGAGTCACAAGGACAGCGTAGAAACTCCTTTGAGACAGAACACAGGGAGACCGTAGAAACTCCGTACAGACAGAGTCACAGGGAGGCCGTATAAACTCCTTGCAGACAGAGTCACACAGAGACCGTACCAACTCCTTACAGGGAGTGTCACAGAGAGACTCTACAAACTCCTTACAGAGTCACAGGGAGACCAAACAAACTCCTTACAGACAGAGTCACAGGGAGGCCAAACCCCTTACAGACAGACTCACAGGTAGACCGTACAAACTCCTTACATATAGAGTGACAGTGAGACCAAACTCCTTACACACACGGTCCCAGGGTGAGTACAAACTCGTTACAGAGTCACAGGTGGACCGTAGAAACTCCTTATAGACAGACACACATGGACACCGTACAACCTCCCTGCAGACAGAATCACAGAGACACCGTACAAACTCCTTCCAGACAACATCACAGGGAAAGCATACAAATTCCTTACAAACACAGTCAGAGGGAGACCAAACCCCCTGCAGACAGAGTAACAGGGAAACCAAACACTTTACAGACAGTTTAACAGGGAGATTGTACAAACTCCTCACACACAGTCACAGGGAGGCCGTACAAACTCCTTGCAGAGTCACATGGCGACCGTACAAAACTCCTTACAGAGGCACAGGGTGACCAAACTACCTACAGACAGAGTCACAGGAAGACCGTACAAACTCCTTATGAACAGAGTCACAGGTACACCGTAGAAACTCCTTACAGACAGAGTCACAAGCAGAGCGTAGAAACTCCTTTGAGACAGAACACAGGGAGACCGTAGAAATTCCGTACAGACAGAGTCACAGGGTGGCCGTATAAACTCCTTACAGGGAGTGTCACAGGGAGACCGTACAAACTCCATACAGACAGAGTCACAGGGAGACCAAACTCCTTACATACAGAGTCACAGGGAAACCGAACTCCTTACAAACAGAGTCACAGGAAGACCAATCTCCTTACAAACAGAGTCACGGGGAGACCGTACAAACTCCTTACAGACAGAGTCACAGGGAGACCATTCTCTTTACAGACAGAGTGACAGGGAGAGTGTACAAAATCCTCACAGACTGAGTCACAGACAGACAAAACTCCTTACAGATAGTGTCACAGAGAGACCGTACAAACTCCTTACATAGTCATAGGGAGAGAGTACAAACTGCTTACAGACATAGTCACAGGGAGACCATACAAACGCCTTCCAGACAGAGTCACAGGTCGACAGTACAAACTCCGTACAGACAGAGTCACAGGGAGGCCGTACAAACTCCTTACAGACAGAGTCAGAAGGAGAGCGTAGAAACTCCTTTGAGACAGAACACAGGGAGACCGTAGAAACTCCGTACAGACAGAGTCACAGGGAGGCCGTATAAACTCCTTGCAGACAGAGTCACACAGAGACCGTACAAACTCCTTACAGGGAGTGTCACAGAGAGACTGTACAAACTCCTTACAGACAGAGTCACAGGGAGGCCGTATAAACTCCTTTCAGGCAGAGTCACAGGGAGACCAAAGTCGTTACAGACACAGTCACACGGAGACCGTACAAACTCCTTACAGAGGGAGTCACAGGGAGACGGTAAAAGCTCCTTACAGACAGAGTCACAGGGAGACCGTACAAACTCCTTACACGGAGAGTCACAGGGAGACGGTAACAACTCCTTACAGACAGAGTCACACGGAGACCAAACTCGTTACAGAGTCACAGGGAGAGCGTAGAATCTCCTTACAGACAGAGTCACAGGGAGGCCATACGAACTCCATATAGAGTCACATGGCACCGTAGAAAACTCCTTACAGAGACACAGGGAGACCAAACTCCTTACAGGCAAAGTCACAGGGAGAGCTGACAAACTCCTTGCAGACAGAGTCACAGGGAGGCCATACGAACTCCATATAGAGTCACATGGCACCATAGAAAACTCCTTACAGAGACATAGGGAGAACGTAGAAACGCCTTACAGGCAGAATTACAAGGAGAGTGTACAAACTCCTTACAGACAGAGTCACAGACAGACAAAACTCCTTACAGACAGAGTCACAGGGAGACCGTACAAACTGCTTACAGACAGAGTCACAGGGAGAGCGTCCCATCCCCTTACAGGCAGTCACAGGGAGACCAAACTACTTACAGACAGAGTCACAGGACGACACACCTCTGTACAGACACTGTCACAGAGAGACCGTACAAACTCCTTACAGAGTCACAGGGAGACGGTACAAACTGCTTACATACGGAGTCACACAGAGACCGTACAAACTCCTTACAAACAGAGTCACAGGAAGACCAAACTCCTTACAGACAGAGTCATGGGGAGACCGTACAAACTCCATGCAGACAGAGTCACAGGGAAACCGAACTCCTTACCGACAGAGTCACAGGGAGACCAAAGTCCTTACAGACAGAGTAACAGGAGTCTACACAAACTCCTTACAGACAGTGTCACAGGGAGACCATACTCCTTACAGACAGAGACACAGTGAGACCAATCTCCTTACAGACAGAGTGACAGGGAGAGTGTACAAAGTCCTTGCAGACTGAGTCACACGGAGACTGTACAAACTCCCTGCAGACTGATTCACAGGGAAACCGAACTCCTTACCGACAGAGTCACGGGGAGACCGTACAAACTCCTTACAGACAGTGACACAGGGAGACCATACTCCTTACAGACAGAATCACAGGGAGACCAAATTCGTTACAGACAGAGTCACAGGGAGAGCGTACAATCTCCTTTCAGGCAGGGTCACAGGGAGACCAAACTCGTTACAGACAGAGTCACAGGGAGGCCGTATAAACTGCTTACAGACAGAGTCACATGGAGACTGTACAAACTCCTTGCAGACAGAGTCACACAGAGACCATACAAACGCCTTAAAGGGAGTGTCACAGAGAGACTCTACAAACTCCTTACAGAGTCACAGGGAGACCAAACAAACTCCTTACAGACAGAGTCACAGGGAGGCCAAACCCCTTACAGACAGACTCACAGGTAGACCGTACAAACTCCTTACATATAGAGTGACAGTGAGACCAAACTCCTTACACACACGGTCCCAGGGTGAGTACAAACTCGTTACAGAGTCACAGGTAGACCGTAGAAACTCCTTATAGACAGATACACATGGACTCCGTACAACCTCCCTGCAGACAGAATCACAGAGACACCGTACAAACTCCTTCCAGACAACATCACAGGGAAAGCATACAAATTCCTTACAAACACAGTCAGAGGGAGACCAAACCCCCTGCAGACAGAGTAACAGGGAAACCAAACACTTTACAGACAGTTTAACAGGGAGATCGTACAAACTCCTCACACACAGAGTCACAGGGAGGCCGTACAAACTCCTTGCAGAGTCACATGGCGACCGTACAAAACTCCTTACAGAGGCACAGGGTGACCAAACTACCTACAGACAGAGTCACAGGAAGACCGTACAAACTCCTTATGAACAGAGTCACAGGTACACCGTAGAAACTCCTTACAGACAGAGTCACAAGCAGAGCGTAGAAACTCCTTTGAGACAGAACACAGGGAGACCGTAGAAATTCCGTACAGACAGAGTCACAGGGTGGCCGTATAAACTCCTTACAGGGAGTGTCACAGGGAGACCGTACAAACTCCATACAGACAGAGTCACAGGGAGACCAAACTCCTTACATACAGAGTCACAGGGAAATCGAACTCCTTACAAACAGTCACAGGAAGACCAATCTCCTTACAAACAGAGTCACGGGGAGACCGTACAAACTCCTTACAGACAGAGTCACAGGGAGACCATTCTCTTTACAGACAGAGTGACAGGGAGAGTGTACAAAATCCTCACTGACTGAGTCACAGACAGACAAAACTCCTTACAGATAGTGTCACAGAGAGACCGTACAAACTCCTTACATAGTCATAGGGAGACAGTACAAACTGCTTACAGACATAGTCACAGGGAGACCATACAAACGCCTTCCAGACAGAGTCACAGGTCGACAGTACAAACTCCGTACAGACAGAGTCACAGGGAGGCCGTACAAACTCCTTACAGACAGAGTCACAAGGAGAGCGTAGAAACTCCTTTGAGACAGAACACAGGGAGACCGTAGAAACTCCGTACAGACAGAGTCACAGGGAGGCCGTATAAACTCCTTGCAGACAGAGTCACACAGAGACCGTACAAACTCCTTACAGGGAGTGTCACAGAGAGACTGTACAAACTCCTTACAGACAGAGTCACAGGGAGGCCGTATAAACTCCTTTCAGGCAGAGTCACAGGGAGACCAAAGTCGTTACAGACACAGTCAAACGGAGACCGTACAAACTCCTTACAGAGGGAGTCACAGGGAGACGGTAAAAGCTCCTTACAGACAGAGTCACAGGGAGACCGTACAAACTCCTTACACGGAGAGTCACAGGGAGACGGTAACAACTCCTTACAGACAGAGTCACACGGAGACCAAACTCGTTACAGAGTCACAGGGAGAGCGTAGAATCTCCTTACAGACAGAGTCACAGGGAGGCCATACGAACTCCATATAGAGTCACATGGCACCGTAGAAAACTCCTTACATAGACACAGGGAGACCAAACTCCTTACAGGCAAAGTCACAGGGAGAGCTGACAAACTCCTTGCAGACAGAGTCACAGGGAGGCCATACGAACTCCATATAGAGTCACATGGCACCGTAGAAAACTCCTTACAGAGACATAGGGAGAACGTAGAAACGCCTTACAGGCAGAATTACAAGGAGAGTGTACAAACTCCTTACAGACAGAGTCACAAACAGACAAAACTCCTTACAGACAGAGTCACAGGGAGACCGTACAAACTGCTTACAGACAGAGTCACAGGGAGAGTGTCCCATCCCCTTATTGGCAGTCACAGGGAGACCAAACTACTTACAGACAGAGTCACAGGACGACCCACCTCTTTACAGACACTGTCACAGAGAGACCGTACAAACTCCTTACAGAGTCACAGGGAGACGGTACAAACTGCTTACATACGGAGTCACACAGAGACCGTACAAACTCCTTACAAACAGAGTCACAGGAAGACCAAACTCCTTACAGACAGAGTCATGGGGAGACCATACAAACTCCATGCAGACAGAGTCACAGGGAAACCGAACTCCTTACCGACAGAGTCACAGGGAGACCAAAGTCCTTACAGACAGAGTAACAGGAGTCTACACAAACTCCTTACAGACAGTGTCACAGGGAGACCATACTCCTTACAGACAGAGACACAGTGAGACCAATCTCCTTACAGACAGAGTAACAGGGAGAGTGTACAAAATCCTTGCAGACTGAGTCACACGGAGACTGTACAAATTCCCTGCAGACTGATTCACAGGGAGACCGTACAAACTCCTTGCAGACTGAGTCACACGGAGACTGTACAAACTCCCTGCAGACTGATTCACAGGGAAACCGAACTCCATACCGACAGAGTCACGGGGAGCCCGTACAAACTCCTAACAGACAGTGACACAGGGAGACCATACTCCTTACAGACAGAATCACAGGGAGACCAAATTCGTTACAGACAGAGTCACAGGGAGAGCGTACAATCTCCTTACAGACAGAGTCACAGGGAGACCGCACAAACTCCTTTCAGGCAGGGTCACAGGGAGACCAAACTCGTTACAGACAGAGTCACAGGGAGGCTGTATAAACTGCTTACAGACAGAGTCACATGGAGACTGTACAAACTCCTTGCAGACAGAGTCACACAGAGACCATACAAACTCCTTACAGGGAGTGTCACAGGGAGACCGTACAAACTAATTACAGAAAGAGTCACAAGGAGACCCTACAAAGTGCTTACAGACAGAGTCACGGGGAGACCGTACAAACTAATTACTGACAGAGTCACGGGGATACTGTATAAACTCCTTACAGTCAGAGTCATGGGGAGACTGAACGCCACACAGACAGAGTCACGGGGAGACCAAACGCCATACAAAGCCACGGGGAGACCGTACAAACTCCTAATGAACAGAGTCACAGGTACACCAGAGAAACTCCTTACAGACAGAGTCACAAGGACAGCGTAGAAACTCCTTTGAGAAAGAACACAGGGAGACCGTAGAAACTCCGTACAGACAGAGTCACAGGGAGGCCGTATAAACTCCTTGCAGACAGAGTCACACAGAGACCGTACCAACTCCTTACAGGGAGTGTCACAGAGAGACTCTACAAACTCCTTACAGAGTCACAGGGAGACCAAACAAACTCCTTACAGACAGAGTCACAGGGAGGCCAAACCCCTTACAGACAGACTCACAGGTAGACCGTACAAACTCCTTACATATAGAGTCACAGGAAGACCAAACTCCTTACGGACAGAGTCATGGGGAGACCGTACAAACTCCATGCAGACAGAGTCACAGGGAAACCGAACTCCTTACCGACAGAGTCACAGGGAGACCAAAGTCCTTACAGACAGAGTAACAGGAGTCTGCACAAACTCCTTACAGACAGTGTCACAGGGAGACAATACTCCTTACAGACAGAGACACAGTGAGACCAATCTCCTTACAGACAGAGTGACAGGGAGAGTGTACAAAGTCCTTGCAGACTGAGTCACACGGAGACTGTACAAACTCCCTGCAGACTGATTCACAGGGAAACCGAACTCCTGACCAACAGAGTCACGGGGAGACCGTACAAACTCCTTACAGACAGTGACACAGGGAGACCATACTCCTTACAGACAGAATCACAGGGAGACCAAATTCGTTACAGACAGAGTCACAGGGAGAGCGTACAATCTCCTTTCAGGCAGGGTCACAGGGAGACCAAACTCGTTACAGACAGAGTCACAGGGAGGCCGTATAAACTGCTTACAGACAGAGTCACATGGAGACTGTACAAACTCCTTGCAGACAGAGTCACACAGAGACCATACAAACGCCTTACAGGGAGTGTCACAGAGAGACTCTACAAACTCCTTACAGAGTCACAGGGAGACCAAACAAACTCCTTACAGACAGAGTCACAGGGAGGCCAAACCCCTTACAGACAGACTCACAGGTAGACCGTACAAACTCCTTACATATAGAGTGACAGTGAGACCAAACTCCTTACACACACGGTCCCAGGGTGAGTACAAACTCGTTACAGAGTCACAGGTAGACCGTAGAAACTCCTTATAGACAGATACACATGGACTCCGTACAACCTCCCTGCAGACAGAATCACAGAGACACCGTACAAACTCCTTCCAGACAACATCACAGGGAAAGCATACAAATTCCTTACAAACACAGTCAGAGGGAGACCAAACCCCCTGCAGACAGAGTAACAGGGAAACCAAACACTTTACAGACAGTTTAACAGGGAGATCGTACAAACTCCTCACACACAGAGTCACAGGGAGGCCGTACAAACTCCTTGCAGAGTCACATGGCGACCGTACAAAACTCCTTACAGAGGCACAGGGTGACCAAACTACCTACAGACAGAGTCACAGGAAGACCGTACAAACTCCTTATGAACAGAGTCACAGGTACACCGTAGAAACTCCTTACAGACAGAGTCACAAGCAGAGCGTAGAAACTCCTTTGAGACAGAACACAGGGAGACCGTAGAAATTCCGTACAGACAGAGTCACAGGGTGGCCGTATAAACTCCTTACAGGGAGTGTCACAGGGAGGCCGTACAAACTCCTTGCAGAGTCACATGGCGACCGTACAAAACTCCTTACAGAGGCACAGGGTGACCAAACTACCTACAGACAGAGTCACAGGAAGACCGTACAAACTCCTTATGAACAGAGTCACAGGTACACCGTAGAAACTCCTTACAGACAGAGTCACAAGCAGAGCGTAGAAACTCCTTTGAGACAGAACACAGGGAGACCGTAGAAATTCCGTACAGACAGAGTCACAGGGTGGCCGTATAAACTCCTTACAGGGAGTGTCACAGGGAGGCCGTACAAAACTCCTTACAGAGGCACAGGGTGACCAAACTACCTACAGACAGAGTCACAGGAAGACCGTACAAACTCCTTATGAACAGAGTCACAGGTACACCGTAGAAACTCCTTACACAGTCACAAGCAGAGCGTAGAAACTCCTTTGAGACAGAACACAGGGAGACCGTAGAAATTCCGTACAGACAGAGTCACAGGGTGGCCGTATAAACTCCTTACAGGGAGTGTCACAGGGAGACCGTACAAACTCCATACAGACAGAGTCACAGGGAGACCAAACTCCTTACATACAGAGTCACAGGGAAACCGAACTCCTTACAAACAGAGTCACAGGAAGACCAATCTCCTTACAAACAGAGTCACGGGGAGACCGTACAAACTCCTTACAGACAGAGTCACAGGGAGACCATTCTCTTTACAGACAGAGTGACAGGGAGAGTGTACAAAATCCTCACTGACTGAGTCACAGACAGACAAAACTCCTTACAGATAGTGTCACAGAGAGACCGTACAAACTCCTTACATAGTCATAGGGAGACAGTACAAACTGCTTACAGACATAGTCACAGGGAGACCATACAAACGCCTTCCAGACAGAGTCACAGGTCGACAGTACAAACTCCGTACAGACAGAGTCACAGGGAGGCCGTACAAACTCCTTACAGACAGAGTCACAAGGAGAGCGTAGAAACTCCTTTGAGACAGAACACAGGGAGACCGTAGAAACTCCGTACAGACAGAGTCACAGGGAGGCCGTATAAACTCCTTGCAGACAGAGTCACACAGAGACCGTACAAACTCCTGACAGGGAGTGTCACAGAGAGACTGTACAAACTCCTTACAGACAGAGTCACAGGGAGGCCGTATAAACTCCTTTCAGGCAGAGTCACAGGGAGACCAAAGTCGTTACAGACACAGTCACACGGAGACCGTACAAACTCCTTACAGAGGGAGTCACAGGGAGACGGTAAAAGCTCCTTACAGACAGAGTCACAGGGAGACCGTACAAACTCCTTACACGGAGAGTCACAGGGAGACGGTAACAACTCCTTACAGACAGAGTCACACGGAGACCAAACTCGTTACAGAGTCACAGGGAGAGCGTAGAATCTCCTTACAGACAGAGTCACAGGGAGGCCATACGAACTCCATATAGAGTCACATGGCACCGTAGAAAACTCCTTACAGAGACACAGGGAGACCAAACTCCTTACAGGCAAAGTCACAGGGAGAGCTGACAAACTCCTTGCAGACAGAGTCACAGGGAGGCCATACGAACTCCATATAGAGTCACATGGCACCGTAGAAAACTCCTTACAGAGACATAGGGAGAACGTAGAAACGCCTTACAGGCAGAATTACAAGGAGAGTGTACAAACTCCTTACAGACAGAGTCACAGACAGACAAAACTCCTTACAGACAGAGTCACAGGGAGACCGTACAAACTGCTTACAGACAGAGTCACAGGGAGAGCGTCCCATCCCCTTACAGGCAGTCACAGGGAGACCAAACTACTTACAGACAGAGTCACAGGACGACACACCTCTGTACAGACACTGTCACAGAGAGACCGTACAAACTCCTTACAGAGTCACAGGGAGACGGTACAAACTGCTTACATACGGAGTCACACAGAGACCGTACAAACTCCTTACAAACAGAGTCACAGGAAGACCAAACTCCTTACAGACAGAGTCATGGGGAGACCGTACAAACTCCATGCAGACAGAGTCACAGGGAAACCGAACTCCTTACCGACAGAGTCACAGGGAGACCAAAGTCCTTACAGACAGAGTAACAGGAGTCTACACAAACTCCTTACAGACAGTGTCACAGGGAGACCATACTCCTTACAGACAGAGACACAGTGAGACCAATCTCCTTACAGACAGAGTGACAGGGAGAGTGTACAAAGTCCTTGCAGACTGAGTCACACGGAGACTGTACAAACTCCCTGCAGACTGATTCACAGGGAAACCGAACTCCTGACCAACAGAGTCACGGGGAGACCGTACAAACTCCTTACAGACAGTGACACAGGGAGACCATACTCCTTACAGACAGAATCACAGGGAGACCAAATTCGTTACAGACAGAGTCACAGGGAGAGCGTACAATCTCCTTTCAGGCAGGGTCACAGGGAGACCAAACTCGTTACAGACAGAGTCACATGGAGGCCGTATAAACTGCTTACAGACAGAGTCACATGGAGACTGTACAAACTCCTTGCAGACAGAGTCACACAGAGACCATACAAACGCCTTAAAGGGAGTGTCACAGAGAGACTCTACAAACTCCTTACAGAGTCACAGGGAGACCAAACAAACTCCTTACAGACAGAGTCACAGGGAGGCCAAACCCCTTACAGACAGACTCACAGGTAGACCGTACAAACTCCTTACATATAGAGTGACAGTGAGACCAAACTCCTTACACACACGGTCCCAGGGTGAGTACAAACTCGTTACAGAGTCACAGGTAGACCGTAGAAACTCCTTATAGACAGATACACATGGACTCCGTACAACCTCCCTGCAGACAGAATCACAGAGACACCGTACAAACTCCTTCCAGACAACATCACAGGGAAAGCATACAAATTCCTTACAAATACAGTCAGAGGGAGACCAAACCCCCTGCAGACAGAGTAACAGGGAAACCAAACACTTTACAGACAGTTTAACAGGGAGATCGTACAAACTCCTCACACACAGAGTCACAGGGAGGCCGTACAAACTCCTTGCAGAGTCACATGGCGACCGTACAAAACTCCTTACAGAGGCACAGGGTGACCAAACTACCTACAGACAGAGTCACAGGAAGACCGTACAAACTCCTTATGAACAGAGTCACAGGTACACCGTAGAAACTCCTTACAGACAGAGTCACAAGCAGAGCGTAGAAACTCCTTTGAGACAGAACACAGGGAGACCGTAGAAATTCCGTACAGACAGAGTCACAGGGTGGCCGTATAAACTCCTTACAGGGAGTGTCACAGGGAGACCGTACAAACTCCATACAGACAGAGTCACAGGGAGACCAAACTCCTTACATACAGAGTCACAGGGAAATCGAACTCCTTACAAACAGAGTCACAGGAAGACCAATCTCCTTACAAACAGAGTCACGGGGAGACCGTACAAACTCCTTACAGACAGAGTCACAGGGAGACCATTCTCTTTACAGACAGAGTGACAGGGAGAGTGTACAAAATCCTCACTGACTGAGTCACAGACAGACAAAACTCCTTACAGATAGTGTCACAGAGAGACCGTACAAACTCCTTACATAGTCATAGGGAGACAGTACAAACTGCTTACAGACATAGTCACAGGGAGACCATACAAACGCCTTCCAGACAGAGTCACAGGTCGACAGTACAAACTCCGTACAGACAGAGTCACAGGGAGGCCGTACAAACTCCTTACAGACAGAGTCACAAGGAGAGCGTAGAAACTCCTTTGAGACAGAACACAGGGAGACCGTAGAAACTCCGTACAGACAGAGTCACAGGGAGGCCGTATAAACTCCTTGCAGACAGAGTCACACAGAGACCGTACAAACTCCTTACAGGGAGTGTCACAGAGAGACTGTACAAACTCCTTACAGACAGAGTCACAGGGAGGCCGTATAAACTCCTTTCAGGCAGAGTCACAGGGAGACCAAAGTCGTTACAGACACAGTCAAACGGAGACCGTACAAACTCCTTACAGAGGGAGTCACAGGGAGACGGTAAAAGCTCCTTACAGACAGAGTCACAGGGAGACCGTACAAACTCCTTACACGGAGAGTCACAGGGAGACGGTAACAACTCCTTACAGACAGAGTCACACGGAGACCAAACTCGTTACAGAGTCACAGGGAGAGCGTAGAATCTCCTTACAGACAGAGTCACAGGGAGGCCATACGAACTCCATATAGAGTCACATGGCACCGTAGAAAACTCCTTACATAGACACAGGGAGACCAAACTCCTTACAGGCAAAGTCACAGGGAGAGCTGACAAACTCCTTGCAGACAGAGTCACAGGGAGGCCATACGAACTCCATATAGAGTCACATGGCACCGTAGAAAACTCCTTACAGAGACATAGGGAGAACGTAGAAACGCCTTACAGGCAGAATTACAAGGAGAGTGTACAAACTCCTTACAGACAGAGTCACAAACAGACAAAACTCCTTACAGACAGAGTCACAGGGAGACCGTACAAACTGCTTACAGACAGAGTCACAGGGAGAGTGTCCCATCCCCTTATTGGCAGTCACAGGGAGACCAAACTACTTACAGACAGAGTCACAGGACGACCCACCTCTTTACAGACACTGTCACAGAGAGACCGTACAAACTCCTTACAGAGTCACAGGGAGACGGTACAAACTGCTTACATACGGAGTCACACAGAGACCGTACAAACTCCTTACAAACAGAGTCACAGGAAGACCAAACTCCTTACAGACAGAGTCATGGGGAGACCATATAAACTCCATGCAGACAGAGTCACAGGGAAACCGAACTCCTTACCGACAGAGTCACAGGGAGACCAAAGTCCTTACAGACAGAGTAACAGGAGTCTACACAAACTCCTTACAGACAGTGTCACAGGGAGACCATACTCCTTACAGACAGAGACACAGTGAGACCAATCTCCTTACAGACAGAGTAACAGGGAGAGTGTACAAAATCCTTGCAGACTGAGTCACACGGAGACTGTACAAATTCCCTGCAGACTGATTCACAGGGAAACCGAACTCCTTACAAACAGAGTCACGGGGAGACCGTACAAACTCCTTGCAGACTGAGTCACACGGAGACTGTACAAACTCCCTGCAGACTGATTCACAGGGAAACCGAACTCCATACCGACAGAGTCACGGGGAGCCCGTACAAACTCCTAACAGACAGTGACACAGGGAGACCATACTCCTTACAGACAGAATCACAGGGAGACCAAATTCGTTACAGACAGAGTCACAGGGAGAGCGTACAATCTCCTTACAGACAGAGTCACAGGGAGACCGCACAAACTCCTTTCAGGCAGGGTCACAGGGAGACCAAACTCGTTACAGACAGAGTCACAGGGAGGCTGTATAAACTGCTTACAGACAGAGTCACATGGAGACTGTACAAACTCCTTGCAGACAGAGTCACACAGAGACCATACAAACTCCTTACAGGGAGTGTCACAGGGAGACCGTACAAACTAATTACAGAAAGAGTCACAAGGAGACCCTACAAAGTGCTTACAGACAGAGTCACGGGGAGACCGTACAAACTAATTACTGACAGAGTCACGGGGATACTGTATAAACTCCTTACAGTCAGAGTCATGGGGAGACTGAACGCCACACAGACAGAGTCACGGGGAGACCAAACGCCATACAAAGCCACGGGGAGACCGTACAAACTCCTAATGAACAGAGTCACAGGTACACCAGAGAAACTCCTTACAGACAGAGTCACAAGGACAGCGTAGAAACTCCTTTGAGAAAGAACACAGGGAGACCGTAGAAACTCCGTACAGACAGAGTCACAGGGAGGCCGTATAAACTCCTTGCAGACAGAGTCACACAGAGACCGTACCAACTCCTTACAGGGAGTGTCACAGAGAGACTCTACAAACTCCTTACAGAGTCACAGGGAGACCAAACAAACTCCTTACAGACAGAGTCACAGGGAGGCCAAACCCCTTACAGACAGACTCACAGGTAGACCGTACAAACTCCTTACATATAGAGTGACAGTGAGACCAAACTCCTTACACACACGGTCCCAGGGTGAGTACAAACTCGTTACAGAGTCACAGGTAAACCGTAGAAACTCCTTATAGACAGACACACATGGACACCGTACAACCTCCCTGCAGACAGAATCACAGAGACACCGTACAAACTCCTTCCAGACAACATCACAGGGAAA
The DNA here is from genome assembly GCF_963921235.1 of Mobula hypostoma. Lineage (NCBI taxonomy): Eukaryota > Metazoa > Chordata > Chondrichthyes > Myliobatiformes > Myliobatidae > Mobula > Mobula hypostoma. Next base: position 39,186,509 of record NC_086123.1, on the reverse strand, counting down.
GCATACAAATTCCTTACAAACACAGTCAGAGGGAGACCAAACCCCCTGCAGACAGAGTAACAGGGAAACCAAACACTTTACAGACAGTTTAACAGGGAGATTGTACAAACTCCTCACACACAGAGTCACAGGGAGGCCGTACAAACTCCTTGCAGAGTCACATGGCGACCGTACAAAACTCCTTACAGAGGCACAGGGTGACCAAACTCCCTACAGACAGAGTCACAGGAAGACCGTACAAACTCCTTATGAACAGAGTCACAGGTACACCGTAGAAACTCCTTACAGACAGAGTCACAAGCAGAGCGTAGAAACTCCTTTGAGACAGAACACAGGGAGACCGTAGAAATTCCGTACAGACAGAGTCACAGGGTGGCCGTATAAACTCCTTACAGGGAGTGTCACAGGGAGACCGTACAAACTCCATACAGACAGAGTCACAGGGAGACCAAACTCCTTACATACAGAATCACAGGGAAACCGAACTCCTAACAAACAGAGTCACAGGAAGACCAATCTCCTTACAAACAGAGTCACGGGGAGACCGTACAAACTCCTTACAGACAGAGTCACAGGGAGACCATTCTCTTTACAGACAGAGTGACAGGGAGAGTGTACAAAATCCTCACTGACTGAGTCACAGACAGACAAAACTCCTTACAGATAGTGTCACAGAGAGACCGTACAAACTCCTTACATAGTCATAGGGAGACAGTACAAACTGCTTACAGACATAGTCACAGGGAGACCATACAAACGCCTTCCAGACAGAGTCACAGGTCGACAGTACAAACTCCGTACAGACAGAGTCACAGGGAGGCCGTACAAACTCCTTACAGACAGAGTCACAAGGAGAGCGTAGAAACTCCTTTGAGACAGAACACAGGGAGACCGTAGAAACTCCGTACAGACAGAGTCACAGGGAGGCCGTATAAACTCCTTGCAGACAGAGTCACACAGAAACCGTACAAACTCCTTACAGGGAGTGTCACAGAGAGACTGTACAAACTCCTTACAGACAGAGTCACAGGGAGGCCGTATAAACTCCTTTCAGGCAGAGTCACAGGGAGACCAAAGTCGTTACAGACACAGTCACACGGAGACCGTACAAACTCCTTACAGAGGGAGTCACAGGGAGACGGTAAAAGCTCCTTACAGACAGAGTCACAGGGAGACCGTACAAACTCCTTACACGGAGAGTCACAGGGAGACGGTAACAACTCCTTACAGACAGAGTCACACGGAGACCAAACTCGTTACAGAGTCACAGGGAGAGCGTAGAATCTCCTTACAGACAGAGTCACAGGGAGGCCATACGAACTCCATATAGAGTCACATGGCACCGTAGAAAACTCCTTACAGAGACATAGGGAGAACGTAGAAACGCCTTACAGGCAGAATTACAAGGAGAGTGTACAAACTCCTTACAGACAGAGTCACAGACAGACAAAACTCCTTACAGACAGAGTCACAGGGAGACCGTACAAACTGCTTACAGACAGAGTCACAGGGAGAGCGTCCCATCCCCTTACAGGCAGTCACAGGGAGACCAAACTACTTACAGACAGAGTCACAGGACGACACACCTCTGTACAGACACTGTCACAGAGAGACCGTACAAACTCCTTACAGAGTCACAGGGAGACGGTACAAACTGCTTACATACGGAGTCACACAGAGACCGTACAAACTCCTTACAAACAGAGTCACAGGAAGACCAAACTCCTTACAGACAGAGTCATGGGGAGACCGTACAAACTCCATGCAGACAGAGTCACAGGGAAACCGAACTCCTTACCGACAGAGTCACAGGGAGACCAAAGTCCTTACAGACAGAGTAACAGGAGTCTACACAAACTCCTTACAGACAGTGTCACAGGGAGACCATACTCCTTACAGACAGAGACACAGTGAGACCAATCTCCTTACAGACAGAGTGACAGGGAGAGTGTACAAAGTCCTTGCAGACTGAGTCACACGGAGACTGTACAAACTCCCTGCAGACTGATTCACAGGGAAACCGAACTCCTGACCAACAGAGTCACGGGGAGACCGTACAAACTCCTTACAGACAGTGACACAGGGAGACCATACTCCTTACAGACAGAATCACAGGGAGACCAAATTCGTTACAGACAGAGTCACAGGGAGAGCGTACAATCTCCTTTCAGGCAGGGTCACAGGGAGACCAAACTCGTTACAGACAGAGTCACATGGAGGCCGTATAAACTGCTTACAGACAGAGTCACATGGAGACTGTACAAACTCCTTGCAGACAGAGTCACACAGAGACCATACAAACGCCTTAAAGGGAGTGTCACAGAGAGACTCTACAAACTCCTTACAGAGTCACAGGGAGACCAAACAAACTCCTTACAGACAGAGTCACAGGGAGGCCAAACCCCTTACAGACAGACTCACAGGTAGACCGTACAAACTCCTTACATATAGAGTGACAGTGAGACCAAACTCCTTACACACACGGTCCCAGGGTGAGTACAAACTCGTTACAGAGTCACAGGTAGACCGTAGAAACTCCTTATAGACAGATACACATGGACTCCGTACAACCTCCCTGCAGACAGAATCACAGAGACACCGTACAAACTCCTTCCAGACAACATCACAGGGAAAGCATACAAATTCCTTACAAATACAGTCAGAGGGAGACCAAACCCCCTGCAGACAGAGTAACAGGGAAACCAAACACTTTACAGACAGTTTAACAGGGAGATCGTACAAACTCCTCACACACAGAGTCACAGGGAGGCCGTACAAACTCCTTGCAGAGTCACATGGCGACCGTACAAAACTCCTTACAGAGGCACAGGGTGACCAAACTACCTACAGACAGAGTCACAGGAAGACCGTACAAACTCCTTATGAACAGAGTCACAGGTACACCGTAGAAACTCCTTACAGACAGAGTCACAAGCAGAGCGTAGAAACTCCTTTGAGACAGAACACAGGGAGACCGTAGAAATTCCGTACAGACAGAGTCACAGGGTGGCCGTATAAACTCCTTACAGGGAGTGTCACAGGGAGACCGTACAAACTCCATACAGACAGAGTCACAGGGAGACCAAACTCCTTACATACAGAGTCACAGGGAAATCGAACTCCTTACAAACAGAGTCACAGGAAGACCAATCTCCTTACAAACAGAGTCACGGGGAGACCGTACAAACTCCTTACAGACAGAGTCACAGGGAGACCATTCTCTTTACAGACAGAGTGACAGGGAGAGTGTACAAAATCCTCACTGACTGAGTCACAGACAGACAAAACTCCTTACAGATAGTGTCACAGAGAGACCGTACAAACTCCTTACATAGTCATAGGGAGACAGTACAAACTGCTTACAGACATAGTCACAGGGAGACCATACAAACGCCTTCCAGACAGAGTCACAGGTCGACAGTACAAACTCCGTACAGACAGAGTCACAGGGAGGCCGTACAAACTCCTTACAGACAGAGTCACAAGGAGAGCGTAGAAACTCCTTTGAGACAGAACACAGGGAGACCGTAGAAACTCCGTACAGACAGAGTCACAGGGAGGCCGTATAAACTCCTTGCAGACAGAGTCACACAGAGACCGTACAAACTCCTTACAGGGAGTGTCACAGAGAGACTGTACAAACTCCTTACAGACAGAGTCACAGGGAGGCCGTATAAACTCCTTTCAGGCAGAGTCACAGGGAGACCAAAGTCGTTACAGACACAGTCAAACGGAGACCGTACAAACTCCTTACAGAGGGAGTCACAGGGAGACGGTAAAAGCTCCTTACAGACAGAGTCACAGGGAGACCGTACAAACTCCTTACACGGAGAGTCACAGGGAGACGGTAACAACTCCTTACAGACAGAGTCACACGGAGACCAAACTCGTTACAGAGTCACAGGGAGAGCGTAGAATCTCCTTACAGACAGAGTCACAGGGAGGCCATACGAACTCCATATAGAGTCACATGGCACCGTAGAAAACTCCTTACATAGACACAGGGAGACCAAACTCCTTACAGGCAAAGTCACAGGGAGAGCTGACAAACTCCTTGCAGACAGAGTCACAGGGAGGCCATACGAACTCCATATAGAGTCACATGGCACCGTAGAAAACTCCTTACAGAGACATAGGGAGAACGTAGAAACGCCTTACAGGCAGAATTACAAGGAGAGTGTACAAACTCCTTACAGACAGAGTCACAAACAGACAAAACTCCTTACAGACAGAGTCACAGGGAGACCGTACAAACTGCTTACAGACAGAGTCACAGGGAGAGTGTCCCATCCCCTTATTGGCAGTCACAGGGAGACCAAACTACTTACAGACAGAGTCACAGGACGACCCACCTCTTTACAGACACTGTCACAGAGAGACCGTACAAACTCCTTACAGAGTCACAGGGAGACGGTACAAACTGCTTACATACGGAGTCACACAGAGACCGTACAAACTCCTTACAAACAGAGTCACAGGAAGACCAAACTCCTTACAGACAGAGTCATGGGGAGACCATATAAACTCCATGCAGACAGAGTCACAGGGAAACCGAACTCCTTACCGACAGAGTCACAGGGAGACCAAAGTCCTTACAGACAGAGTAACAGGAGTCTACACAAACTCCTTACAGACAGTGTCACAGGGAGACCATACTCCTTACAGACAGAGACACAGTGAGACCAATCTCCTTACAGACAGAGTAACAGGGAGAGTGTACAAAATCCTTGCAGACTGAGTCACACGGAGACTGTACAAATTCCCTGCAGACTGATTCACAGGGAAACCGAACTCCTTACAAACAGAGTCACGGGGAGACCGTACAAACTCCTTGCAGACTGAGTCACACGGAGACTGTACAAACTCCCTGCAGACTGATTCACAGGGAAACCGAACTCCATACCGACAGAGTCACGGGGAGCCCGTACAAACTCCTAACAGACAGTGACACAGGGAGACCATACTCCTTACAGACAGAATCACAGGGAGACCAAATTCGTTACAGACAGAGTCACAGGGAGAGCGTACAATCTCCTTACAGACAGAGTCACAGGGAGACCGCACAAACTCCTTTCAGGCAGGGTCACAGGGAGACCAAACTCGTTACAGACAGAGTCACAGGGAGGCTGTATAAACTGCTTACAGACAGAGTCACATGGAGACTGTACAAACTCCTTGCAGACAGAGTCACACAGAGACCATACAAACTCCTTACAGGGAGTGTCACAGGGAGACCGTACAAACTAATTACAGAAAGAGTCACAAGGAGACCCTACAAAGTGCTTACAGACAGAGTCACGGGGAGACCGTACAAACTAATTACTGACAGAGTCACGGGGATACTGTATAAACTCCTTACAGTCAGAGTCATGGGGAGACTGAACGCCACACAGACAGAGTCACGGGGAGACCAAACGCCATACAAAGCCACGGGGAGACCGTACAAACTCCTAATGAACAGAGTCACAGGTACACCAGAGAAACTCCTTACAGACAGAGTCACAAGGACAGCGTAGAAACTCCTTTGAGAAAGAACACAGGGAGACCGTAGAAACTCCGTACAGACAGAGTCACAGGGAGGCCGTATAAACTCCTTGCAGACAGAGTCACACAGAGACCGTACCAACTCCTTACAGGGAGTGTCACAGAGAGACTCTACAAACTCCTTACAGAGTCACAGGGAGACCAAACAAACTCCTTACAGACAGAGTCACAGGGAGGCCAAACCCCTTACAGACAGACTCACAGGTAGACCGTACAAACTCCTTACATATAGAGTGACAGTGAGACCAAACTCCTTACACACACGGTCCCAGGGTGAGTACAAACTCGTTACAGAGTCACAGGTAAACCGTAGAAACTCCTTATAGACAGACACACATGGACACCGTACAACCTCCCTGCAGACAGAATCACAGAGACACCGTACAAACTCCTTCCAGACAACATCACAGGGAAAGCATACAAATTCCTTACAAACACAGTCAGAGGGAGACCAAACCCCCTGCAGACAGAGTAACAGGGAAACCAAACACTTTACAGACAGTTTAACAGGGAGATTGTACAAACTCCTCACACACAGAGTCACAGGGAGGCCGTACAAACTCCTTGCAGAGTCACATGGCGACCGTACAAAACTCCTTACAGAGGCACAGGGTGACCAAACTCCCTACAGACAGAGTCACAGGAAGACCGTACAAACTCCTTATGAACAGAGTCACAGGTACACCGTAGAAACTCCTTACAGACAGAGTCACAAGCAGAGCGTAGAAACTCCTTTGAGACAGAACACAGGGAGACCGTAGAAATTCCGTACAGACAGAGTCACAGGGTGGCCGTATAAACTCCTTACAGGGAGTGTCACAGGGAGACCGTACAAACTCCATACAGACAGAGTCACAGGGAGACCAAACTCCTTACATACAGAATCACAGGGAAACCGAACTCCTAACAAACAGAGTCACAGGAAGACCAATCTCCTTACAAACAGAGTCACGGGGAGACCGTACAAACTCCTTACAGACAGAGTCACAGGGAGACCATTCTCTTTACAGACAGAGTGACAGGGAGAGTGTACAAAATCCTCACTGACTGAGTCACAGACAGACAAAACTCCTTACAGATAGTGTCACAGAGAGACCGTACAAACTCCTTACATAGTCATAGGGAGACAGTACAAACTGCTTACAGACATAGTCACAGGGAGACCATACAAACGCCTTCCAGACAGAGTCACAGGTCGACAGTACAAACTCCGTACAGACAGAGTCACAGGGAGGCCGTACAAACTCCTTACAGACAGAGTCACAAGGAGAGCGTAGAAACTCCTTTGAGACAGAACACAGGGAGACCGTAGAAACTCCGTACAGACAGAGTCACAGGGAGGCCGTATAAACTCCTTGCAGACAGAGTCACACAGAAACCGTACAAACTCCTTACAGGGAGTGTCACAGAGAGACTGTACAAACTCCTTACAGACAGAGTCACAGGGAGGCCGTATAAACTCCTTTCAGGCAGAGTCACAGGGAGACCAAAGTCGTTACAGACACAGTCACACGGAGACCGTACAAACTCCTTACAGAGGGAGTCACAGGGAGACGGTAAAAGCTCCTTACAGACAGAGTCACAGGGAGACCGTACAAACTCCTTACACGGAGAGTCACAGGGAGACGGTAACAACTCCTTACAGACAGAGTCACACGGAGACCAAACTCGTTACAGAGTCACAGGGAGAGCGTAGAATCTCCTTACAGACAGAGTCACAGGGAGGCCATACGAACTCCATATAGAGTCACATGGCACCGTAGAAAACTCCTTACAGAGACATAGGGAGAACGTAGAAACGCCTTACAGGCAGAATTACAAGGAGAGTGTACAAACTCCTTACAGACAGAGTCACAGACAGACAAAACTCCTTACAGACAGAGTCACAGGGAGACCGTACAAACTGCTTACAGACAGAGTCACAGGGAGAGCGTCCCATCCCCTTACAGGCAGTCACAGGGAGACCAAACTACTTACAGACAGAGTCACAGGACGACCCACCTCTTAACAGACACTGTCACAGAGAGACCGTACAAACTCCTTACAGAGTCACAGGGAGACGGTACAAACTGCTTACATACGGAGTCACACAGAGACCGTACAAACTCCTTACAAACAGAGTCACAGGAAGACCAAACTCCTTACGGACAGAGTCATGGGGAGACCGTACAAACTCCATGCAGACAGAGTCACAGGGAAACCGAACTCCTTACCGACAGAGTCACAGGGAGACCAAAGTCCTTACAGACAGAGTAACAGGAGTCTGCACAAACTCCTTACAGACAGTGTCACAGGGAGACAATACTCCTTACAGACAGAGACACAGTGAGACCAATCTCCTTACAGACAGAGTGACAGGGAGAGTGTACAAAGTCCTTGCAGACTGAGTCACACGGAGACTGTACAAACTCCCTGCAGACTGATTCACAGGGAAACCGAACTCCTGACCAACAGAGTCACGGGGAGACCGTACAAACTCCTTACAGACAGTGACACAGGGAGACCATACTCCTTACAGACAGAATCACAGGGAGACCAAATTCGTTACAGACAGAGTCACAGGGAGAGCGTACAATCTCCTTTCAGGCAGGGTCACAGGGAGACCAAACTCGTTACAGACAGAGTCACAGGGAGGCCGTATAAACTGCTTACAGACAGAGTCACATGGAGACTGTACAAACTCCTTGCAGACAGAGTCACACAGAGACCATACAAACGCCTTACAGGGAGTGTCACAGAGAGACTCTACAAACTCCTTACAGAGTCACAGGGAGACCAAACAAACTCCTTACAGACAGAGTCACAGGGAGGCCAAACCCCTTACAGACAGACTCACAGGTAGACCGTACAAACTCCTTACATATAGAGTGACAGTGAGACCAAACTCCTTACACACACGGTCCCAGGGTGAGTACAAACTCGTTACAGAGTCACAGGTAGACCGTAGAAACTCCTTATAGACAGATACACATGGACTCCGTACAACCTCCCTGCAGACAGAATCACAGAGACACCGTACAAACTCCTTCCAGACAACATCACAGGGAAAGCATACAAATTCCTTACAAACACAGTCAGAGGGAGACCAAACCCCCTGCAGACAGAGTAACAGGGAAACCAAACACTTTACAGACAGTTTAACAGGGAGATCGTACAAACTCCTCACACACAGAGTCACAGGGAGGCCGTACAAACTCCTTGCAGAGTCACATGGCGACCGTACAAAACTCCTTACAGAGGCACAGGGTGACCAAACTACCTACAGACAGAGTCACAGGAAGACCGTACAAACTCCTTATGAACAGAGTCACAGGTACACCGTAGAAACTCCTTACAGACAGAGTCACAAGCAGAGCGTAGAAACTCCTTTGAGACAGAACACAGGGAGACCGTAGAAATTCCGTACAGACAGAGTCACAGGGTGGCCGTATAAACTCCTTACAGGGAGTGTCACAGGGAGGCCGTACAAACTCCTTGCAGAGTCACATGGCGACCGTACAAAACTCCTTACAGAGGCACAGGGTGACCAAACTACCTACAGACAGAGTCACAGGAAGACCGTACAAACTCCTTATGAACAGAGTCACAGGTACACCGTAGAAACTCCTTACACAGTCACAAGCAGAGCGTAGAAACTCCTTTGAGACAGAACACAGGGAGACCGTAGAAATTCCGTACAGACAGAGTCACAGGGTGGCCGTATAAACTCCTTACAGGGAGTGTCACAGGGAGACCGTACAAACTCCATACAGACAGAGTCACAGGGAGACCAAACTCCTTACATACAGAGTCACAGGGAAATCGAACTCCTTACAAACAGAGTCACAGGAAGACCAATCTCCTTACAAACAGAGTCCCGGGGAGACCGTACAAACTCCTTACAGACAGAGTCACAGGGAGACCATTCTCTTTACAGACAGAGTGACAGGGAGAGTGTACAAAATCCTCACTGACTGAGTCACAGACAGACAAAACTCCTTTCAGATAGTGTCACAGAGAGACCGTACAAACTCCTTACATAGTCATAGGGAGACAGTACAAACTGCTTACAGACATAGTCACAGGGAGACCATACAAACGCCTTCCAGACAGAGTCACAGGTCGACAGTACAAACTCCGTACAGACAGAGTCACAGGGAGGCCGTACAAACTCCTTACAGACAGAGTCACAAGGAGAGCGTAGAAACTCCTTTGAGACAGAACACAGGGAGACCGTAGAAACTCCGTACAGACAGAGTCAAGGGAGGCCGTATAAACTCCTTGCAGACAGAGTCACACAGAGACCGTACAAACTCCTTACAGGGAGTGTCACAGAGAGACTGTACAAACTCCTTACAGACAGAGTCACAGGGAGGCCGTATAAACTCCTTTCAGGCAGAGTCACAGGGAGACCAAAGTCGTTACAGACACAGTCACACGGAGACCGTACAAACTCCTTACAGAGGGAGTCACAGGGAGACGGTAAAAGCTCCTTACAGACAGAGTCACAGGGAGACCGTACAAACTCCTTACACGGAGAGTCACAGGGAGACGGTAACAACTCCTTACAGACAGAGTCACAGGGAGAGCGTAGAATCTCCTTACAGACAGAGTCACAGGGAGAGCGTAGAATCTCCTTACAGACAGAGTCACAGGGAGGCCATACGAACTCCATATAGAGTCACATGGCACCGTAGAAAACTCCTTACAGAGACACAGGGAGACCAAACTCCTTACAGGCAACGTCACAGGGAGAGCTGACAATCTCCTTGCAGACAGAGTCACAGGGAGGCCATACGAACTCCATATAGAGTCACATGGCACCGTAGAAAACTCCTTACAGAGACACAGGGAGAACGTAGAAACGCCTTACAGGCAGAATTACAAGGAGAGTGTACAAACTCCTTACAGACAGAGTCACAGGGAGACAAAACTCCTTACAGACAGAGTCACAGGGAGACCGTACAAACTCCTTACAGACAGAGTCACAGGGAGACCAATCTCCTTACAGACAGAGTCACAGGGAGGCCAAACCCCTTACAGACAGAGTTACAGGTAGACCGTACAAACTCCTTACATATAGAGTGACAGGGAGACCAAACTCCTTACACACACGGTCCCAGGGTGAGTACAAACTCGTTACAGAGTCACAGGTAGACCGCAGAAACTCCTTATAGACAGACACACATGGACACCGTACAACCACCCTGCAGACTGAATCACAGAGACACCGTAGAAACTGATTCCAGACAAAATCACAGGGAAAGCATACAAACTCCTTACAAACACAGTCAGAGGGAGACCAAACCCCCTACAGACAGTTTCACAGGGAGACCGTACAAACTCCAAACAGACAGAGTCACAGGGAGAGCGTACAAACACCTTACAGACAGATTAACAGGGAGAGCGTACAAACTCCTTACAGGGAGAGTCGTAGGGAGACCGCACAAACTCCTTTCAGGCAGAGTCACAGGGAGACCAACCTTGTTACAGACAGAGTCACAGGAAGACCGTACAAACTCCTTATGAACAGAGTCACAGGTACACCGTAGAACCTCCTTACAGACAGAGTCACAAGCAGAGCGTAGAAACTCCTTTGAGTCAGAACACAGGGAGACCGTAGAAATTCCGTACAGATAGAGTCACAGGGTGGCCGTATAAACTCCTTACAGGGAGTGTCACAGGGAGACCGTACAAACTCCTTACAGACAGAGTCACAGGGAGACCATTCTCTTTACAGACAGAGTGACAGGGAGAGTGTACAAAATCCTCACTGACTGAGTCACAGACAGACAAAACTCCTTACAGATAGTGTCACAGAGAGACCGTACAAACTCCTTACATAGTCATAGGGAGACAGTACAAACTGCTGACAGACATAGTCACAGGGAGACGATACAAACTCCTTACAGACAGAGTCACAGGTCGACAGTACAAACTCCGTACAAACAGAGTCACAGGGAGACCGTACAAACTCCTTACATACAGAGTCACACAGAGACCGTACAAACTCCTTACAAACAGAGTCACAGGAAGACCAAACTCCTTACAGACAGAGTCATGGGGAGACCGTACAAACTCCATGCAGACAGAGTCACAGGGAAACCGAACTCCTTACCGACAGAGTCACAGGGAGACCAAAGTCCTTACAGACAGAGTAACAGGAGTCTGCACAAACTCCTTACAGACAGTGTCACAGGGAGACCATACTCCTTACAGACAGAGACAGAGTGAGACCAATCTCCTTACAGACAGAGTGACAAGGAGAGTGTACAAAATCCTTGCAGACTGAGTCACACGGAGACTGTACAAATTCCCTGCAGACTGATTCACAGGGAAACCGAACTCCTTACAAACAGAGTCACGGGGAGACCGTACAAACTCCTTGCAGACTGAGTCACACGGAGACTGTACAAACTCCCTGCAGACTGATTCACAGGGAAACCGAACTCCTTACCGACAGAGTCACGGGGAGACCGTACAAACTCCTTACAGACAGTGACACAGGGAGACCATACTCCTTACAGACAGAATCACAGGGAGACCAAATTCGTTACAGACAGAGTCACAGGGAGAGCGTACAATCTCCTTACAGACAGAGTCACAGGGAGACCGCACAAACTCCTTTCAGGCAGGGTCACAGGGAGACCAAACTCGTTACAGACAGAGTCACAGGGAGGCTGTATAAACTGCTTACAGACAGAGTCACATGGAGACTGTACAAACTCCTTGCAGACAGAGTCACACAGAGACCATACAAACTCCTTACAGGGAGTGTCACAGGGAGACCGTACAAACTAATTACAGAAAGAGTCACAAGGAGACCCTACAAAGTGCTTACAGACAGAGTCACGGGGAGACCGTACAAACTAATTACAGACAGAGTCACGGGGATACTGTATAAACTCCTTACAGTCAGAGTCATGGGGAGACTGAACGCCACACAGACAGAGTCACAGGGAGACCAAACGCCATACAAAGTCACGGGGAGACCGTACAAACTCCTAATGAACAGAGTCACAGGTACACCAGAGAAACTCCTTACAGACAGAGTCACAAGGACAGCGTAGAAACTCCTTTGAGACAGAACACAGGGAGACCGTAGAAACTCCGTACAGACAGAGTCACAGGGAGGCCGTATAAACTCCTTGCAGACAGAGTCACACAGAGACCGTACCAACTCCTTACAGGGAGTGTCACAGAGAGACTCTACAAACTCCTTACAGAGTCACAGGGAGACCAAACAAACTCCTTGCAGACAGAGTCACAGGGAGGCCAAACCCCTTACAGACAGACTCACAGGTAGACCGTACAAACTCCTTACATATAGAGTGACAGTGAGACCAAACTCCTTACACACACGGTCCCAGGGTGAGTACAAACTCGTTACAGAGTCACAGGTAGACCGTAGAAACTCCTTATAGACAGACACACATGGACACCGTACAACCTCCCTGCAGACAGAATCGCAGAGACACCGTACAAACTCCTTCCAGACAACATCACAGGGAAAGCATACAAATTCCTTACAAACACAGTCAGAGGGAGACCAAACCCCCTGCAGACAGAGTAACAGGGAAACCAAACACTTTACAGACAGTTTAACAGGGAGATTGTACAAACTCCTCACACACAGAGTCACAGGGAAGCCGTACAAACTCCTTGCAGAGTCACATGGCGACCGTACAAAACTCCTTACAGAGGCACAGGGTGACCAAACTCCCGACAGACAGAGTCACAGGAAGACCGTACAAACTCCTTATGAACAGAGTCACAGGTACACCGTAGAAACTCCTTACAGACAGAGTCACAAGCAGAGCGTAGAAACTCCTTTGAGACAGAACACAGGGAGACCGTAGAAATTCCGTACAGACAGAGTCACAGGGTGGCCGTATAAACTCCATACAGACAGAGTCACAGGGAGACCAAACTCCTTACATACAGAGTCACAGGGAAACCGAACTCCTTACATACAGAGTCACAGGAAGACCAATCTGCTTACAAACAGAGTCACGGGGAGACCGTACAAACTCCTTACAGACAGAGTCACAGGGAGACCATTCTCTTTACAGACAGAGTGACAGGGAGAGTGTACAAAATCCTCACTGACTGAGTCACAGACAAAACTCCTTACAGATAGTGTCACAGAGAGACCGTACAAACTCCTTACATAGTCATAGGGAGACAGTACAAACTGCTTACAGACATAGTCACAGGGAGACCATACAAACTCCTTACAGACAGAGTCACAGGTCGACAGTACAAACTCCGTACAGACAGAGTCACAGGGAGGTCGTACAAACTCCATATAGAGTCACATGGCACCGTAGAAAACTCCTTACAGAGACATAGGGAGAACGTAGAAACGCCTTACAGGCAGAATTACAAGGAGAGTGTACAAACTCCTTACAGACAGAGTCACAGACAGACAAAACTCCTTACAGACAGAGTCACAGGGAGTCCGTACAAACTCTTTACGTACAGAGTCACAAGGAGATAGTACAAACTCCTTACACACAGAGTCACAGGAGACTGCACGAACTCCCTACAGACAGTGTCACAGGGAGACCATATTCCTTACAGATAGTGTCACAGAGAGACCGTACAAACTCCTTACAGATAGAGTCAAAGGGAGACCGCATAAACTCCTTTCAGGCAGAGTCACAGGGAGATGGTAAAAGCTCCTTACAGACAGAGTCACAGGGAGACCGTACAAACTCCTTACACAGAGAGTCACAGGGAGTCTACACAAACTCCATTTAGGCAGAGTCACAGGGAGACCAAACTCGTTACAGAGTCACAGGGAGAGCGTAGAATCTCCTTACAGACAGAGTCACAGGGAGGCCATACGAACTCCATATAGAGTCACATGGCACCATAGAAAACTCCTTACAGAGACACAGGGAGACCAAACTCCTTACAGGCAAAGTCACAGGGAGAGCTAACAAACTCCTTGCAGACAGAGTCACAGGGAGAACGTAGAAACGCCTTACAGGCAGAATTACAAGGAGAGTGTACAAACTCCTTACAGACAGAGTCACAGGGAGACAAAACTCCTTACTGACAGAGTCACAGGGAGACCGTACAAACTGCTTACAGACAGAGTCACAGGGAGAGCGTTCCATCCCCTTACAGGCAGTCACAGGGAGACCAAACTACTTACAGACAGAGTCACAGGACGACCGTACAAACTCCTTACAGAGTCACAGGGAGACGGTACAAACTGCTTACAGACATAATCACAGGGAGACCGTACAAACTCCTTACATACAGAGTCAAAGGAAGACCAAACTCCTTACAGGGAGAGTCACAGGGAGACCGTAAAACTCCATACAGACAGAGTCACAGGGCAACCAAACTCTTTACTGACAGAGTCACAGGGAGACTGTCCAAACTGCTTACAGACAGAGTCACAGGGAGAGCGTGCCATCCCCTTACAGGCAGTCACAGGGAGACCAAACTCCTTGCAGACAGAGTCACAGGGAGAATGTAGAAACGCCTTACAGACAAAGTCACAGGGAGAGCTGACAATCTCCTTGCAGACAGAGTCATAGGGAGAACGTAGAAACGCCTTACAGGCAGAATTACAAGGAGAGCGTACAAACTCCTTACAGACAGAGTCACAGGGAGACAAAACCCCTCACAGAGTCACAGGGCGACCAAACTCCTTACTGACAGAGTCACAGGGAGACCAAAGTAGTTACAGATAGTGTCACAGAGAGACCGTACAAACTCCTTACAGACAGAGTCACAGGGAGACTGTACAAACTCCTTACAGATAGAGTCAAAGGGAGACCGCATAAACTCCTTTCAGGCAGAGTCACAGGGAGACCAAAGTCGTTACAGACAGAGTCACAGGGAGACCGTACAAACTCCTTACAGACAAAGTCACAGGGAGACGGTTAAAAGCTCCTTACATACAGAGTCACAGGGAGACTGCACAAACTCCTTTTAGGCAGAGTCACAGGGAGACCAAACTCGTTGCAGAGTCACAGGGAGAGCGTAGAATCTCCTTACAGACAGAGTCACAGGGAGATTGTACAATCTCCTTACATACAGAGTCACAGGGAGACTGCACAAACTCCTTTTAGGCAGAGTCACAGGGAGACCAAACTCATTACAGAGTCACAGGGAGAGCGTAGAATCTCCTTGCAGACAGAGTCACAGGGAGGCCATACAAACTCCATGCAGAGTCACATGGCACCGTAGAAAACTCCTTACAGAGACACAGGGAGACCAAACTCCTTACAGGCAACGTCACAGGGAGAGCTGACAAACTCCTTGCAGACAGAGTCACAGGGAGACCGTACAAACTCTGTACAGACAGAGTCACAGGGAGGCCGTACAAACTCCTTGCAGAGTCACATGGCGACCGTACAAACTCCTTACAGACAGAGTCACAGGGAGGCCGTATAAATTGCTTACAGACAGAGTCACGGGGAGACCGTATAAACTCCCTGCAAACAGATTCACAGGGAAATCGAACTCCTAACCGACAGAGTCATAGGGAGACCATACTCCTTACAGACAGAGACACAGGGAGACCAATCTCCTTACAGACAGAGTGACAGGGAGAGTGTACAAAATCCTCACTGACTGAGTCACAGGCAGACGAAACTCCTTACAGATAGTGTCACAGAGAGACCGTAGAAACTCCTTACAGAATCACAGGGAGACGGTACAAACTGCTTACAGACAGAGTCACAGGGAGGCCATACAAACTCCATGCAGAGTCACATGGCACCGTAGAAAACACCTTGCAGAGGCACAGGGAGACCAAACGCCTTATAGACAAAGTCACAGGGAGAGCTGACAAACTCCTTGCAGACAGAGTCACAGGGAGAACGTAGAAACACCTTACAGGCAGAATTACAAGGAAAGCGTACAAACTCCTTACAGAAAGAGTCACAGGGAGTCAAAACTCCTTACAGAGTCACAGGGCGACCAAACTCCTTACTGACAGAGTCACAGGGAGACCGTACAAACTGCTTACAGACAGAGTCACAGGGCGACCCATCTCTTTACAGACAGTGTCACCGAGAGACCGTACAAACTCCTTACAGACATGGTCACAGGGAGACCATAAAAACTCCTTACATACAGAGTCACAGGGAGACCGTACAAATGCCTTACAGAGAGAGTAACAGGGAGACCAAACTCGTTACAGACAGAGTCACAGGTAGACCGTACAAACTTGGTATAGACAGAGTCACAGGGAGGCCGTACATACTCCTCACAGAGTCACAGGGCGACCGTACAAACTGCTTACACACAGAGTAACAGGGAGACCATAGAATCTCCTTACATACACAGTCACAGGGAGATCGTACAAACTCCTTACAGAGAGTCACAGGGCGACTGCACAAACTCCTTACGGACAGTGTCACATGGAGACCATACTCCTTACAGACAGAGACACAGGGAGACCAATCTCCTTACAGACAGAGTGACAGCGAGAGTGTACAAAATCCTCACTGACTGAGTCACAAGCAGACGAAACTCCTTACAGATAGTGTCACAGAGAGACCGTAGAAACTCCTTACAGAGTCACAGGGAGACGGTACAAACTGCTTACAGACAGAGCCACAGGGAGACTGTACAAACTCCTTACAGACAGAGCCACAGGGAGACTGTACAAACTCCTTACAGAGAGAGTCACTGGGAGACGGTAAAAATTGTTTAGAAACAGAGTCACAGGGAGACTGTACAAACTCCTTACAAACAGAGTCACAGGTACACCGTAGAAACTCCTTCCAGACAGAGTAACAAGGAGAGCGTAGAAACTCTTTTCAGACAGAACACAGGGAGACCGTAGATACTCCTAACAGGGTGTGTCACAGGGAGACCGTAAAAACTCCCTGCAGACAGATTCGCAAGGAAACCGAACTCCTTATAGACAGAGTCACAGGGATAACAGTCTCTTTACAGACAGAGTCATGGGGAGACCGAACAAACTCCTTGCAGACAGAGTCAGAGGGAAACCGATCTCCTTACCGACATAGTCACAGGGAGACCAATGTCCTTACAGACAGAGTCACAGGGAGGCCGTATAAATTGCTTACAGACAGAGTCAGGGGAGACTTAATAAACTCCCTGTAAACAGATTCACAGGGAAACTGAACTCCTAACCGACAGAGTCACAGGGAGACCAAACTCCTTACAGACAGAGTCACAGGGAGACAGTACAAACTCATTACAGAGTCACAGGGAGACCGTACAAGCTCCTTACCCAGTTACAGTGAGAGTGTACAAACTCCTTACAGAGAGAGTCACAGAGAGACCGTAAAAACTCCTTACATACAGAGTCACAGGGAGACCGTACAAACTCCTTTTAGGCAGAGTCACAGGGACACCAAACTCGTTGCAGAGTCACAGGGAGAGCGTAGAATCTCCTTACAGACAGAGTCACAGGGAGGCCATACAAACTCCATGCAGAGTCACATGGTACCGTAGAAAACACCTTGCAGAGGCACAGGGAGACCAAACGCCTTACAGACAAAGTCACAGGGAGAGCTGACAAACTCCTTGCAGACAGAGTCACAGGGAGAACGTAGAAACGCCTTACAGGCAGAATTAGAAGGAGAGCGTACAAACTCCTTACAGACAGAGTCACAGGGAGACAAAACCCCTTACAGAGTCACAGGGCGACCAAACTCCTTACTGACAGAGTCACAGGGAGAGCGTGCCATCCCCTTACAGGCAGTCACAGGGAGACCAAACTACTTACAGACAGAGTCACAGGGCGACCCACCTCTTTACAGACTGTGTCACAGAGAGACCGTACAAACTCCTTACAGAGTCACAGGGAGACCGTACAAACTGCTTACAGACATGGTCACAGGGAGACCATAAAAACTCCTGACATACAGAGTCACAGGGAGACCGTACAAACTCCTTACAGAGAGAGTAACAGGGAGACCAAACTCGTTACAGACAGAGTCACAGGGAGGCCGTACAAACTCCTTGCAGAGTCACATGGCGACCGTACAAACTCCGTATAGACAGAGTCACAGGGAGGCCGTACATACTCCTCACAGAGTCACAGGGCGACCAAACTCCTTACAGACAGAGTCACAGTGAGACCGTACAAACTGCTTACACACAGAGTAACAGGGAGACCATAGAAACTCCTTACATACAGAGTCACAGGGAGATTGTACAAACTTCTTACACACAGAGTCACAGGTAGACCGTACAAACTCCTTACAGACAGAGTCACAGAGAGACCTTACAAACTCCTTACAGAGAGAGTAACGGAGACCAAACTCGTTACAGACAGAGTCACAGGTAGACCGTAGAAACTCCGTACAGACAGAGTCACAGGGAGGCCGTACAAACTCCTTGCAGAGTCACATGGCGACCGTACAAACTCCTTACAGACAGAGTCACAGGGAGGCCGTATAAATTGCTTACAGACAGAGTCACGGGGAGACCGTATAAACTCCCTGCAAACAGATTCACAGGGAAACCGAACTCCTAACCGACAGAGTCACAGGGAGACCAAAGTCCTTACTGACAGAGTCACAGGGAGACCAAAGTCGTTACAGACAAACTCACAGGGAGACCGTACAAACTCCTTACAGACAGAGTGACATGGAGACGGTAAAAGCTCCAAACAGACAGAGTCAGAGGGAAACCGATCTCCTTACCGACAGAGTCACAGGGAGACCAAAGTCCTTACAGACAGAGCCACAGGGAGACTGTACAAACTCCTTACAGAGAGAGTCACTGGGAGACGGTAAAAACTGCTTAGAAACAGAGTCACAGGGAGACTGTAAAAACTCCTTACAAACAGAGTCACAGGTACACCGTAGAAACTCCTTCCAGACAGAGTAACAAGGAGAGCGTAGAAACTCCTTTCAGACAGAACACAGGGAGACCGCAGAAACTCCTAACAGGGTGTGTCACAGGGAGACCGTAAAAACTCCCTGCAGACAGATTCGGAGGGAAACCGAACTCCTTATAGACAGAGTCACAGGAAGACCAAACTCCTTACAGACAGAGACACAGTGAGACCAATCTCCTTACAGACAGGGTGACAGGGAGAGTCTACAAAATCCTCACTGACTGAGTCCCAGGGAGACCAAACTCCTTACAGACAGTGTCATAGGGAGACCAAAGTCCTTACAGACAGAGTCACAGGAAGACCAAACTCCTTACAGACAGAGTCACAGGGAGACCAGTCTCTTTACAGACAGAGTCACGGGGAGACCAAACAAACTCCTTGCATACAGAGTCAGAGGGCAACCGGTCTCCTTACACACAGAGTCACAGGGAGACCAAAGTCCTTACAGACAGAGTCACACAGAGGCCGTATAAATTGCTTACAGACAGAGTCAGGGGAGACCGTATAAATTCCCTGCAAACAGATTCACAGGGAAACTGAACTCCTAACCGACAGAGTCACAGGGAGACAAAAACTCCTTACAGACAGAGTCACAGGGAGAGCTGACAAACTCCTTGCAGACAGAGTCACAGGGAGAACGTACAAACTCCTTACATATAGAGTGACAGGGAGAACAAACTCCTTACAGACACAGTCACAGGGAAACTGCACAAACTCCTTACAGACAGAGACACAGGGAGACCAATCTCCTTACAAACAGAGTCATGGGGAGACCGTACAAACTCCTTGCAGACAGAGTCACAGGGAGACTGCACAAACTCCTTTCAGGCAGAGTGAGAGGGAGACCAAACTCGTTACAGAGTCACAGGGAGACCGTACAAACTCCTTACAGACAGAGTCACAGGGAGACCAAACTCCTTACAGACAGAGTCACAGGGAGGCCAAACCCCTTACAGACAGAGTCACAGGTAGACCGTACAAACTCCTTACATATAGAGTGACAGGGAGACCAAACTCCTTACACACACGGTCCCACGGTGAGTACAAACTCGTTACAGAGTCACAGGTAGACCGTAGAAACTCCTTAGAGACAGACACACATGGACACCGTACAACCTCCCTGCAGACAGAATCACGGAGACACCGTACAAACTCCTTCCAGACAACATCACAGGGAAAGCATACAAACGCCTTACAAACACCGTCAGAGGGAGACCAAACCCCGTACAGACAGAGTAACAGGGAAACCAAACACTTTACAGACAGTTTAACAGGGAGATCGTACAAACTCCTTACACACAGAGTCACAGGTAGACCGTACAAACTCCTTACAGACAGTGTCACAGGGAGACCATACTCCTTACAGACAGGGGGACAGGGAGAGTCGACAAAATCCTCACTGACTGAGTCACAGGGAGACCAAACTCCTTACAGATAGTGTCACAGAGAGATCGTACAAACTCCTTACAGAATCACAGGGAGACCGCACAAACTCCTTTCAGGCAGAGTCACAGGGAGACCAAAGTAGTTACAGACAGAGTCACACGGAGACCGTACAAACTCCTTACAGGCAGAGTCACAGGGAGACCAAAGTAGTTACACACAGAGTAACAGGGAGACCATAGAATCTCCTTACATACAGAGTGACAGGGAGATCGTACAAACTCCTTACACACAGAGTCACAGGCAGACCATACAAACTCCTTACAGACAGAGTCACAGGGAGACCTTACAAACTCATTACAGAGAGAGTAACAGGGAGACCAAACTCGTTACAGACAGAGTCACAGGTAGACCGTACAGACTCCGTACAGACAGAGTCACAGGGAGGCCGTATAAACTCCTTGCAGAGTCACATGGGGACCGTACAAACTCCTTAGAGACAGAGTCACAAGGACAGCGTAGAAACTCCTTTGAGACAGAACACAGGGAGGCCGTATAAACTCCTTACAGAGAGTGTCACAGAGAGACCGTACAAACTCCTTACAGAGTTTACAGGGAGACGGTAAAAACTCCTTACAAATAGAGTCACAGGGAGACCGCATAAACTCCTTTCAGGCAGAGTCACATGGAGACCGTACAAACTCCTTACAGAGAGAGTCACAGGGAGACGGTAAAAACTCCTTACAGGCAGAGTCACAGGGAGACCAAACAAACTCCTTACAGACAGAGTCACAGGGAGGCCGTATAAAATTGCTTACAGACAGAGTCACGGGGAGACCATATAACCTCCCTGCAAACAGATTCACAGGGAAACCGAACTCCTAACCGACAGAGTCACAGGGAGACCAAAGTCCTTACAGACAGAGTGACAGGGAGACTGCACAAACTCCTTACAGACAGAGACACAGGGAGACCAATCTCCTTACAGACAGATTGACAGGGAGAGTGTACAAAATCCTCACTGACTGAGTCACAGGCAGACGAAACTCCTTACAGATAGTGTCACAGAGAGACCGTAGAAACTCCTTACAGAGTCACAGGGAGACGGTACAAACTGCTTACAGACATAGTCACAGAGAGACCGTAAAAACTCCTTACATACAGAGTCACCGGGAGACCGTACAAACTCCTTACATATAGAGTGACAGGGAGAACAAACTCCTTACAGACACAGTCACAGGGAAACTGCACAAACTCCTTACAGACAGAGACACAGGGAGACCAATCTCCTTACAAACAGAGTCATGGGGAGACCGTACAAACTCCTTGCAGACAGAGTCACAGGGAGACTGCACAAACTCCTTTCAGGCAGAGTGAGAGGGAGACCAAACTCGTTACAGAGTCACAGGGAGACCGTAAAAAACTCTCTGCAGACAGAATCACAGAGACACCGTACAAACTACTTCCAGACAACATCACAGGGAAAGCATACAAACGCCTTACAAACACAGTCAGAGGGAGACCAAACCCCGTACAGACAGAGTAACAGGGAAACCAAACACTTTACAGACAGTTTAACAGGGAGATCGTACAAACTCCTTACACAAAGAGTCACAGGTAGACCGTACAAACTCCTTACAGACAGTGTCACAGGGAGACCATACTCCTTACAGACAGAGACACAGTGAGACCAATCTCCTTATAGACAGGGTGACAGGGAGAGTCGACAAAATCCTCACTGACTGAGTCACAGGGAGACCAAACTCCTTACAGATAGTGTCACAGAGAGACCGTACAAACTCCTTACAGAATCACAGGGAGACCGCACAAACTCCTTTCAGGCAGAGTCACAGGGAGACCAAAGTAGTTACAGACAGAGTCACAGGGAGACCGTAGAAACTCCTTACAGACAGAGTCACAGGGAGACCGCACAAAGTCCTTTCGGGCAGAGTCACAGGGAGATCAAACTCTTTACAGACAGAGTCACAGGGAGACCGTACAAACTCCTTACAGACGGAGTCACAGGGAGACAGTAAAAGCTCCTTACAGACAGAGTCACAGGGAGACCGTACAAACTCCTTTCAGGCAGAGTCACAGGGAGAGCGTGCCATCCCCTTACAGGCAGTCACAGGGAAACCAAACTACTTGCAAACAGAGTCACAGGGCAACCCACCTCTTTACAGACAGTGTCACAGAGAGATCGTACAAACTCCTTACAGAGTCACAGGGAGACGGTACAAACTGCTTACAGACATAGTCACAGGGAGACCGTAGAAACTCCTTACCTACAGAGTCACAGGTAGACCGTACAAACTCCTTACAGACAGAGCCACAGGGAGACCGTACAAACTCCTTACAGAGAGAGTAACAGGGAGACCAAACTCGATACAGACAGAGTCACAGTTAGACCGTACAAACTCCGTACAGACAGAGTCACAGGGAGGCCGTACTAACTCCTTACAGACAGAGTCACAGGGAGGCCGTATGATGTGCTTACACACAGAGTCACGGGGAGACCGTATAAACTCCCTGCAAACAGATTCACAGGGAAACCGAACTCCTAACCGACAGAGTCACAGGGAGACTGCACAAACTCCTTACAGACAGTGTCATAGGGAGACCATACTCCTTACAGACAGAGACACAGGGAGACCAATCTGCTTACAGACAGAGTGACAGGGAGGCTGTACAAAATCCTCACTGACTGAGTCACAGGCAGACGAACCTCCTTACAGATAGTGTCACAGAGAGACCGTAGAAACTCCTTACAGAGTCACAGGGAGACGGTACAAACTGCTTACAGACATAGTCACATGGAGACCGTAGAAACTCCTTGCCTACAGAGTCACAGGTAGACCGTACAAACTCCTTACAGACAGAGCCACAGGGAGACCGTACAAACTCCTTACAGAGAGAATAACAGGGAGACCAAACTCGTTACAGACAGAGTCACAGGGAGACCGTACAAACTCCTTACAGCCAGAGCCACAGGGAGACTGTACAAGCTCCTTACAGAGAGAGTCACTGGGAGATGGTAAAAACTGCTTAGAAACAGAGTCACAGGGAGACCGTACAAACTTCTTACAAACAGAGTCACAGGTACACCGTAGAAACTCCTTACAGACAGAGTAACAAGGAGAGCGTAGAAACTCCTTTGAGACAGAACACAGGGAGACTGTAGAAACTCCTAACAGGGTGTGTCACAGGGAGACCGTAAAAACACCCTGCAGACAGATTCGCAAGGAAACTGAACTCCATATAGACAGAGTCACAGGAAGACCAAACTCCTTACAAACAGAGTCACAGGTACACCGTAGAAACTCCTTACAGACAGAGTAACAAGGAGAGTGTAGAAACTCCTTTCAGACAGAACACAGGGAGACCGTAGAAATCCCTAATAGCGTGTGTCACAGGGAGACCGTAAAAACTCCCTGCAGACAGATTCGCAGGGAAACCGAACTCCTTACAGGCAGAGTCACAGGTGGACCGTACAAACTGCTTACACAGAGCGTCACAGGGAGACGGGAAAAACTCCTTACAGACAGAGTCACAGGGAGAGCTGACAAACTCCTTGCAGACAGAGTCACAGGGAGAACGTAGAAACACCTTACAGGCAGAATTACAAGGAAAGCGTACAAACTCCTTACAGACAGAGTCACAGGGAGACAAAACTCCTTACAGAGTCACAGGACGACCAAACTCCTTACTGACAGAGTCACAGGGAGACCGTACAAACTGCTTACAGACAGAGTCACAGGGAGACGGAAAAAGCTCCTTACACACAGAGTCACAGGGAGACCGTACAAACTCCTTTCAGGCAGAATCACAGGGAGAGCGTGCCATCCCCTTACAGGCAGTCACATAGAGACCAAACAACTTACTGACAGAGTCACAGGGCCACCCACCTCTTTACAGACAGTGTCACAGAGAGACCGTACAAAATCCTTACAGTGCCACAGGGAGACGGTACAAACTGCTTAAAGACATAGTCACAGGGAGACCGTAGAAATTCCTTACATATAAAGTCACAGGGAGATCGTACAAACTCCTTACACACAGAGTCACAGGTAGACCGTACAAACTCCTTACAGACAGAGTCACAGGGTGACCGTACAAACTCCTTACAGACAGAGTAACAGGGAGACAAACTCCTTACAGAGTCACAGGGAGATGGTAAAAACTCCTTACAGACAGAGTCACAGGGAGACCAAACAAACTCCTTACAGACAGAGTCACAGGGAGGCCGTATAAAAATGCTTACAGACAGAGTCACGGGGAGACCGTATAAACTCCCTGCAAACAGATTCACAGGAAAACCGAACTCCTAACCGACAGAGTCACAGGGAGACCGAAGTCCTTACAGACAGAGTCACAAGGAGAGTGTACAAAATCCTCACTGACTGAATCACAGGCAGACGAAACTCCTTACAAATAGTGTCACAGAGAGACCGTAGAAACTCCTTACAGAGTCACAGGGAGACGGTACAAACTGCTTACAGACATAGTCACTGGGAGACCGTACAAACTCCTTACATACAGAGTCACAGGAAGACCGTACAAACTCCTTACAGACAGAGTCACAGGGAGACCGTACAAACTCCTTACAGACAGAGCCACAGGGAGACTGTACAAACTCCTTCCAGAGAGAGTCACTGGGAGACGGTAAGAACTGCTTAGAAACAGAGTCACAGGGAGACCGTACAAACTCCTTCCAGACAGAGTCACAGGTACACCGTAGAAACTCCTTACAAACAGAGTAACAAGGAGAGCGTAGCAACTTCTAACAGGGTGTGTCACAGGGAGACCGTAAAAACTCCCTGCAGACAGATTCGGAGGGAAAGCGAACTCCTTATAGACAGAGTCACAGGAAGACCAAACTCCTTACAGACAGAATCACAGGGAGACTAGTCTCTTTACAGAGTCACAGGGAAATCGTACAAACTCCTTACACACAGAGTCACAGGTAGACCGTACAAACTCCTTACAGACAGAGTCACAGGGAGACCGTACAAACTCCTTACAGAGAGAGTAACAGGGAGACCAAACTCGTAACAGACAGAGTCACAGGTAGACCATACAAACTCCGTACAGACAGAGTCACAGGGAGGCCGTACAAATTCCTTGCAGAGAGAGTCACAGGGAGACGGTAAAAACTCCTTACAGGCAGAGTCACAGGGAGACCAAACAAACTCCTTACAGACAGAGTCACAGGGAGGCCGTATAAATTGCTTACAGACAGAGTCATGGGGAGACCGTATAAACTCCCTGCAAACAGATTCACAGGGAAACCAAACTCCAAACCGACAGAGTGACAGGGAGACCAAAGTCCTTACAGACAGAGTCACAGGGAGCCCGTACAAACTCGTTACAGAGTCACAGGGAGACTGTACAAGCTCCTTACCCAGTTACAGGGAGAGTGTACAAACTCCTTACAGACAGAGTCACAGGGAGGCTGTACAAACTCCATGCAAGACACATGGCACTATACAAAACTACTTACAGAGACACCGTACAAACTCCTTCCATACAACATCACAGGGAAACTCCGTACAAACACAGTCAGAGGGAGACCAAACCCCCTACAGACAGAGTCACAGGGAAATCAAACACTTTACAGACAGTTTCACAGGGAGACCGTACAAATTCCATACAGGGAGAGTCACAGGGAGATTGTACAAACTCCTTACAGACAGAGTCACAGGAGACTGAACAAACTCCTTACAGACAGTGTCACAGGGAGACCATACTCCTTACAGACAGAGACACAGGGAGACCAATCTCCTTACAGACAGAGTGACAGGGAGAGTGTACTAAATCCTCACTGACTTAGTCACAGGGAGACCAAATTCCTTACAGATTGTGTCACAGAGAGACCGTACAAACTCCTTACAGAGTCACAGGGAGACCGCACAAACTCATTACAGAGAGAGTCACAGGGAGACGGAAAAACTGCATACAGACAGACTCACAGGGAGACCGCACAAACTCCTTTCAGGCAGAGTCACAGGGAGATCAAACTCGTTACAGACAGAGCAACAGGGAGACCATACAAACTCCTTACAGACAGAGTCACAGGGAGGCTGTACAAACTCCATGCACAGTCACATGGCACTATACAAAACTACTTACAGAGGCATAGGGAGACCAAACTCCTTCCAGACAAAGTCACAGGGAGAGCTAACAAACTCCTTGCAGACAGAGTCACAGGGAGAACGTAAAACCTCCTTACATATAGAGTGACAGGGAGACCAAACTCCTTACAGACACAGTCACAGGGAAACTGTACAAACTCCTTACAGACAGAGACACAGGGAGACCAATCTCCTTACAAACAGAGTCACGGGGAGACGGTACAAACTCCTTGCAGACAGAGTCACAGGTCAACTGCAGAAACTCCTTTCAGGCAGAGTGAGAGGGAGACCAAACTCGTTACAGAGTCACAGGGAGACCGTACAAACACCTTACAGACAGAGTCACAGGAAGACTGCACAAACTCCTTACAGACAGTGTCATAGGGAGACCAATCTCCTTACAGACAGAGTGACAGGGAGAGTGTACAAAATCCTCACTGACTGAGTCACAGGCAGACGAAACTCCTTACAGATAGTGTCACAGAGAGACCGTACAAACTCCTTACAGAGTCACAGGGAGACCGCACAAACTGCTTACAGACATAGTCACAGGGAGACCGTACAAACTCCTTACATATAGAGTCACAGGGAGATCGTACAAACTCCTTACAGAGAGAATAACAGGGAGACCAAACTCGTTACAGACAGAGTCACAGGGAGAGCGTGCCATCCCCTTACAGGCAGTCACAGGGAGACCAAACTACTTACAGACAGAATCACAGGGAGACCCACCTCCTTCCAGACAGTGTCACAGAGAGACCGTACAAACTCGTTACAGAGTCACAGGGAGGCCGTACAAACTCCTTGCAGAGTCACATGGTGACTGTACAAACTACTTACAGACAGAGTCACAGGGAGGCCGTATAAACTCCTTACAGAGAGAGTCACAGGGAGACGGTAAAAACTCCTTACAGGCAGAGTCCCAGGGAGACCAAACAAACTCCTTACAGACAGAGTCACGGGGAGACCGTATAAACTCCCTGCAAACAGATTCACAGGGAAACCGAACTCCTAACCGACAGAGTCACAGGGAGACTGCACAAACTCCTTACAGACAGTGTCATAGGGAGACCAATCTCCTTACAGACAGAGTGACAGGGAGAGTGTACAAAATCCTCACTGACTTAGTCACAGGCAGACGAAACTCCTTACAGATAGTGTCACAGAGAGACCGTAGAAACTCCTTACAGATTCACAGGGAGACGGTACAAACTGCTTACAGACATAGTCACAGGGAGACCGTACAAACTCCTTACATACAGAGTCACAGGGAGATCGTACAAACTCCTTACAGAGAGAATAACAGGGAGACCAAACTCGTTACAGACAGAGTCACCAGGAGACTGTACAAGCTCCTTACAGAGATAGTCACTGGGAGACTGTAAAAACTGCTTAGAAACAGAGTCACAGGGAGAGCGTACAAACTGCTTACAAAGAGAGTCACAGGTACACCGTAGAAACTCCTTACAGACAGAGTAACAAGGAGAGCTTAGAAACTCCTTTGAGACAGAACACAGGGAGACTGTAGAAACTCCTAACAGGGTGTGTCACAGGGAGACCGTAAAAACACCCTGCAGACAGATTCGCAAGGAAACTGAACTCCATATAGACAGAGTCACAGGAAGACCAAACTCCTTACAAACAGAGTCACAGGTACACCGTAGAAACTCCTTACAGACAGAGTAACAAGGAGAGTGTAGAAACTCCTTTCAGACAGAACACAGGGAGACCGTAGAAATCCCTAATAGCGTGTGTCACAGGGAGACCGTAAAAACTCCCTGCAGACAGATTCGCAGGGAAACCGAACTCCTTACAGGCAGAGTCACAGGTGGACCGTACAAACTGCTTACACAGAGCGTCACAGGGAGACGGGAAAAACTCCTTACAGACAGAGTCACAGGGAGAGCTGACAAACTCCTTGCAGACAGAGTCACAGGGAGAACGTAGAAACACCTTACAGGCAGAATTACAAGGAAAGCGTACAAACTCCTTACAGACAGAGTCACAGGGAGACAAAACTCCTTACAGAGTCACAGGACGACCAAACTCCTTACTGACAGAGTCACAGGGAGACCGTACAAACTGCTTACAGACAGAGTCACAGGGAGACGGAAAAAGCTCCTTACACACAGAGTCACAGGGAGACCGTACAAACTCCTTTCAGGCAGAATCACAGGGAGAGCGTGCCATCCCCTTACAGGCAGTCACATAGAGACCAAACAACTTACTGACAGAGTCACAGGGCCACCCACCTCTTTACAGACAGTGTCACAGAGAGACCGTACAAAATCCTTACAGTGCCACAGGGAGACGGTACAAACTGCTTAAAGACATAGTCACAGGGAGACCGTAGAAATTCCTTACATATAAAGTCACAGGGAGATCGTACAAACTCCTTACACACAGAGTCACAGGTAGACCGTACAAACTCCTTACAGACAGAGTCACAGGGTGACCGTACAAACTCCTTACAGACAGAGTAACAGGGAGACAAACTCCTTACAGAGTCACAGGGAGATGGTAAAAACTCCTTACAGACAGAGTCACAGGGAGACCAAACAAACTCCTTACAGACAGAGTCACAGGGAGGCCGTATAAAAATGCTTACAGACAGAGTCACGGGGAGACCGTATAAACTCCCTGCAAACAGATTCACAGGAAAACCGAACTCCTAACCGACAGAGTCACAGGGAGACCGAAGTCCTTACAGACAGAGTCACAAGGAGAGTGTACAAAATCCTCACTGACTGAATCACAGGCAGACGAAACTCCTTACAAATAGTGTCACAGAGAGACCGTAGAAACTCCTTACAGAGTCACAGGGAGACGGTACAAACTGCTTACAGACATAGTCACAGGGAGACCGTACAAACTCCTTACATACAGAGTCACAGGAAGACCGTACAAACTCCTTACAGACAGAGTCACAGGGAGACCGTACAAACTCCTTACACGGAGAATAACAGGGAGACCAAACTCGATACAGACAGAGTCACAGGGAGACCGTACAAACTCCTTACAGACAGAGCCACAGGGAGACTGTACAAACTCCTTCCAGAGAGAGTCACTGGGAGACGGTAAGAACTGCTTAGAAACAGAGTCACAGGGAGACCGTACAAACTCCTTCCAGACAGAGTCACAGGTACACCGTAGAAACTCCTTACAAACAGAGTAACAAGGAGAGCGTAGCAACTTCTAACAGGGTGTGTCACAGGGAGACCGTAAAAACTCCCTGCAGACAGATTCGGAGGGAAAGCGAACTCCTTATAGACAGAGTCACAGGAAGACCAAACTCCTTACAGACAGAATCACAGGGAGACTAGTCTCTTTACAGAGTCACAGGGAAATCGTACAAACTCCTTACACACAGAGTCACAGGTAGACCGTACAAACTCCTTACAGACAGAGTCACAGGGAGACCGTACAAACTCCTTACAGAGAGAGTAACAGGGAGACCAAACTCGTAACAGACAGAGTCACAGGTAGACCGTACAAACTCCGTACAGACAGAGTCACAGGGAGGCCGTACAAATTCCTTGCAGAGAGAGTCACAGGGAGACGGTAAAAACTCCTTACAGGCAGAGTCACAGGGAGACCAAACAAACTCCTTACAGACAGAGTCACAGGGAGGCCGTACAAACTCCTTTCAGACAGAGTCACGGGGAGACCGTACAAACTAATTACAGACCAAGTCACAGGGAGACCGTACAAACTAAATATAGAGTCACAGGAAGACCATACAAACTAATTACAGACAGAGTCACAGGCAAACCATACAGACTAATTACAGACACTGCCAAAGGGAGACCGTACAAAATCCTTACAGACAGAGTCACAGGGAGATGGTACAAACTCGTTGCAGACAGAGTCACGGGGAGACCACAGAAACTCCTTACACACAGAGTCACAGGGAGACCATACAAACTCCTTAAAGACAGAGTCACGGGAAGACTGTACAAACTCCATTCAGAGTCATTGGAAGAGAGTACAAAGAACTTACAGACAGAGTCACGGGAAGACCGTAAAAACTCCGTTCAGAATCATTGGAAGAGAGTACAAACTACTTACAGACAGACACACGGGGAGACCGTACAAACTCCTTACAGACAGTGTCACGGGAAGACCGTACAAACTCCATTCAGAGTGATTGGAAGAGAGTACAAACTACTTACAGACAGAGTCATGGAGAGACCTTACAAGCTAGTTACAGACAGAGTCAAGCGAAGACAATACAAACTCCACACAGAGTCACGGGGAGACCGTACAAACTCCTTTCAAACAGAGTCACAGGGAGACCGTACAAACTAATTACAGACAGAGTCACGGGAAGACCGTACAAACTCCGTTCAGAGTCATTGGAAGAGAGTACAAACTCCATACAGACAGAGTCACGGGGAGACCAAACACCTTACAGACAGCGTCATGGGGAGAACAAATGCCTTACAGAGTCACAGGGAGACCGTACAAACTCCTTACAGACAGAATCAGAGGGAGACCAAACGCTTTACAGACAAAAGTCACCGGGAGATCGTATGAACACCTTGACAGACAGTCACGGGAAGACAGTACAAACTCCTTACAGAGTCACAGGAAGATAGTACAAACTCCTTACAGCCAGAGTCACTGGGACAGTGTACAAACTCCTTGCAGACAGAGTCACGGGGAGACGGCACAAACTCCTTACAGACAGAGTCATGGGGAGACCGTACAAACTCCTTACACACAGAGTCTCAGGGAGACCGTACAAACTACGTACAGAGTCACGGGAAGTCCGTACAAACTCCGTACAGAGTCATTGGAAGACAGTACAAACTACTTACAGACAGAGTCACGGGGAGACCGTACAAACTCCTTACAGAGTCATGGGGAGACCGTACAAACTCCTTACAGACAGAGTCACAGGGACAGCATAAAAATGCCTTACAGACAGACTGATGGGGAGACTGTACAAAGTCCTCCTAGACACAGAGGGAGAGGATTAAAACTCCTTAAATAGTCACAGGGAGAGTAATCTCCTTACAAACAGAGTCACAGGGACAGCGTACAAACTTCTTGCAGACAGAGTCACGGGGAGAACGCACGAACTCCTTGCAGACAGAGTCACAGGGAGACCGTACAAACTAATTACAGACAGAGTCACGGGGAGACCGTACAAACTCATAACAGACAGTGTCATGGGGAGACCGTACGAACTCCTTGCAGACAGAGTCACGGGGAGACCATACGAACTCCTTGCAGACAGAGTCAGGGGGAGACCGTACAAACTCCTTTCAGACAGAGTCACGGGGAGACCGTACAAACTCCTTCCAGACAGAATCAGATGGAGACCATACAAACTCCTTACAGACAGAGTCACGGGTAGACTGTACAAAGTAATTACAGACCGAGTCACAGGGAGATCGTACAAACTAATTACAGACAGAGTCACGGGGAGACGAATGCCATACAGACAGAGTCACGGGGAGATCAAACTCCTTACAGACAGACTCACAGGGAGTCCGTACAAACTCCTTACAGACAGCGTCACGGGGAGACCGTACAAACTAATTACAGACAGAGTCACGGGGAGACCGTACAAACTAATTACAGACAGCGTCATGGGAAGTCCGTAAAAATTCCTTACAGTGAGAGTCACGGGGAGACCGTACAAACTCCTTACAGACAGCGTCACGGGGAGACCGTACAAACTCCTTCCACACAGAATCAGAGGGAGATCGTACAAACTGCTTACAGACAGAGTCCTGGGGACAGTGTACAAACTCCTTACAGACAGAGTCACAGGGAGACCAAACTCCTTACCAACAGAGTCATGGGGTGTCCGTAGAAACTCCTTACAGACAGACTCACGGGGTGTCCGTACAAACTCCTTACAAACAGAGTCATGGGGAGACCAAACGCCTTACAGACAGAGTCACGGGCAGACCGTGCAAACTACTTACAGACCGAGTCACAGGGAGACGGTACAGACTCCTTACAGAGTCACGGGAAGACCGTACAAACTCCTTCCAGACAGAGTCACGGGAAGATCAAACTCCTTACAGACAGAGTAACGAGGTGACCGTACAAACTCCTTACAGACAGAGTCAGGGGAGACCAAACACCTTACTGACAGAGTCACAGGAAGACCGTACAAACTCCTTACAGACAGAGTCATGGGGAGAACATACAAACTCCTTACAGACAAAGCCACGAGGTGACCGTACAAACTCATTACAGACAGAGACACGGGGAGACCGTACAAACTCCTTACAGAGTCATGGGGAGACCGTACAAACTCCTTACAGACAGAGTCACAGGGACAGCATAAAAATGCCTTACAGACAGACTGATGGGGAGACTGTACAAAGTCCTCCTAGACACAGAGGGAGAGGATTAAAACTCCTTAAATAGTCACAGGGAGAGTAATCTCCTTACAAACAGAGTCACAGGGACCGCGTACAAACTTCTTGCAGACAGAGTCACGGGGAGAACGCACGAACTCCTTGCAGACAGAGTCACAGGGAGACCGTACAAACTAATTACAGACAGAGTCACGGGGAGACCGTACAAACTAATTACAGACAGAGTCACGGGGAGACCGTACAAATCCTTACAGACAAAGTCACAGGGAGACCAAAGGCCTTACAGACAGAGTCACGGGGAGACGGTACAAACACTTTGCAGAAAGAGTCACGGGTAGACGGCACAAACCCCTTGCAGACAGAGTCACTGGGAGACCGTACAAACTCCTTCAGACAGTGTCACGAGGAGACAGTACAAACTCATTACATACAGAGGCAAAGGGAGACCAAACTTCTTACAGAGTCACGGAGAGACCATAGAAACTACTTCCAGACAGGGTCACGGGGAGACCAAATAAACTACTTACAGACAGAGTCACGGAGAGACCATACAAACTCCTTACAGACAGTGTCACGGGCAGACGGTACAAACTCCTTAAAGACAGAGTCAGAGGGAGACCATACAAATTCCTTACAGACCGAGTCACAGGGATAGCATACAAACTCCTTACAGACAGAGTCATGGGGAGACAGTACAAGCTCCTTACAGACAGAGTGACAGGGAGACCGTACAAACTCCTTACAGACAGTGTCACGGGGAGAGGGTACAAACTCCTTAGAGACAGAGTCACGGGAAGATTGTACAAACTCCTTATGGACAGAGTCACGGGAAGACCATACAAACTCCTTACAGACAGACTCACGGGGAGACCGCACAAACTCCTTGTAAACAGAGTCATGGGGATACTAAACACCTGACAGAGTCACGGCGAGACCATACAAACTTCTTACAGAGTCACGGGAAGACCATACAAACTCCTTACAGACAGAGTCACGGGAAGACCATACAAAACTCCTTACAGACAGAGTCACGGGGAGACCATAGAAACTCCTTACAGACAGACTCACGGGGAGACCGTACAAACTCCTTATAAACAGAGTCAAGGGGATACTAAACACCTGACAGAGTCACGGCGAGACCGTACAAACTTCTTACAGAGTCATGTGAAGACCATACAAACTCCTTACAGACAGAGTCACAGCAACAGCATGCAAACTCCTTACAGACAGAGCCACAGTGAGACCGTAGAAACTCCTTACAGACAGAGTCATGGGGACAGTGTACAAATTCCTTACAGACAGAGTCACAGGGAGTCCGCAGAAACTCCTTACAAAGAGTCACGGGGAGACCAAACACCTGACAAAGTCACAGGAAGGACGTAGAAACCCCTTACAGACGGAATCACGGAGAGACAATACAAACTCCACACAGACAGACTCACGGGGAGACCGTACAAACTCCTTACAGAGAGTCACGGGGAGACCATGCAAACTCCTTACAGACAGTGTCACGGGGAGACAGTACAAACTCATTACATACAGAGGCAAAGGGAGACCAAACTTCTTACAGAGTCACGGAGAGACCATAGAAACTACTTCCAGACAGGGTCACGGGGAGACCAAATAAACTACTTACAGACAGAGTCACGGAGAGACCATACAAACTCCTTACAGACAGTGTCACGGGCAGACGGTACAAACTCCTTAAAGACAGAGTCAGAGGGAGACCATACAAATTCCTTACAGACCGAGTCACAGGGATAGCATACAAACTCCTTACAGACAGAGTCATGGGGAGACAGTACAAGCTCCTTACAGACAGAGTGACAGGGAGACCGTACAAACTCCTTACAGACAGTGTCACGGGGAGAGGGTACAAACTCCTTAGAGACAGAGTCATGGGAAGATTGTACAAACTCCTTTCAGACATAGTCACAGAGAGACCAAACTCCTTACAGACAGAGTCACAGGGAGACAGCACAAACCCCTTGCAGACAGAGTCACGGGGAGACAGTACAAACTCCTTACAAGCAGAGACATGGGGAGACCGTACAAACTCTTTCAGACAGTGTCACGAGGAGACGGTACAAACTCATTACAGGCAGAGTCACGGGGAGACCATAGAAACTCCTTACAGACAGACTCACGGGAAGACCGTACAAACTCCTTGTAAACAGAGTCATGGGGTTACTAAACACCTGACAGAGTCACGGCGAGACCGTACAAACTTCTTACAGTGTCACAGGAAGACCATACAATCTCCTTACAGACAGAGTCACGGGGAGACCGTACAAAGTCCTTACAGACAGAGTCACGGGGAGACCGTAGAAACTGCTTACAGACAGAGTCACAGGGACAGCAT
This sequence comes from Mobula hypostoma, assembly GCF_963921235.1. Taxonomy (NCBI): domain Eukaryota; kingdom Metazoa; phylum Chordata; class Chondrichthyes; order Myliobatiformes; family Myliobatidae; genus Mobula; species Mobula hypostoma. Next base: position 39,150,923 of record NC_086123.1, on the reverse strand, counting down.
ACAAACGCCTCACAGACAGAGTCACGGGGAGACCGTACAAACTCCTTACAGACAGGGTCACGGGGAGACGGTACAAACTCCTTACACACAGAGTCACGGAGAGACCAAATGCCTTACAGAGAGAGTCACAGGGAGACCGTACAAACTCCTGACAGAGACATGGGGACACCGTACAAACTCCTTCAGACAGCGTCACGAGGAGACGGTACAAACTCATTACAGACAGAGGCACAGGGAGACCAAACTCCTTACAGACAGAGTCATAGGGAGACCGTACCAACTCCTTACAGACAGAGTCAGATGGACACCATACAAACTCCTTACAGACAGAGTCACGGGGAGACCGTACAAACTCGGTACAGGCAGAGTCAGAGGGAGACCATACAAATTCCTCACAGACAGAGCCAGAGGGAGACCATACAAACTCCTTACAGACAGAGGCACAGGGAGATCGTATGAACAACTTAACAGACAGTCACAGGGAGAGTGTACCAACTCCTTACAGAGATAGTCACGGGGAGTCCGTACAAACTCCTTACAGAGTCACAGGACGATAGTAGAAACTCGTTGCAGACAGAGTCATGGGGAGACCGTACAAACTAGTTACAGACAGAGTCATGGGAAGTCAATACAAACTCCACACAGACAGAGTCACGGGGAGACCAAGCGCTTTACAGAGTCACGGAGAGTCCGTAGAAACTCCTTACAGACAGACTCACGGGGAGACCATATAAACTCCTTATAAACAGAGTCATGGGGATACTAAACACCTGACAGAGTCACGGCGAGACCATACAAACTTCTTACAGAGTCATGGGAAGACCGTACAAACTAATTACAGACAGAGTCACGGGGAGACCGTACAATCTAGTTACAGACAGAGTCAGGGGAGACCAAACTTCTTACTGACAGAGTCACGGGGAGACCGTAGAAACTCCTTACAGACAGAGTCATGGGGAGAACATAGAAACTCCTTGCAGTCAGAGTCACGGGAAGACAATACAAACTCCATACGGACAGAGTCACAGGGAGACTAAACTCTTTACCGACAGAGTCACGGGGAGTCTGTAGAAACTCATTACAAGTAGAGTCATGGGGAGACTAAACGCCTTACAGACAAAGTCACAGGGAGACCGTACAAACAGCTTACAGACGGAGGCACAGGGAGACCGTACAAACTCCTTACAGACCGTGTCACAGGGATAGCATACAAACTCATTACAGACAGAATCATGGGGAGACAGTACAAACTTCCTACAGACAGAGTGACAGGGAGACCGTACAAACTCCTTACAGAGTCATGGGGAGACCAAACGCCTGACAGAGTCACAGGAAGGGCGTACAAACCCCTTACAGACAGAGTCACGGAGGGACCATACAAACTACTTACAGACAGAGTCACAGGGACAGCGGGACCACATACAAACTCCTTACAGACAGTGTCACGGGGAGAGGGTACAAACTCCTTACAGACAGAGTCACGGGAAGACTGTACAAACTCCTTACAGACATAGTCACAGGGAGACCAAACTCCTTACAGACAGAGTCACGGGGAGACGGTACAAACACTTTCCAGACAGAATCACGGGGAGACGGTACAAACTCCTTACAGACAGAGTCATGGGGAGACCATACAAACTCCTTACAGAGACATGGGGACACCGTACAAACTCCTTCAGACAGCGCCACGAGGAGACGGTACAAACTCATTACAGACAGAGGCACAGGGAGACCAAACTCCTTACAGACAGAGTCATGGGGAGACTGTACCAACTCCTTACAGACAGAGTCAGATGGACACCATACAAACTCCTTACAGACAGAGTCACGGGGAGACCGTACAAACTCGGTACAGGCAGAGTCAGAGGGAGACCATACAAATTCCTCACAGACAGAGCCAGAGGGTGACCATACAAACTCCTTACAGATAGAGGCACAGGGAGATGTTATGAACAACTTAACAGACAGTCACAGGGAGAGCGTACCAAATCCTTACAGAGACAGTCACGGGGAGTCCATACAAACTCCTTACAGAGTCACAGGACGAGAGTAGAAACTCGTTGCAGACAGAGTCATGGGGAGACCGTACAAACTAGTTACAGACAGAGTCATGGGAAGACAATACAAACTCCACACAGACAGAGTCACGAGGAGACGGTACAAACTCATTACAGACAGAGGCACAGGGAGACCAAACTCCTTACAGACAGAGTCATGGGGAGACCGTACCAGCTCCTTACAGACAGAGCCACAGGTAGACCGGAGAAACTCCTTACAGACAGAGTCAAGGGGAGACCAAACGTCTTACAGACTCTGGTACGGGGAGACCGTACAAACTCGATACAGCCAGAGTCAGAGGGAGACCATACAAATTCCTCACAGACAGAGCCAGAGGGAGACAATACAAACTCCTTACAGATAGAGGCACAGGGAGATCGTATGAACAACTTAGCAGACAGTCACAGGGAGACCGTACAAACTAATTACAGACAGAGTCACAGGGAGTCCGCAGAAACTCCTTACAAACAGAGTCACGGGGAAACCAAACGCCTGACAAAGTCACAGGAAGTACGTAGAAACCCCTTACAGACAGAGTCACGGAGAGACAATACAAGCTCCACACAGAGTCACAGGGAGACCGTACACAGTATTTACAGACAGACTCACGGGGAGACCTTACAAACTCCTTACAGACAGTGTCACAAGGAGACGTATAAACTCCTTAGAGTCATGGGAAGACCGTACAAACTCCTTACAGTCAGAGACATGGGGAGACCGAACGCCATATATAGTCACGGGGAGACCAAACGCCATACAGACAGGAGTCACGTGGAGACCTTAAAGAGAGAGTCACGGGGACAGTGTACAAACTCCTTACAGACAGAGTCACAGGGAGACCAAGCGCTTTACAGAGTCACGGGGAGTCCATAGAAATTCCTCACAGACAGAGTCATGGGGAGACCATAGATACTCCTTACAGACAGACTCACGGGGAGACCGTACAAACTCCTGATAAACAGAGTCATGGGGATAATAAACACCTGACAGAGTCACGGCGAGACCGTACAAATTTCTTACAGAGTCACGGGAAGACCATACAAACTCCTTACAGACAGCGTCACGGGAAGACTGTACAAAATGCTTACAGAGAGAGTTACGGGGAGACCGTACAAACTCCTTACAGACAGAGTCACAGGGAGACCATACAAACTGCTTACAGACAGAGTCACAGGGAGACCACGCTCCTTACAGACAGAGTCACGGAGAGACCGTACAAACTCACTCAGACAGTGTCAGAGGGACAGCATACAAACTCCTTACAGACAGAGTCACAGGGACAGCATACAAACTTCTTACAGACAGTGTCACAGGGACAGGGTACCAACTCCTTGCAGACAGAGCCACAGGGAGACCGTACAACATCCTTACAAACAGAGTCATGGAGAGACCATACAAACTCCTTACAGACAGAGTCACGGGGAGACCGCACCAACTCCTTATGACCAGAGTCTCCGGGAGAAAGTGCAAACTCTGTACAGACAGAGTCACAGGGAGACTACACAAACTCCTCGCAAACAGAGTCAGAGGGAGACCATACAAGCTCCTTACAGACAGAGTCACGGAGAGACCGTATAAACTACTTACAGACAGAGTCACGGGGAGACCGTACAAACTCCTTGGAGTCAAAGTCACGGGTAGACCAAACGTATTACAAACAGATTCAAGGGAAGACGGTAAAAAACTCCTTACAGACAGAGTCACAGGGAGACTGTACAAACTAAGTACACACAGAGTCACAGGAAGACCGTATAAACTCCTTACAGAGAGAATAACAGGGAGACCAAACTCGTTACAGACAGAGTCACAGGGAGACAGTACAAACTCCTTACAGACAAAGTCACAGGGAAACCGTACAAACTCCTTACAGACAGAGTCAGAGGGACAGCATACAAACACCTTACAGACAGAGTCACGGGGAGACTGCACAAACTCCTTACAAACAGATTCATGGCGAGACCGTACAAACTCCTTACAGAATCATGGGAAGACAGTAAACTCCTTACAGACAGAGTCACGGAGAGACCATTCAAACTAAGTACACACAGAGTCACGGGAAGACCGTATAAACTCCTTACAGACAGAGCCACGGGGAGACGGTTCAAACTCCTTACATACAGAGTCAGGGGGAGACCGTTCTAACTAACTTATAGACAGAGTCATGGGGAGACCGTAGAAACTCCATACAGACAGAGTCACGGAGAGACCAAACTCCTTACAGACAGATTCATAGGGAGACCGTACAAACTCCTTACAGAATCATGGGCAGACAGTAAACTCCTTACAGACAGAGTCACGGAGAGACCGTACAAACTCCTTACAGTCAGAGTCACGGGGAGACCAAACGTCTTACAAACAGATTCAAGGGAAGACGGTACAAACTCCTTACAGACAGAGTCACAGGGAGACCATCCAAACTAAGTACACACAGAGTCACGGGAAGACCATATAAACTCCTTACAGACAGAGCCACGGGGAGACGGTTCAAACTCCTTACATACAGAGTCAGGGGGAGTCCGTTCTAACTACTTATAGACAGAGTCATGGGGAGACCGTAGAAACTCCATACAGACAGAGTCACGGTGAGACCAAACTCCTTACAGACAGATTCCTGGGGAGACCGTACAAACTCCTTACAGAATCATGGGAAGACAGTACAATCTCCTTACATTCAGAGTCACGGGTAGACCCAATTCCTTACAGACACAGTCACGGAGAGACCGTACAAACTACTTACAGACAGAGCCACAGGGAGACGGTTCAAACTCCTTACATACAGAGTCAGGGGGAGACCGTACAAACTCCTTACAGACTCAAAGGAAGACTGTAAAAACTTCTTACAGACATAGTCACAGGGAGACCAAACTCCTTACAGACAGAGTCACGGGGAGACGGTACAAACACTTTCCAGACAGAGTCACGGGGAGATGGCACAAACCCCTTGCAGACAGAGTCACAGGGAGACAGTACAAACTCCTTACAAGCAGAGACATGGGGAGACCGAACAAACTCCTTCAGACAGTGTCACGAGGAGATGGTACAAACTCATTACAGACAAAGGCACAGGGAGACCAAACTCGTTACAGACAGAGTCATGAGGAGACCGTACCAGCTCCTTACAGACAGAGTCAGAGGGACACCATACAAACTCCTTACAGACAGAGTCACAGGGACAGCATACAAACCCCTTACAGACAGAGCCACAGGTAGACCTTAGAAACTCCTTACAGACAGAGTCAAGGGGAGACCAAACATCTTACAGACTCTGTTACGGGGAGACCGTACAAACTCGATACAGCCAGAGTCAGAGGGAGCCCATGCAAATTCCTCACAGACAGAGCCAGA